>NC_090436.1:473313042-473613400 GCF_031143425.1 Pleurodeles waltl
CCGCCATTGCCATGCACTGTTAATTACCCCGGATATTACATCCATGACATCATTGATAATATCACTGTAACATTTCCTGGTAAATTATTTATGAGAAAACTGTGCAAGCACTTGAATCCATGACAAAATTTGTGAATATTCATGTTTTTTGCCGTGAATGTAAAAAAAAACTTTTCAGACCTGGTGCTCCCGGGTATCGGTACCCTTCCCCCTTTTTTTTCATTTTTGATGCAGTCGGCTGAAGCAGAGTCTCAACATGGCTGTCAACACTTTCTGTTAAAGTGTTGCCAATCAATAAGATCTCTGCAAAAGATTGGGAATATTCGCAAAGCCTTTGCGCCTTGAGATATACGAATTTGGTTTGCATTTAACCCCTTAGCTGCTGGGCCTTTGCCCCTCCAGTGCTGAGCCCTTTTTTGGCTATTTGAGGTAATTTGCACTTAGGCCCCCATAACTTTATGACCACATAAGCTATCCACGCCAAATGTGTGTCCTTTTTTTCCAACATTGTGGGGATTGTAAAGGTATCAGAATTTGTGGGTTCCTCTGGAGGATACCAAGAAATTAGCAAAAATACAGCTGAAAGTTGTTTTTGTTTTTTGGAAAATGGAAACAAGTGCTGCAGAAGATAACGTCTAGTTTTTTTTCCTGCAAATGGCATCAACAAAGGGTTTGAGATGCTAAAGTCACCATCTTCCCAGCTTTCTGGAACAGGCAGACTTGAATCAGAAAACCACATTTTTCAACACGGTATTGGCAATTTTACTGGGACACACCCCGTTTTTACTATTTTTGTGCATGACAGATCGGGCTGGACTGTTCCCATGGGGAACAGGGTCAAGACTGATTTTCATATGGCTGGGATTTTGCTTTTGTTGCCCTAAGTGGGAAGGGTATGCCAAGAAGTGGGTCCCGTGCTTGCTATGCCACCAGGTTCAAGCTAGCCTGGCTGATGAAGGGTGATACCTAGAAACTGGTCTCAGACTGCTTTTTTTTTCTTGTCCAGGGAGGACCTGGCTTGGTAGTTCAGGGTGGACTGTTCCCCTGGGGAACAGGGTCAAGACTGATTTGCATATGGCTGGGTCCAAACTGGAATGGCATGGAAAGCAAAAAAATGAATGGATTAAAAACAGATCTGTGACTGGGTGTAAATGTGTGATTTGTTCTGCATTCCATCCATCATCTGTTGTTTTTGCCTTTGTTTCCCTGAGTGGGAAGGGTATGCCCAGATGTGGGTCCTGTGCTTGCTATGCCACCAGATTCAAGCTAGCCTGGCTGATGAAGGGTGATACCCTGATACTGGTCCCAGGATGCTTTTTTTCTGGTCCAGGGAGGGCCTGGCCTGGCAGTTCAGGCTGGACTGTTACCATGGGGAACAGAGTCAAGACTGATTTGCATATGGCTGAGTCCAAACTGGAATGGCTTGGAAAGCAAAAAGAACTGATGGATTGAACAGAGATCTGTGATTGTGTGTAAATTTTTGATTTGTTCTGCATTCCGTCCATCATCTGTTGTTTTTGCTTTTGTTGCCCTAAGTGGGAAGGGTATGCCCAGACGTGGGTCCCATGCTTGCTATGCCACCAGATTCAAGCTAGTCTGTTTGATGAAGAGTGATATCCTGAATCTGGTCCAAGGATGCTTTTTTTTTTTTGGTACATGGAGGACATGACCTGGAAGTTCAAGCTGGGTTGTTCCCATGGGGAACAGGGTCAAGATTGAGTTGCATATGGCTGTGTCCAAACTGGAATAGCATGGCAAGCAAAAAAACTGATAGACTCAACCCAGATCTGTGATTAGGGGTGAATGTTTGATTTTTTATGCATTCCTTTCATCATCTGTTGTTTTTGCTTTTGTTACTTCCTTCCAGGCAGTGACAGAAATGAGTGTGAAACCAATGGTCGACAGCTAAATCTTAAAAAAAAGTAGACAAAATCCTGTATTCAGCAAGGGGTCATTTGTGTAGATCTTTCAAGATTTTCCTACAAAAAGTAACAGTTGAAATTAAAACATATTGAAATTGAGTTGAAAACAACAGCCATTTTTGTCTACGTTTTCTTCAGTAACTTTTCCTGCTATGGTAGATTTTTGCAAACAATAAACTGTTATGTTTGCTGGAACTTTCATGTTGTAGGTATATATAGGTTTTGTAGGTTCATCAAGAACCCAGGGTACCCAGAGCCAATAATTGAGCTGCACCTTGCAATGGGTTTTCATTGTATTCCCGGTATACAGCAATTCATTTGGTAAAGTAAAAAGAGTGAAAAATAGGTATCAAGGACACCTATGCATTTCTGAAATGGGCACAAAATAAGGAGTTTAGAAGCAGTGGATATCTGCACATCTCTGAATTTGGGGGGTCCCTATAGTAGCATGTGAATTACAGGGCATTTCTCAAAATGACTTCTTTCTTACACACTGTCTTGCATTTGAAAGGCAAATAATGTAGAGAAAGACAATCAGCAATAGTACCCGCGACAGGAAATGCCCCAAAACACAATGTGGACACATCACATTTTTCCAATGAAAACTGATGCATTTTTTGCAAAGTGCCTAGCTGTGCCCTGGTATCTGGGGAGGCTTTTTGGCCTCTTTTCCCCTCCGGAGTGGGGAGAAGAGGCTCACCTCGATCCTCCGGTGGGAAAAAGTGTGACATCAGCGTACCTCGCTGACGTCACAGATGGGCAGGAGGGTTGGAGACACGGAACCTCTTCCACATCTCCCGAGGGGGTAAAAAAAAAAGTCCTCCAGTGCAAAGTACCAGAGGATTTTTAAAAACTCTCCCTGGCATCAGCCACTGATCGTGGCCTGCACTAGAGAGAGTGTGCGTGTGTCAACCATTGGCCAACACATGCACTGATAGGGTTAAACCAAGGCCCATATTTATACTTTTTCAGTGCCGCATTTGCATCATTTTTTGAGACAAAAGTGGTGCAAACATACAAAATACAATGATATTTTGTAAGTTTGTGCCACTTTTGCATCACAAAATGACACAAATGCAGAGCTAAAAAAGTATAAATATGGGCCTAAATTTTTATATTTCTAACACACGTCTTTCAGTTAGGCCTTTAAACACACGTTACATTTATATTTCAGGTGTGTCTGTAGACACTCCTCTCCCTTAAATTATTTTTAACTCTAAATGTTTAACATTCATACGGAAGCAAATCTCACTCAGTTTAATTCACAAATACACTTTTCTTTTCACTTTCTCCCAAAATATCTCATTATACGTATGTCATTCATCAAGTTCTAAAAAAAATCTGTTTTCCTCTTTCTCTCTCCCCTCTCTCTTTCAAGCTCTCTATGTCAATCTAGTTCTCCTAATTTCTCTCCCTCTCTATCTGTCACACTCTGTCTCTCTCTCCCTTCCATCCCATAATGGGATGGAAGGGAGTGAGAGATTGGTATTGCAATGATCTCTCCATTTGAATACTTCAAAGACTCTGAACAGGAAAATCTTTGGTTGGAATGTTATAGTTACATTATGATGCAGGGTAGAGCAGGGTCACTTCTGCCTTACTGGTAAAGTTCTTGCACTGTCACTCACAAGGTGGAATGTTTAAATCCTAGTACTTCATGGCAGTGTGTCTCTTTATTTCCTTTTCTTTTGACTGTTAAACCATCGTAGTGATTGAACATTTGCTTCTTTTTGCCATCCTATCTGTGCCCTGCATGTCATAGGTCTTTATCAAGACAGCTCATAATAGAATACCATGTGGCTTTATGGACACAGTCCCAAATCCTCACACTACAAGGAATGGATTCTATTCTGGGTGCGTCTGTTGACATTCCTCTGCTTTTATTTTTTTTTAACTCTAAGGCTCATACTGAAAGCAAATCTCACTTGATTTAATTGGCAAATACAATTTTCTCTTCACATTTTCCTAAAATAGCTCATTCTACGTGTATCATTCATCAAAACATATAAAACCACTCTCCCTCTCTCTCCCCTCTCACAAGCTGTCTTTGTCAATCTATTTGTCTCAATTTCTATCTCTCTCGCTGTCACTTTATGTATCATCCATCCCATGGTGGGATGGAAGAGAGAGAGAGAGATATTGGTGTTGCAATTGTCTCTCCATTTAAATACTTCTAAGACTCTGACTTGCAAGATCTTTGTTTGGAATGTTATAGTTACGTTTTGATGTGGGGCAGAGCAGAGTCATTTTTGCCTTACTTGTAAAGATCTTGGACTGTCACTCAGAAGGTGGAATGTTTAAATCCTAGTATGTCATGGCAGTGTGTCTCTTTATTTGCTTTTCTTTTGACTGTTAAACCTTCATAATGAAGGAATTTTCGCGTCTCTTTGCCATCACAATCTGTGAATAACATGTCATAGGTCTTTCTTGGGGGTGTGCATTATATAATTAGCTGTGATGTGGTCGTCAGGGGCACAGATTCTCACACTGAGAGGTGAGGATTCTGTTCTTGGTGTGTCTGTAGATGTGGTCCACCATTATTTGTTTTCAACTTCATATGTTTAAGGTTCATATTGAAAGCAAATCTCCCTTGTTTTAATTGACAGATACACTTTTCTTTTCACTTTATTCTAAAATATCTCATTCTACGTATGTCATTCATCAAAGCCTAAAACCTTCACTCCCTCTCTGTTCCTCTCTCTCTCAAGCTCTTTCTGTCAATATATTTCTTACCATTTCTCTCCCTCTCTCTCAATCTGCCACTTTCTGTCTCTCTCTCTCTTCCACCCTACAAAGGGATGGAGGAGAGAGCGAGAGAAAGATTGCAATGGTCTCTCCATACAAATATTTCAAATACTGAGAGTAGCAAGAACTTTAGATGGAATGTTATAGTTACACTTTGATACAGTGCAGAGCAGAGTCACTTCTGCCTTACTAGTAAAGCTCTTGGACTGTCAAGCACAAGGTGAAAGGTTTAAACACTAGAATGCATTGCACTAGCATTTTCTTTTGACTGTTAATACTTTGTGATGAAGGAACTTTCATGTCTCTTTCCCATCACAATCTGTGGCTAGCATGCCATATGTCTTTCTTGGGGTTATGCTGTCCAGTGTTCACTGTGGTGTGGTGGTCAGGGGCACATATCTTTACACAGAAGAGGCAAGGGTTCTGTTCCAATGTCTGTAGACAAGCTTTAATGTTTAGTTTAGTTTTTTTCAACTCCAAATGTTTAAGGGTCATATTGAAAGCACATCACACCAGTTTTAATTGACAAATACACTTTTCTTTTCACTTAGTTCTAAAATATCACAATCAATGTATATAATTTGTCAAAGGGGGGGCCGGCCCATTTCCAGGGGGGCCAACCCACCGAAGCAATCCTGAGGCCTCCAAAAAGAAAAAGGGAGCACACTTCCTTGCATTCAAGTGGAAAATAGCCCCAAGGTATCATGGTAAATGCAGTCATTTAAATATAAATAGTGAGAATTTTTGAAAAAAAGTATTCACCCTAAGTAGGTGCAGCAAGTGCTGTATCGCTGTAGAAAGTCTTTCACCTAAGGTAGGTGCAGCGAGTGCTGTATCTCTGGACACGTGTTTCTGGCTTTCGGCCGTCATCAGCAGAGAGCGTATGTAACTGAAGGGGTCGCTTGAAATGCCGCCAAACGTCTTCACAGGTTTTTGTACCACTCAGTAGGCGCACAGGTGCATCACCAGTGCTCGTCAGCAAGAGGCTCACGGGAGCCGTCATTTAGACATCCAAAAAGAAAAAGGGAGCACACTGCCTTGCATTCAAGTGGAAAATAGCCCCAAGGCATCATGGTAAATGCAGTCATTTAAATATAAATAGTGAGAATTTTTCAAAAAAAGTATTCACCCTAAGTAGGTGCAGCAAGTGCTGTATCGCTGTAGAAAGTCTTTCACCTAGGGTAGGTGCAGCGAGTGCTGTATCTCTGGACACGTCCTGAGGCCTACTGCCGTTTCCTGCCCGCTCGCCGCTGCTTTGCTGCAATCCACGACCAGAAAACTGTGCCAGGGAGGCATTGATGGAAAGAGGGGACTCTCCTTTTTCCGTCAATGCCTCCCTGGAAACTGGGGAGGCCGTTTTGGCCTTTTTTCCACAACAAGAGAAGGGAGAGGACACTCACCTCGTCTACTGCTCTGGTGGGGAAACTGTGATGTGACATCACAGATGGGTGAGAGGGGGGCCCAAGGGGAGATGGGGAAGCTATTCCGTGACTCCCAGGGGAGAAAAAAAACCTTCTGTGTTTTGCACCAGAGGATTTTTAAAACCCCTCCCTGGCGTTGGCCAATGATTGTTGAACCAATGGGATTAATGTTTCTTAAACTAGTGTACAGATTTACACCAAATAGCACAAATCATAAGCTGTGTACCAAAAGCTACCTTCCTGCCAAATGTGGTGTAATTCTATGGTACGGTTCAGGTTGTAGTCATGTTCAAAACTCCTATGGGATTTAACATGATAAATTCACTTTTTTGCCCTCCCCTTTTCACGAGGCCCCCACTTGACAGATCACCATGAAACTTCCCATGCACAACAAGATTCTTGGCACACTTTTGTGGAAAATGTTGTGAGTACTTATAATCCTCCCCCTCATTACTGCCTTATAAGTATCCCACACTATACCTATAGGAGCTGAACCATGCTTAATTCTAAAGAACTCCTCAGTGTCCTTCCGAAGCCGGCCTATGATATCTTCTTCTAATAGTAAAGTCCTATTGAGAATCCACCTTCTCCCACCCATCTCCTGAGGGCAATCCATTCTTAAAATCACTGCAGCAGGGTCAGACAAATGTGCGGGAGAATAGATAATATCTTTTACCAAGTTGCACACAGATTTATCTACAAAAAAATAATCAATTTGTGACGCATGACCGTACTTTCTATTGTGAAAGGTAAATTCCCGGTCCTCATCTGCTCTTAACCTCCATAAATCACATAATTGGAACTCTTTCATTAATAATTTAAGATATTGTTCAGATTTTGGTGTACCCCCTGACCTAGAACTGGCTGACCTGTCCAACTTGTTTTCTAGGACCACATTAAAATCCCCAACCATGATAACCGGATCCATGCAATCCAAGAGATTCGCAAAAATCCTCTGCAGAGGTTCTATATCATCACAGTTGGGGCCATAAAACCCTACCAATGTGAATTTTCTTCCTTCCAGCTGAAGAATAACCATGACCCAGCTACTTGACTTATCCATTTTGGTTCCTATCAATGATACATTTACCTGTTGCTTAACTAAAATTGCTAACCCCCTAGTATTAAAATTTTGATCTGTACAATCATAGTGTCGGATCCATTTGTGACTGGAGAACAAACTAGACATTTCCTCTTTGGTTAGATGCGTCTCTTGCAAAACTATTATATGTGATAGACATTCCCTGAGAAACAAAAGAATTTGTTTTGCCCTAGCCTTCACCCTTAAAGCATTAACATTCCAAAGACATTATTTGAAACAAACCTGCCCCTCCCTCTGACCCTCTATAACCCTATACAATTATACGTAAGTAGCCTAAGGTGCATAAGGACGTTTTATAGCTTCCTCCCAACCAACCCACCTTCGGTGCAACCCCCATCTCTACCACCCTAGCCACCACTGTGACCCCACCTGCCCTCCCCACCCTCCCAACCTGGGGGAACCCCCATCCTATTAACGGCTGTTGGGTCTCATCTAGAGCCCCTTTTAGCTCCCCGGCGTAGCTTGCACTGTCACCCATTTTTGTACCTTCTAGTATTTCATCTTCTAAGGCTGGGTCTCTAATATTGTACATTCTATTATTATACATTGCACACAGATTTGCTGGACATTTGAGTTGGGCTACTGCCCCTACACTTTTAAATTCTTCCAATCATTTTCCCCAGTCCCACTGCCTATTTAATGTTACACTAGATAAATTGGACCTAATCTCAAATGAGAACTCCTCAATTTTCAAGGGTTCCAGTCCCAATGTCTTTACCAGTATTTTTTCTTTCAACTGATATGTCTGAAAAGTAACCAAAATCTTCTGCAGCTTCTTCTTGTTAAGATCCCTCCTGAACGTATTTCTATGGATCCTCTGAATATCTTTCAAGATCTCAGCTTCACTTTCCTCCACGGGTACTGATTTTTTTTAGGTTTTTTAGGTTGTCTCCTTCCACACCTTCTAGCACTTTTAAAATCCTTAAATTGTTCCTCCTTGAAGAATTTTCCAGATGTTCCAATTTCTCCTGCAGATTACGTTCACTTTCCTTTAGTAGTTTAATTTCCTCCTTGTTCTTTCTCATTTCTCCTTTAATGGTCTCCATTGACTTTTCGAGGGCTTGGGTCCTAAGAGCCAGAAGATCAAACGTTTTTTCCAAGGACTCATAAGCCGACCTGATCTCTCCTTGGTTTGCCTCCGAGACCGCGAACCCCTTAGATATATTCTCTGTAAGTGCCAGGAACATGCTATCCAATTTGTTGGGCTCAGATCGCTCAACCAGCCCCAAGTTACCCGGAGGGGGGAGATCCCATCACTCCCGAGGGCCCCGCAGGGAGGATTAGATCATTCCAAATATTCCATAATCACCCTACCTCCACCCTGGCTGTCGCAACAGGATCCAACCTGAGATGACTCCTCAGGTCTGAGGGGTATAATAGCCTCCTTCTCCATGCCCCCATCTTGTGGGAATGGAACCGCCTGGACCATCTGCTCCATCTGAGCACTAGAGGTAGAGATTACCAGTGGAAGAGCCCTGAAATATGCCCGCAGGCAGGGAGTCACTTTGACTTTGCCAATGCTTGTTTTCTGTCTTAAAGTGGCTCTCCTTAAATTCCTCCCAAACTCCTCACTGGCAGGACCTTTAGCCTGAAGTCTATCTTCCTCCTCCCCACCTTCTCCTCCTAAAGATAAACTTAAGTCTTTTAGTTTTGTTCTATTAGTAGAACCGTCCTTTTTATGGGCTCCTCTCTTACCTCTGTCCGAAATGGAACCTCTTACCGCCTTAGAAGATGAGAGACGCCTGCTCGTTTCTACACTCATCCTCCTTGTCTTGTTCTAAACCTGCTCTGCAGGTCGCCGCCTGCTCAGCAACCCGACTGGTGATGACTTTTCCCACGTTCCCTCTGATGGCTCATCCGGAGCTCTAGGGCTGCACGCGCCAAACCCGCGGCTCCAGCCGAGCGGCCGCTGTCCGTCTTTATTGGGCTGGAGCCCCCACACATGAGCCTACAGAGAGGTCTCTGCCACACCTTTGCCTGAGGGTGAAAAACACTGCCCTAAGCGTCCATCGGGGAGCTCAGGTAGGACGCTCAGCGTGCGGCGTGCCTGCCGCCCACCATGTAGGCAGTATAGGGATCAGTTGGAGGGTATTCAGAAGCAAATACGGTTATGTGATTCTGATTTGGAGGGGGGGTGACGAGGAGTATTTGAACAACAAGAGAAGGAATTTGCAGCAGCAGTTGGAGTCAGTTTTACAAGCTAAAATAGAGAAGAGATGGGTGCAAATAAGCAGGTCCAGTTTGAGATTGGAGATAATATGGGGAAGTTACTGGCCTGGAAAATTAAGAAAGATCAAGTCCGGGACAATATTGACGAGCTTGTGGATAGTTATTCGGGGTCAGATTGACATCCCCTAATGATATAAAGGAGGCCTTCCTAAAGTTTTTTGTATCTCTTTATAGGGAGGATGGGGAAGTAGAGGTCAAGGCAGGTGGGAAGTGGTTAGAGATGGACGTCCTCCCCCGTCTCATGCAGGACAAGCAGTTATATTTAAGTAGACCTATTAAGGAGGGAGAAATAAGGGCAATTCTTAAAAAGAGTAGTAAGGGGAAGGCGGCAAGACCGGAATGTTATTTGTTAATTCTACCAGGTTTTGGGTGACTCTATAATCCGTCTGATGGTTCAACTGTTTTCAGAGATTTTTGAGGAGGCCATTTTATCACCAGTTTCATGGTGCAAAGCTACTATCTCTCTTATTTTAAAACCAGGAAAATCTCCAGTGAGGTGTGAATCATATAGACCAATATCTTTGTTGAATAGTGCCTACAAAATTTATGCTAAGGTTTTGGCAAATAGGTTGAGTGGGGTAATTGGTGAATTAATTCATCGAGATCAGTAAGGTTTGATACAGAATAGGTTTATGTAGGAGCAAACATTTAATCTAATTGGTGCTATTGACTTAGCCACTACGTATCAAGAACCGTTAGCAGATATAGCATTGGATGCCATGAAAGAGTTTGATAGGGTTACTTGGAAGTACTTAAACTTAGTTCTTGAACGGAACAACTTGGGTAGTAAATTTTGTTGAGCAATTCAGTTCATTTACCAGGCACCAGAAGCGAGGGTTCTGGTGAATGGGGGCTTACGGAGCTGTTTGAGATTACTAGAGGTGCTAAACAGGGCTGTCTCCTTTCCCCCTTGCTGTTTGATCTGTATATAGAGCCCTTTGCAAGAAGGATCAGGCAAAATCCAAAAATGTCCCCCTTTAGTAGGAAAGGGTGGGTGAAGACAGTTGCCTTATTCGCTGATAACCTTAGTTTACAATTCAAATCTATCTGACTCTTTTCCGGCATTATTGAGTTTGGCGGAGGGCTTCGGTTTACCATCTTAATCCGGATAAAACAGAAATAATCGTATGGAATTTAGAGGTCGATAATTGCCGCACACAAAATCCATGAGGTACTTAGGTTTGTTAATAGATCAGGAGGTGGAGCGAATTGCAGAGGTTGATGTTAGGTCTGTAGTAATAGAATGTAGTAAGTTAATGTTAAGATGGGCACACCTGCCTCTTACATTGATTGGGAGGGTACGTTTGGTTAAAATGATGATTCTGCCTGTAGGAGGCTGGCCTGGCTTATAGTAGGTCCCTGGTGGTACTTACACCTTGTGCCAGGTCCAGTTATCCCTTATTTGGAGATTAGTAGTGTTCTAGCAGCTTAAGCTCATAGATACAGCTATAGCAGAGCAGCTTAGGCTGAACAAGGAGACATGCAAAGCTCCTACTATACCACTTATATCATATAGCACTATATCATAATAAACACAATACTCAGAGTTACTAAAAATAAAGGCACTTTAGTTTAGTGACAATGTGTCAAAAATATCTCAGAGGATATACTCCCTTAGGAGGTAAGTAAAATACACAAAATATACACACAAACCAAAATCAGGT
This sequence comes from Pleurodeles waltl, assembly GCF_031143425.1. Classification (NCBI taxonomy): domain Eukaryota; kingdom Metazoa; phylum Chordata; class Amphibia; order Caudata; family Salamandridae; genus Pleurodeles; species Pleurodeles waltl. The sequence continues at coordinate 473,324,126 of NC_090436.1, forward strand.
ATGTAAACAGTTAGAAAAGTAGAGAAAACACTGTAGAATACAATAGGATGCAATAGGCCTAGGGGCAACACAAACCATATACTCCAAAAGTGGAATGCGAACCACAAATGGACCCCAGGCCTAGTGAAAGTGTGTACAGGGTCGCTGGGAGTGTAAGAAAACACTAAGGGTGTTCAAGATACCCCAACCTAAGACCCTAAAAAGTAGGAGCAAATTTACCCTACTATCCCAGAAACACATTAAAGTCGTGATAGGAGATTCTGCAAGGACAACAACTGACTGCAAAGCACTGAAGATGGATTCCCGGACATGAGGACCTGTAAAGGACCTGTAAAGGAAGGGGACCAAGTCCAAGAGTCATGCAAGTGTCCAGGGGGGGCAGGAGCCCACTAAATCCCAGATGAAGGTGCAAAAGGGCTGCCTCCGGGTGGAAGAAGCTGAAGATTCTGCAACAACGGAAGAGGCCAGGAACTTCTCCTTTGCATAGATGTCCCACGGCGTGCTGGAGGGAGGAGAGTTGTTTCCACATAGAAAGACCACAAACAAGCCTTGCTAGCGGAAAGAGTAGTGGTTGAAGAAAAGGGTGCTGCCCGGGCCCAGGAAGCACCAGGAGGTCGCCCCTTGAAGGAGGAGCTAGAGGGGTGCCCAGCAGCACAGGGAGCCCACGCAGAAGCAGGCAGCACCCGCAGAAGCACTTGAACAGGTGTTCAAGAAATCTGAGCACAGCAGTTGTCTCAACACTACAAAGGAGGGTCCCACGAAGGCGGTGGTCAACTCAGCGAGTTGAGCAATGCAGGACGGAGTTCTGGGGACCTGGGCTATGCTGTGCATGAATGATTCCTTGCAAAAATTCACAAAAGCCCTAGCAGCTGCAGTTCACGCAGTACACAGGATTACTGTCTGTCCTGGGGAGGCAAGGACTTACCTCCACCAAATTTGGACAGAAGGACCTCTGGACAGTTGGGGTCACTTGGATCCAACTCCTGTGTTCCAGGGACCACGCTTGTCAAGATGAGAGGGGACCCAGTGGACCGGTGATGCAGAAGTTTGGTGCCTTCGTTAGCAGGGGGAAGATTCAGTCGACCCACTGGAGAGTTCTTCTTGGCTTCCAGTGCAGGGTGAAGGCAGACAGCCCTCAAAGCATGCACCACCAGGAAACAGTTGAGAAAGCCGGCAGGATTAGGCGCTACAATGTTGCTGGTAGTCTTCTTGCTACTTTGTTGTGATTTTGCAGGCGTCATGGAGCAGTCAGTGGCAGATTCTTGACAGAAGTCGAAGAGGGAGATGCAGAGGAACTCTGGTGAGCTTTTGCATTCGTTATCTGAAGAGAAACCCACAGGAGGGACCCTAAATAGCCCTCAGAGGAGGATTGGCTACCTAACCAGGTAAGCACCTATCTGGAGGGGTCTCTGACGTCACCTGTTGGCACTGGCCACTCAGAGGCCTCCATTGTGCCCTCACACCTCTGCATTCAAGATGGCAGAGGTCCGGGACACACTGGAGGAGCTCTGGGCACTTCCCCTGGGGTGGTAATGGACAGGGGAGTGGTCACTCCCCTTTCCTTTGTCCAGTTTTGCACCAGAGCAGGGGCTGCGGGATCCCTGATCCGGTGTAGACTGGTTTATGCAAGGAGGGCACCATCTGTGCCCTTCAAAGCATTCCCAAAGGCCAGGAGAGGCTACTCCTTTCAGGCCCTTAACACCTATTTAACACTCTCTCTCAGAGGAAATCCTTGGCTCTGCCTTCCTGACACTGGGCTGCCCAGACCCCAGGAGGGCAGAAGCCTGTCTGTGGTTTGGCAGCAGCGGTAGCTGCAGTGAAAACCCCAGAGAGCTAGTTTGGCAGTACCCTGGGTCCATGCTGGAGCCCCGGGGATGCATGGGATTGGTACCCCAATACCAGATTTGGAATGGGAGGACAATTCCATGATCTTAGACATGTTACATAGCCATTTTCGGAGTTATCGTTGTGAAGCTACATATAGGTATTGACCAATGTATGTGTTCCCTGTGTGATGCCTAACTGTCTCACTGAGGCTCTGCTAACCAGAACCTCAGTGGTTATGCTCTCTCTTTACAAATTGTCACTAACAGGCTAGTGACTAATTTCACCAATTCACATTGGCATACTGGAACACCCTTATAATTCCCTAGTATATGGTACTGAGGTACCCAGGGTATTGCAGTTCCAGGAGATCCCTATGGGCTAAAGCATTTATTTTGCCACCCATAGGGAGCTCTGACAATTCTTACACAAGCCTGCCACTGCAGCCTGAGTGAAATACCGTCCACGTTATTTCACAGCCATTGACCACTGCACTTAAGTAACTTATAAGTCACCTATATGAATAACCTTTACCTGTTAAAGGTTGGGTGCTAAGTTACTTAGTGTGTGGGCACCCTGGCACTAGCCAAGGTGCCCCCACATCGTTCAGGGCAAATTCCCCGGACTTTGTGAGTGCGGGGACACCATTACACGCGTGCACTATACATAGGTCACTACCTATGTATAGCGTCACAATGGTAACTCCGAACATGGCCATGTAACATGTCTAAGATCATGGAATTGTCACCCCAATGCCATTCTGGCATTGGGGAGACAATTCCATGATCCCCTGAGTGTCTAGCACAGACCCGGGTACTGCCAAACTACCTTTCCCGGGGTTTCACTGCAGCTGCTGCTGCTGCCAATCCCTCAGACAGGTTTCTGCCCTCCTGGGGTCCAGCCAGGCTTGGCTCAGAAAGGCAGAACAAAGGACTTCCTCAGAGAGAGGGTGTTACACCCTCTCCCTTTGGAAAAAGGTGCCAGGGCAGGGGAGGAGTAGCCTCCCCCAGCCTCTGGAAATGCTTTGATGAGCACAGATGGTGTCCATCTCTGCATAAGCCAGTCTACACCGGTTCAGGGATCCCCCAGCCCTGCTATGGCGCGAAACTGGACAAAGGAAAGGGGAGTGACCACTCCCCTGACCTGCACCTCCCAGGGGAGGTGCCCAGAGCTCCTCCAGTGTGCTCCAGACCTCTGCCATCTTGGAAACAGAGGTGCTGCTGGCACACTGGACTGCTCTGAGTGGCCAGTGCCAGCAGGTGACGTCAGAGACCCCTTCTGATAGGCTCTTACCTGTGTTGCTAGCCTAGGCAGCCAAACCTCCTTATCTGGCTATTTAGGGTCTCTGCTTTGGGGAATTCTTTAGATAACGAATGCAAGAGCTCATCAGAGTTCCTCTGCATCTCTCTCTTCAACTTCTGCCAAGGAATCGACAGCTGACTGCTCTGGACGCCTGCAAAACCGCTACAAACTGGCAAAGACGACTACTGCAACCTTGTATTGCTGATCCGGCCGCCTTCTCGACTGTTTTCCTGATGTTGCATGCTGTGGGGGTAGTCTGCCTCCTCTCTGCACTAGAAGCTCAGAAGAAATCTCCCGTGGGTCGACGGAATCTTCCCCCTGCAACCGCAGGCAACAAAAGACTGCATCACCGGTCCTCTAGGTCCCCTCTCAGCACGACGAGCGTGGTCCCTGGAACTCAGCAACTCTGTCCAAGTGACTCCCACAGTCCAGTGACTCTTCAGTCAAGTTTGATGGAGGTAAGTCCTTGCCTCCCCACGCTAGACTGCATTGCTGGGTACCGCGTGATTTGCAGCTGCTCCGGCTCCTGTGCAATCTTCCAGGATTTCCTTTGTGCACATCCAAGCCTGGGTCCCCGACACTCTAACCTGCAGTGCACAACCTCCTGAGTTGTCCTCCGGCGTCGTGGGATCTTCTTTTGTGACTTCGGGTTAGCTCCGGTTTACTCCTCTTCGTAGTGCCTGTTCCGGCACTTCTGAGGGTGCTGCCTGCTTCTGTGAGCACTCCTTGTCTTGCTGGGCACCCCCTCTTTCTCCTCACACAATTGGCGACATCCTGGTCCCTCCTGGGCCACAGCAGCATCCAAAAACCCTAACCACAACCCTTGCAGCTAGCATGGCTTGTTTGTGGTCTTTCTGCGTGGGAACACCTCTGAAAGCTTCTTCACGATGTGGGACATCCATCCTCCAAAGGGGAAGTTCCTAGTCCTCTTCGTTCTTGCAGAATCCACAGCTTCTACCATCCAGTGGCAGCTTCTTTGCACCCTCAGCTGGCATTTCCTGGGCATCTACCCAATCTCGACTTTGTCGCGACTCTTGGACTTGGTCCCCTTGTTCCACAGGTACTCTCGTCCGGAAATCCACTTTGGTTGCATTGCTGGTGTTGTTCTTCCTTGCAGAATTCCCCTATCACGACTTCTGTGCTCTCTGGGGAACATAGGTGCACTTTACACCTACTTTTCAGGGTCTTGGGGTGGGCTATTTTTCTAACCCTCACTGTTTTCTTACAGTCCCAGCGACCCTCTACAAGCTCACATAGGTTTGGGGTCCATTCGTGGTTTGCATTCCACTTTTGGAGTATATGGTTTGTGTTGCCCCTATACCTATGTGCTCTCATTGCAATCTATTGTGACTGTACATTGCTTGCATTGCTTTCTATTGCTATTACTGCATATTTTTGGTATTGTGTACATATATCTTGTGTATATTTGCTATCCTCATACTGAGGGTACTCACTGAGATACTTTTGGCATATTGTCATAAAAATAAAGTACCTTTATTTTTAGTATATCTGTGTATTGTGTTTTCTTATGATATTGTGCATATGACACCAGTGGTATAGTGGGAGCTTTGCATGTCTCCTAGTTCAGCCTAAGCTGCTCTGCTAAGCTACCTTTTGTATCAGTCTAAGCTGCTAGAACACCTATTCTACACTAATAAGGGGTAACTGGACCTGGTGCAGAGTGTAAGTACCCCTTGGTACCCACTACATACCAGGCCAGCCTCCTACATTGGTTGTGCAGCAGTGGGATAAGTACTTGCAACTACTTACCACTTTGTCATTTTGTACTTTTCATAACAGAAAAATATACAAAACAAGTTCAGTGTATGTACACCTAACCAAAAAGTTTTGCTTTTCTTCTCTTACTCTATTACTAAGTGCTGAAAAGTACTTCTAAAAACTTTCAAAAAGTTCTAAAAAGTAGAAAAAGCTTTTTTTTGTTTCCTTAAAAAGTTTTGAAACTTTTTCTTTCTTTTTCTGTCCCTTAAACCTTTTTATATCATGTCTGGTACAGGTCCTACTCTTGATCTGGTCAGCTCTGCTTATGACCACCTTAGCTGGAAAGGTGTAAGGGGTCTCTGCATTGATAGAGGTTTAGGGGTAGGGAAGAATCCCTCTAGAGAATTGTTGATTGACATGCTCATTGAAAATGATAAGGCCTTAGCTGGCACATCAGTTGAGAAGTTAGCAGATGGGTCACACTCTGATTCTGGGGTAGCCCCAGTAAGAATGTTAGATGGTATTCTTGCCAACTTGCCCCTTAGCAGACCACCTGGCATAACTAGTACTAATGTGAGTTCTCATCACAGTAGGAATATCATTCCTGCAGGTCAAGTTGTTAGAGTGCTAACTGTTAGGGACACTTCTCCCTCTGTCCATTCACACCATTCTTCTGTGTCTAAGCATGCCCAACACACCCACCCTGATGACAGAATGTTAGAAAGGGAGCTCAATAGATTGAGAGTGGAAGAGACCAGGCTGAAGCTTAAACAGCAACAGCTGGCTCTAGACAGGGAAACTTTAGACTTAGAAAAAGAAAGGCAGAGGTTGGGGTTTGGACCCCATTGTGGCAGCAGCAGTATTACAGATAGTAATTGTGAGAAAACAGGGATGATTGCAGAGGCCCCATAACTTTTTGCCCCCATTTTCCTCTTTTTGCTGGTGTTTTCCTGACTTTGATGGTGCCCTGGGTACTGCTAACCAGTCCCAGGGCCTGTGCTCTGTGTAAAATGGATATGCAAATTAGGCTAATTATAATTGGCTAAGTTAACCTACCTATAAGTCCCTAGTATATGGTAGGGCATGTAGGTTTAGGGACCACAGCATAGGTGGTGCACACCTAGGTGCACTGCTGAGGTGCCCAGTGTCATTTTAAAAGCAAGCCTGCCTTGCTGGCTGCTTTTAAATTAAAGTTATATGCAAATTCGACTTTGGAATTAAAGGTACTTCCAAAGTCTTAAACTACCTTATTTTTACATATAAGTCACCCCTAAGGTGTGCCCTATGTGCCCCTAGGGCTGGGTGCCATGTACCTATAAGCAGGGACTTTATAAAAATAGATTTATAAGCCCTGCTGAGGTAAAAACAGCCACATTCGTTTTTCCCTCATTGAAGTAAATGGCCTTCATAGGCTAGAATGGGCAGACTTTATTTTAAATTTTAAAGTCTCCTTAAATGTTACATACCAAGAATTTGGTATCAAATTAATTGTTGTAATAAATACCACAACTTCCAGTTGTTGGATTTAATATAACTTGTTCAGGTAAAAAGTTTAGACTTTACCTAAAAAGTTGCCAATTTCAGCTCTGCATTGTTTTTGCTGCTGTGCTCTGATTGGCCAGCCTGCAGCAGCTTCTGCCAGGCTGCCTTGATGAGGTGTGAAGTGGCCTGGCTTCACACAAAGGAATGTGCTTGGGGGAGAGAATCTCCCCTCAGCAGATGGTGAGGCAGGAAGGGGGAGGGCTGCCAAACTGGTCTTCAAAGGCAGAGAAGGACATTTGGAGCACCCAGCAACACCCCCACATCCTGCAACCCCAGAAAATTGGATGCCCCCTTGATTAGATTAGGAGAGGGCAGGAGAGGGGTGTGTTTATGATTTTTAGCCACACCAGTGGGTGGGCTCAGCCAGATGTAACCTCCAAAAATCAGATTCATCCATGTTGGATTTTTAGAGACTGTTGCCTTCTGGGATGGATTTTTGCCACACTTCCCAGGAAGTGGTCATCACAGGGGGACGACCCTGTCCCTGATTGGAGAACCAGGGCACCCCTGCTTTTCACCCAGGAGCAAGGATAAAACTGGCAGACCTGCACCCACACCTCAGATCCCCACCAAATTTCAAGAAGAAAGAACTTAAGGAGAAGAAGGACTGCCCTGCGGGACCCCTGGCCTGCACCTGGAACCTGCACTCAGAAGGACTGCACCAGCTGCACACTTGGGCTTCACCACAAGAAGGACTTTGCCTGGCTTCAACTGGTTCAAGGAGGGACTCCCTGTTTGCTACAGGTGAAAAATTGCTATCCAGAGTCCCCTGCACCAACTCCTGAAAAAGTGACCAGCTGACCACTGTCCAGTGGCCAAAAAGGAGTTTGCGCCAGGTGCATTCTGGGAGTTGAAGTCTGCACCCCCCAAGGACCATCACAGAACTTCTGGACCCTTGGGGTGAGCTGTGGACCCCAAAAGAACCTTAAAAGAACATCTGGGTGAAGCCCCAGAAGTTTGGAGAAGATTTGAGAATTTTTTAAAAAAAGCTCCAGAGAGGGACCGACCTGCCGCGGAAATTCTAGCCAGCTTGCCTCAACCGCGACCCGGCCTGACTTCGTGGTTCATCCCGGTAAAGAAAAACATCCGAAAAAGAGACTAAGTCCGAAGGTAAAAAGTTGACCGGGACCTCCCAGCCATCGTATCCGAGAAGGGCTCCACGGACGTCGGATCAAGATACAGGTTTACCCCGGTCGAAGGATTTTCATCTCGAAAAAACGACCAAGTCCGAAGGTAAAAATCTCCACAGAGGAAACCCACATCGCGTATCCGGACAAGGGCTCCAGGAGGTCGGATTCAACTGGCAGGTTCGTCCCGGTGAAGAAAATCTTCAAAATAAAGACTAAGTCAGAAGGTAACTTTTTGACCGAGGCCTCCCGCGACCTGTAGCCGAGCAGGGCTCCATCGCGGTCGGCCTGAAAGTTTGACTTTGCCCCGGTCCTGGTGCAACCAGATGACCCGATTGGCGCTTTTTGTTTCTAAGCGCTAGAAAAGTAATAATTGTTTAAAAATTCATATCTCCGGTTCCCCTGAACCGATTTTAATCGTTTTTGTGTCATTTTAAAGATAAAAATATAAACTATTTTTATAAATTGGTTTTGGATTTTTAAACTGTTTCCTGTGTTTTATTTGATTACTGTTTTGTGATATTTGAATGCTTTACACTTTGGCCCTCATTCTGACCTTGGCGGTCTTTTCGCAAGACCGCCGAGTTACCGCCGCGGTGAAGACCGCCGACCGCGGCGGTATGCCGCTGAGCGCATTCTGACCGCTGGGAGCATTCCGCCTGAAAACCGCCAGCAGCCACACTGGCGGTCGGCGGGAAAGTGGAGACTGGTCAACCTCCACCGCCACGCCAGCAGAACACCGCCCACAGAAATACGACCCACATTTCTGTGTGGCGGTCTTCTGTTGGCGGTCTTCTGTTGGCGGTCACCTCCCCATGGCTCCCGTCGCCTCCCGGAGGACCAACACACAAGGTAAGTTGACCGTCCGTGAGGGGAGGGGGTGGGGGGGTGTTGTGTGATGTGGGCGTGCATGGGGGTGTGCGTGTGAGTGTGTAGAGGGGGTGTGTGAGTGCGTGTATGCGGGCGGGGGGTGCTGCTGTGTCTATGGGTAATGTGTGCTGTTCGGCAGGTGCGCATGTCTGCATGTATGTGTGCGGGTATGTGTCCCCGTTGTGTATGTGTGTGTAGGGGGTGTGTATATGTGCATGTTGGGGGGGTGTGCATGTCGGGGTGCATGTATGTGCATGTCGGGGTGGGGGTGGGGAGGGGGTTCGTACCACCTCTGAGGGGTGGCAGGGGGGTGGAGGGTGTGGGGGGAGGACTCGGGTGGGTAGTGGGGGGTGGGGGAGACCCCTATCAGTGCCAGGGAATGAATTCCCTGGCCCCGATAGTGCTTACCGCCATTGTTCGCACGGCGGTTCCCGCCCGCAAGAAACCGCGGCGGTAGGCAGGGTCATAATACCCTTGGCGGTCTTGGGACGACCGCCGGGCCGGAGTGCGCAAACTCCAGCCCCGCGGTCATGACCGCCGTGGCGGTCGGAGTGGAGAAGTGGCGGTCGGTCGCGGCGGGGACCGCCGCGGTCAGAATGCCATTTTTAATACCGCCGGTCTGTTCGCGGTCCGACCGCCGTCTCTCCGCCGACCGCCAGGGTCAGAATGAGGGCCTTTGTCTCCTAAGTTAAGCCTTGACGCTCGTTGCCAAGCTACCAAGGGTTGAGCTGGGATTAATTTACTGAGACCTAACTGTACCTAGGTGGAGGTTAGTGGCTTGTTGCTAGGTGTAGGTACCTACCTGCCCTTACCAATAACCCATTTTCCAACATAATTGGAAGCAGCGACGGGATCCTGTACTTGTGTTCAATATCACGTTACAGTTTTAAGTAAAACAAATTAAAAATCCTTTAAATTGTCCTAGTGCAAAAATTGTTTTTAATTTTTAATTTGGATTAATTTCAATTATTGAATTTTTGTAATTTTTCTAAATTCTTGTTTCCAATTTTTGCAAAAAGTTTTTGTTGACACAAAACTAGGGAACCATGGAGCTTGATCTGGCTAGCCTACCCACACTGACAGTAGTCCAGCTTAGGGGGTTGTGTATTGAAAGAGGGTTGCCTGCAACCACTGATCTCAGGAAGCAAATCCTGATCACATCCCTGACAGCATGGGCTGAGGCCCAAGAGGTAGAGTCAGAAGAAGCTCCAGAGGAGGGAGAAAGAAGGGAGGAGGCAAGCTCTAACCACTCAGGGGAGGGGAGGGAAGGCATCTGAGCCCAAGTGAGGATGAGGAAGAGCGGTCCTCAGTAAATACAGTCACTAGGGGCAGATCCAAAGCTAGTGGTGGGAAGGGGGTCCTTTCAGGAGGAGAGAACCCATCCATCAGAGAAAGAGAGCTGGAGGCCCAGCTAGCATACATAGCTTTGGAAGCAGAGAAGCTGGACCTAGAAAAGAAAAAGTGGGCATACAAAGAGAAAAGAGATGGAGGCAGCGATAAAGAAGCTGAGGTGTCCATGGGTGGGGGAGTTTGCCCCAGATTACCCAAGGGGGTAGTTCCTGCTTATGTAGAGGGGGATGACATAGATAAGTGGCTGGGGGCCTTTGAGAGGGCACTCCAAATGAGAAGGGTTAGGCCTCAATACTGGGGTTCCCTTTTGTGGGAGTTGGTCCCCAACTCAGGGAGGGATAGGCTTCTGACCTTAAGGGGGGAAGAGGCAGATTCATACCCTAGTATGAAGAGGTGCTTAGCCAAGAAGTTTGGTCTGACCCCAGAGCAATATAGAATGAAGTTCAGGGACACCCAGAAGGTCAGTACCCAGTCTTGGGTTGACTTTGTGGACATTTCACTAAAGGCACTAGAGGGCTGGATTATTGGTAACAAAGTAGATACTTATGAGGGGTTATACAATCTGATCATGAGAGAGCACATCTTGACCAATTGTACCCAAGAAAGGTTACGCCAGCATCTAGTGGACTCTAAGCAGACCAACCCTAGAGAGCTGGGGGAGGCAGCTGATGAGTGGTTGAGAACCAGGGTGGTTGTCAAGTCCCAGGGGGGAGACTCCAAGAAGGGGGGGACAGGTCCCCAAAAACCTAAGGAGGGAGGTGGTAAGCCCACCACAGAGACTCCCTCTGTACCCCAGAACCCTAAGAAGGAGGAGAGTAAATCCCACTCCCACTCTGACCAGCAGAGACAGTTAGACCCAGGGTTAAAAAAGCTCTTGGACAGTAGGGCTTGCTTTGACTGTCAGCAGACAGGTCACTTCAGAGGAGATGCAGCCTGTCCAAAGAAGGTGGTTAGCACTGGGCTGTCCAGTGTAGCCATAGAGGAGGATTCCTCAGATGATGAAGTCCTCCTAGCATTGAGCTGGGAGACAAGACCAGATGGTAAGCTGGTGATCCCTGAGGGTGGGAGTAGGCACTTCCACCACATTCAAGTGAATGGGATCCCTACCACTGACCTGAGAGACACCTGTGCCAGTCACACTATAGTGAGTGACCGGTTAGTGACCCCAGACATGTATGTCCCAGGAAAGACAAAGAAAGTCAGGATAGCCACAGGGGAGGTCACCTCCAAACCTGTAGCCATAGTGCCCCTAGAGAGGGAGGGTATCCTTGACTGGATTAGGGTGGTAGTCAGTGCTGACCTTCCCCTAGATTGTATCCTGGGCAATGACCTCCCAGAGGTGAGTCTGGTCACAGATGGGGTGGTCGCCCAGGGCGCCCCCCCAACCCAAAGTCCTGGGGAGTCAGTCCCTACAGTTAGGAGACAGGGGTCCCCAAGAAAAGGAAAGAAGAAAAGGAAGGGTAGGCCACTCTTAAAGAGAGTTCCGGGGAGCCAAGGGCCTTCTGCCCCAGTAAGTGGGGAGCCCAGAGTTGGCACTGGTGAGGCCTCACCTGACCCCAAGGAAGTCCTGAGTAGTCAGGCAGCTGTCCAGATGCAAGGTGTTGCCCCTGCACTGACAGAAGGGAGAGTGGAAGGAGGATGTCTGCCACAGGAGGTGGTAGCCCCCCACTCTAGACAGCAAGAGGGGTGCCAGGACCCCAAAGTTGCCCCTAAAGCAGCTCAGCCACCTGTCAGTGGAGAACTTAGGGTGTGGTTCTGGGTACTGACAGCTGTCAGTAGCCTCTGCTGGGTGCTAGCCTTCCTGGCAGCAATGTACTTGGCCTGGGAGGCAGACCCCAGGGCCAATAGCAAAGTAGGCCCCCTGACCCTATTGGTCATGGTGGGGTTGCTCAAGTGTTGGGTGACCTCTTTGGGTAAGCTAGGTGTTGCCCTAGCAAAGTTTGGAGTAGGGGAGGTGGGCACCTCACTACCCAAGTTGGCAGAGAGAAAGGAGGAAGACCCCCCTAGAGGAAAGTTTCAGTTTGAGTTGGGTCCTTTTACTGTTGGGATGGCTTCACTACCCATAGGGAGTGACCCTGACAGGAGGATATAAGGCAGAGTAGGCCCTGCAAAGGGACAGCCAGTTTTCTTCACTGTCTTCCTCGCCTAACAAGCCAGAAAGACTCTCCCAGGGTTGGGCTGAGTTTCCTGGGTGTGTGGGCTGGGGGGGGGGGTTGTGTGAGAAAACAGGGCTGATTGCAGAGGCCCCATAACTTTTTGCCCCCATTTTCCTCTTTTTGCTGGTGTTTTCCTGACTTTGATGGTGCCCTGGGTACTGCTAACCAGTCCCAGGGCCTGTGCTCTGTGTAAAATGGATATGCAAATTAGGCTAATTATAATTGGCTAAGTTAACCTACCTATAAGTCCCTAGTATATGGTAGGGCATGTAGGTTTAGGGACCACAGCATAGGTGGTGCACACCTAGGTGCACTGCTGAGGTGCCCAGTGTCATTTTAAAAGCAAGCCTGCCTTGCTGGCAGCTTTAAAATTAAAGTTATATGCAAATTCGACTTTGGAATTAAAGGTACTTCCAAAGTCTTAAACTACCTTATTTTTACATATAAGTCACCCCTAAGGTGTGCCCTATGTGCCCCTAGGGCTGGGTGCCATGTAACTATAAGCAGGGACTTTATAAAAATAGATTTATAAGCCCTGGTGATGTAAAAACAGCCAAATTCGTTTTTCCCTCATTGAAGTAAATGGCCTTCATAGGCTAGAATGGGCAGACTTTATTTTAAATGTTAAAGTCTCCTTAAATGTTACATACCAAGAATTTGGTATCAAATTAATTGTTGTAATAAATCCCACAACTTCCAGTTGTTGGATTTAATATAACTTGTTCAGGTAAAAAGTTTAGACTTTACCTAAAAAGTTGCCAATTTCAGCTCTGCATTGTTTTTGCTGCTGTGCTCTGATTGGCCAGCCTCCAGCAGCTTCTGCCAGGCTGCCTTGATGAGGTGTGAAGTGGCCTGGCTTCACACAAAGGAATGTGCTTGGGGAAGAGAATCTCCCCTCAGCAGATGTTGAGGCAGGAAGGGGGAGGGCTGCCAAACTGGTCTTCAAAGGCAGAGAAGGACATTTGGAGCACCCAGCAACACCCCCACATCCTGCAACCCCAGACAATTAGGTGCCCCCTTGATTAGATTAGGAGAGGGCAGGAGAGGGGTGTGTTTATGATTTTTAGCCACACCAGTGGGTGGGCTCAGCCAGATGTAACCTCCAAAAATCAGATTCATCCATGTTGGATTTTTAGAGACTGTTGCCTTCTGGGATGGATTTTTGCCACACTTCCCAGGAAGTGGTCATCACAGGGGGACGACCCTGTCCCTGATTGGAGAACCAGGGCCCCCCTACTTTTCACCCAGGAGCAAGGATAAAACTGGCAGACCTGCACCCACACCTCAGATCCCCACCAAATTTCAAGAACAAAGAACTTAAGGAGAAGAAGGACTGCCCTGCTGGACCCCTGGCCTGCACCTGGAACCTGCACTCAGAAGGACTGCACCAGCTGCACACTTGGGCTTCACCACAAGAAGGACTTTGCCTGGCTTCAACTGGTTCAAGGAGGGACTCCCTATTTGCTACAGGTGAAAAATTGCTATCCAGAGTCCCCTGCACCAACTCCTGAAAAAGTGACCAGCCGACCACTGTCCAGTGGCCAAAAAGGAGTTTGCGCCAGGTGCATTCTGGGAGTTGAAGTCCGCACCCCCCAAGGACCATCACAGAACTTCTGGACCCTTGGGGTGAGCGGTGGACTCCAAAAGAACCTTAAAAGAACATCTGGGTGAAGCCCCAGAAGTTTGGAGAAGATTTGAGAATTTTTGAAAAAAAGCTCCAGAGAGGGACCGACCCGCCGCGGAAATTCTAGCCGGCTTGCCTCAACCGCGACCCGGCCTGACTTCGTGGTTCATCCCGGTAAAGAAAAACATCCGAAAAAGAGACTAAGTCCGAAGGTAAAAAGTTGACCGGGACCTCCCAGCCATCGTATCTGAGAAGGGCTCCACGGACGTCGGATCAAGATCCAGGTTTACCCCGGTCGAAGGATTTTCATCTCGAAAAAACGACTAAGTCCGAAGGTAAAAATCTCCACCGAGGAAACCCACATCGCGTATCCGGACAAGGGCTCCAGGAAGTGGGATTCAACTGGCAGGTTCGTCCCGGTGAAGAAAATCTTCAAAATAAAGACTAAGTCAGAAGGTAACTTTTTGACCGAGGCCTCCCGCGACCTGTAGCCGAGCAGGGCTCCATCGCGGTCGGCCTGAAAGTTTGACTTTGCCCCGGTCCTGGTGCAACCAGATGACCCGATTGGCGCTTTTTGTTTCTAAGCGCTAGAAAAGTAATAATTCTTTAAAAATTCATATCTCCGGTTCCCCTGAACCGATTTTAATCGTTTTTGTGTCATTTTAAAGATAAAAATATAAACTATTTTTATAAATTGGTTTTGGATTTTTAAACTGTTTCCTGTGTTTTATTTGATTACTGTTTTGTGATATTTGAATGCTTTACACTTTGTCTCCTAAGTTAAGCCTTGACGCTCGTTGCCAAGCTACCAAGGGTTGAGCTGGGATTAATTTACTGAGACCTAACTGTACCTAGGTGGAGGTTAGTGGCTTGTTGCTAGGTGTAGGGACCTACCTGCCCTTACCAATAACCCATTTTCCAACAGTAATCCTGTGAAAGAGCATGATTCTAGGAATCTGCATAAGATAGTTCCCCCTTACAAGGAGGGGAATGACATTAACAAGTGGTTTGCTGCACTTGAGAGGGCCTGTGTTGTACAGTGGGTCCCTCAAAGGCAGTGGGCTGCTATCCTATGGCTATCTTTCAGTGGAAAGGGTAGGGATAGACTCCTTTCTGTGAAGGAAAGTGATGCCAATAATTTTACAGTTCTTAAGAATGCACTCCTAGATGGTTATGGCTTAACCACTGAACAGTACAGGATCAAGTTCAGAGAAACCAAAAAGGAGTCTTCACAAGACTGGGTAGACTTTGTTGACCATTCAGTGAAGGCTTTGGAGGGGTGGTTACATGGCAGTAAAGTTTCTGACTATGAAAGCCTGTATAATCTGATCCTGAGAGAGCATATTCTGAATAACTGTGTGTCTGATTTGTTACACCAATATCTAGTGGACTCAGATCTGACCTGTCCCCAAGAATTGGGAAAGAAGGCAGACAAATGGGTCAGAACAAGAGTGAACAGAAAAGTTCATACAGGTGGTGACAAGGATGGCAAGAAGAAAGATGGTGAGAAATCTCAGGATAAGCATGGGGATAAGGGTAAAACCAAAGATCCTTCTTCAAATCCTAAAAACTCTTCGGGGGTTGGGGATAAAACAAATTCTTTATCTTCTTCTTCACAACCTACACACATTAAAAAGCCTTGGTGCTTTGTGTGTAAAAATAGAGGCCAAAGGCCAGGGGATAAGTCCTGTCCAGGTAAACCCCCTGAGCCTACCACCACTAATACATCAAGCTCTAGTGCCCCTAGCAGTAGTGGTACTAGTGGTGGGACTGCTGGCAACAGTCAAGTTAAGGGTGTAGTTGGGTTCACTTATGGGTCCATCATAGAAACTGGGGTAGTCAGTCCCAAGACAGTTTCTGTCACACCTAGTGGCATTGGCCTTGCCACACTGGCTGCTTGTCCCCTTACAATGGATAAGTACAGGCAGACAGTTTCAATAAATGGTGTTGAGGCCCAGGCCCACAGGGACACAGGTGCCAGTATCACTTTGGTGACTGAAAACCTAGTGGCTCCTGAACAACACATCATTGGATAACAGTATAAAATTATTGATGTTCATAACTTCACTAAGTTTCTTCCCTTAGCTATAGTTCAACTTAGTTGGGGTGGAGTTACTGGCCCTAAGCAGATGGTAGTATCACCTAGCTTACCTGTAGACTGTCTCTTAGGTAATGACCTAGAGGCCTCAGGTTGGGCTGATGTAGAGTTTTATACCCATGCAGCAATGCTGGGTATCCCTGAGGAATTGTTCCCTCTCATTTCTACTGAAATGAAAAAGCAAAGGAGAGAAGAAGGCCTGAAAACTCAGGATCCCTCTGCAACAACAGGTAAAAAGGGTATCACAGTATCCCCTAACCACCCTGCCATTCAGGATACCATTCCTGTGGTGGGAGAAACCTCTCCTGGGGTGGCACCTGTTACAAGGGAATCATCAGCTGGCATAGCTGCACTCCCTGAGGTGGAAGTACCTCTCTGTGGGATAACTCATATTGGTGAGAAAAAGAACACAATTTTAGTTAACATGGAGCTTCCCTCCATCCCACCCAGAGAAACTTTAGTGAATAAACCCTGCACTGCCTCACAACACTTAGGACAGCATCCCTGCCCTAGTGTGGAGCTCATAGGACAGCATCCCTGCCCTGTTCCAACTCAAGAGAAACAGGATCCCTGTTCTCTCTTCCAGCCATATGGACAAGGTTTTTGCCCAGCTATGGCTTTACTGAGACAGCATCCCTGTCAGGCATTCTCATCACTAGAAATAGGTCCAGTGGACAATTCCCACTGCTCTAAACTAAACCTTACTGATAGAAACTCTGAATATATATCTTCACATTGTTGGTTAGCTAAAAAACTTCAAACAGGGTGGTTTACATCCCCACAGGGAAGTAACCATATAGTGGATGATAAAGGGAGTAACCAGTCTATTGCAGAGCTACTCTCTACTTATCACCACTTAGACAATAAAGTCTCAACTGGCCAAGGTTAGCCTTATTGTCCTTCGTTTGGAGGGGTGGGGGTTGTGTGAGAAAGTAGCCTCTTTCTAGCCTTGTTACCCCCACTTTTGGCCTGTTTGTGAGTATATGTTAGTGTGTTTTCACTGTCTCACTGGGATCCTGCTAGCCAGGGCCCTGTGCTCATAGTGAAAACCCTATGTTTTCAGTATGTTTGTTATGTGTCACTGGGACCCTGCTAGCCAGGACCCCAGTGCTCATAAGTTTGTGACCTATATGTATGTGTTCCCTGTGTGATGCCTAACTGTCTCACTGAGGCTCTGCTAACCAGAACCTCAGTGGTTATGCTCTCTCTTTACAAATTGTCACTAACAGGCTAGTGACTAATTTCACCAATTCACATTGGCATACTAGAACACCCTTATAATTCCCTAGTATATGGTACTGAGGTACCCAGGGTATTGGGGTTCCAGGAGATCCCTATGGGCTGCAGCATTTCTTTTGCCACCCATAGGGAGCTCTGGCAATTCTTACACAGGCCTGCCACTGCAGCCTGAGTGAAATAACGTCCACGTTATTTCACAGCCATTTACCATTGCACTTAAGTAACTTATAAGTCACCTATATGTCTAACCTTTACTTGGTATAGGTTGGGTGCTAAGTTACTTAGTGTGTGGGCACCTTGGCACCAGCCAAGGTGCCCCCACATCGTTCAGGGCAAATTCCCCGGACTTTGTGAGTGCGGGGACACCATTACATGCGTGCACTATACATAGGTCACTACCTATGTATAGCGTCACAATGGTAACTCCGAACATGGCCATGTAACATGTCTAAGATCATGGAATTGTCACCCCAATGCCATTCTGGCATTGGGGAGACAATTCCATGATCCCCCGAGTCTCTAGCACAGACCCGGGTACTGCCAAACTACCTTTCCCGGGGTTTCACTGCAGCTGCTGCTGCTGCCAACCCCTCAGACAGGTTTCTGCCCTCCTGGGGTCCAGCCAGGCTTGGCCCAGGAAGGCAGAACAAAGGACTTCCTCAGAGAGAGGGTGTTACACCCTCTCCCTTTGGAAAAAGGTGTCAGGGCTGGGGAGGAGTAGCCTCCCCCAGCCTCTGGAAATGCTTTGATGGGCACAGATGGTGCCCATCTCTGCATAAGCCAGTCTACCCCAGTTCAGGGATCCCCCAGCCCTGCTCTGGC
Organism: Pleurodeles waltl; assembly: GCF_031143425.1. NCBI lineage: Eukaryota > Metazoa > Chordata > Amphibia > Caudata > Salamandridae > Pleurodeles > Pleurodeles waltl. The sequence continues at coordinate 473,341,799 of NC_090436.1, forward strand.
GTGAAACTGGACAAAGGAAAGGGGAGTGACCACTCCCTGACCTGCACCTCCCAGGGGAGGTGCCCAGGGCTCCTCCATGTGTGCTCCAGACCTCTGCCATTTTGGAAACAGAGGTGCTGCTGGCACACTAGACTGCTGTGAGTGGCCAGTGCCAGCAGGTGACGTCAGAGACCCCTTCTGATAGGCTCTTACCTGTGTTGCTAGCCTATCCTCCTTCCTAGGTAGCCAAACCTCCTTTTCTGGCTATTTAGGGTCTCTGCTTTGGGGAATTCTTTAGATAATGAATGCGAGAGCTCATCAGAGTTCCTCTGCATCTCTCTCCTCACCTTCTGCCAAGGAATCGACCGCTGACTGCTCTGGACGCCTGCAAAACCGCAACAAAGTAGCAAAGACGACTACTGCAACCTTGTATTGCTGATCCGGCCGCCTTCTCGACTGTTTTCCTGGTGGTGCATGCTGTGGGGGTAGTCTGCCTCCTCTCTGCACTAGAAGCTCCGAAGAAATCTCCCGTGGGTCGACTGAATCTTCCCCCTGCAACCGCAGGCAACAAAAGACTGCATCACCAGTCCTCTGGGTCCCCTCTCAGCACAGCAAGCGTGGTCCCTGGAACTAAGCAACTCTGTCCAAGTGACTCCCACAGTCCAGTGACTCTTCAGTCCAAGTTTGGTGGAGGTAAGTCCTTGCCTCCCCACGCTAGACAGCATTGCTGGGTACAGCGTGATTTGCAGCTGCTCCGGCTCCTGTGCACTCTTCCAGGATTTTCTTTGTGCACAGCCAAGCCTGGGTCCCTGACACTCTAACCTGCAGTGCACAACCTCCTGAGTTGTCCTCTGGCGTCGTGGGATCTTCTTTTGTGACTTCGGGTGAGCTCCGGTTCACTCCTCTTCCTAGTGCCTGTTCTGGCACTTCTGTGGGTGCTGCCTGCTTCTGTGAGAGCTCCTTGTCTTGCTGGGCACCCCCTCTGCCTCCTCACACAATTGGCGACATTCTGGTCCCTCCTGGGCCACAGCAGCATCCAAAAACCCTAACTGTGACCCTTGCAGCTAGCAGGGCTTGATTGCAGTCTTTCTGCGTGGGAACACCTCTGAAAGCTTCTTCACGACGTGGACATCCATCCTCCAAAGGGGAAGTTCCTAGTCCTCTTCGTTCTTGCAGAATCCACAGCTTCTACCATCCAGTGGCAGCTTCTTTGCACCCTCAGCTGGCATTTCCTGGGCATCTGCCCAATCTCGACTTTTTCGCGACTCTTGGACTTGGTCCCCTTGTTCCACAGGTACTCTCATCCGGAAATCCACTTTGGTTGCATTGCTGGTGTTGTTCTTCCTTGCAGAATTCCCCTATCACGACTTCTGTGCTCTCAAGGGAACATAGGTGCACTTTACACCTACTTTTCAGGGTCTTGGGGTGGGCTATTTTTCTAACCCTCACTGTTTTCTTACAGTCCCAGCGACCCTCTACAAGCTCACATAGGTTTGGGGTCCATTCGTGGTTCGCATTCCACTTTTGGAGTATATGGCTTGTGTTACCCCTATACCTATGTGCTCTCATTGCAATCTATTGTGACTGTACATTGCTTGCATTGCTTTCTATTGCTATTACTACATATTTTTGGTATTGTGTACATATATCTTGTGTATATTTGCTATCCATATACTGAGGGTACTCACTGAGATACTTTTGGCATATTGTCATAAAAATAAAGTACCTTTATTTTTAGTATATCTGTGTATTGTGTTTTCTTACGATATTGTGCATATGACACCAGTGGGATAGTGGGAGCTTTGCATGTCTCCTAGTTCAGCCTAAGCTGCTCTGCTAAGCTACCTTTTCTATCAGCCTAAGCTGCTAGAACACCTCTTCTACACTAATAAGGGATAACTGGACCTGGTGCAGAATGTAAGTACCCCTTGGTACTCACTACATACCAGGCCAGCCTCCTACATGGGGGTACACCGCCATGCCAAGGCTGGTGGAGATGCTGAAGTAGACCAGGAGGGTAGCGTGGAACATAAAACTGGTCTGGTGTCACAGGACAGCTGGTATTGCCAGAATGTAAACTGCAGGAAAGTGCCCAGTGCCAGGCCATTGGCCCAAGTGGCATTCCCCATTGACAACAGTTGCCACAACCACCTGTACTGCTGGCACTGGTCGTTTAGGAAATGGGAGTTAAGTGTGCATAGAACAAATTGACTTGAGATGAGTGTTCAGTATGACTACGTGATCAATCCCCATCAATTCCTATCCAAGTGCAACACCTTTCAACTGGTTATGTCTGTAGACTCAATAACCATCAGGCACTGTCACATACATAATGATGTACACAGCAGTAATCTCATACCAATGCTGGCCATCCCTGGGTTTACCCCTGTGCCTGTGTCACATTACCTTCAATGCCACCATGACAACTGCATTGAGGGGGGGACATAAGTGTGAAGGAATGAGAACACACCCACACAGTCACATGAGGAAATGGAACTCTGCCAGGTCCATAAGTTCAATGCAATGTAGCACCCATCAACATGAGGAACTACCAATGGCAACAAGTGCATTGTCTCCTGGCAATAATATGCATTGTGTGGTGCTAGGTCTCAGCACCGCATAGGTGTGTGTGAAACATGAAAAAATGGGACAGGGCCATATTGTCATGTGTGGTGCTGTGGCATCAGCACAGCAACACCCATTGCAAGGCCTCACCATGCAAATGGAAGCAAAGGGAGGGTTGATGAGGACAAGAAGGTGGCAAGCCACAAATTGGACAGAACCCACACCTAGAAGATGTGATGCAGACAATTGCACAAACTGCCCTTCCCTATATTTGACATGCAGATGGGGCATAGGACTGAGATACTGCAAAGTTTAAGTACAGGATCAATGCATGGGAACCAAGATGACAATGTGCCACCAATAGGAAGTCATTGACATCACATATCAACTGCCACAATACAGACACACTAATCGTACAATACCACTTTGCAATGGATGATGGCTCTCCTGTGGATCTGCCTGTCCTGGACTACCCCAACGACCTGGATGACCAGCTGATAACCATCAGCCAGGAAACCCCCTAAGATGTCCTGGGAACCCTCCAAACACCACCGCAAGTCGCAAGGAGGAGCATTCAGGTAGCAGGCATCCCAGAGGCCCCACCCACAACCCAAATAGTACGACCTGCTAGCACAAACACAGCTGAGGACTCTAGCGACACAGGGACCACCTTTGAGAGGACAGTAGTGGGAGTCCAGCGGGAGCTGGCCAAGGAGGTGCGGGTGGGGATGCAAAGTAAGGCAGTCAGCCTTGAGGGTATGTGCATGTGCATCATAACGGCCACTGAACAGACAGCAGCCAAACAAGGCACAGAATCCCCACTGCATGGAGTCCAACAGTGTGTGAGGGACATAACCATCGCTGTGAGGGAGTTGACACAACATCTGCCCTCCTAATCTTGCTGCTGCATGCATGACAACAAGCAGGACTCCATGCACAGGGATGTTGCTGCCATACTCAATAATCAGAAGCTCCTCCTTGCTGCAGTGATACCATATGTAGTACAACAGATGGCAGCTGCCGGGAATTTGGGCCCTGATTTATACTTTTTGGTGCAAAACCTCACTAAGGCAGTTTTGCACCAAAAAGTTTAGCACTGACATTTCTGTGCACCAGCCAGGCACATTATTTCTGGAATGGTGCAAGCCAGTGCAAAGGGTAGGCTAGCGTAAAAAAAATTACTTTAGTCGGGTGGGGGGTGGCAGTATGGAAGAAGGGTGTTTTGCACCAAATGCCTAGAGTCATTTTGTGACGCAAAACCATCCATACCACATGACTCCTGTCTTAGAAAAACCGGAGTCATGCCCACCACTCCAATGCACAGCATGGGGGACCAGGGTCCCCTGGGCTTGGCCATTGCATCCAGTGCCATGTAGGGGGGCCCATTGCAGAGCCCCCAATGGCACTTTAAAAGAAAAAAAATACTTACCTGTAGTTCCCTATACTTACCTGGGATGGGGTCCCCCATTCTCCGCTGTCCCTCTGGTATGATTTGGGGTGTCCCTACAACTGGTCCTAACTACCCTGTGCTAAGCTTACTTACCACATTTAACAACACACTTTAAACATTTCCCTCCACCCCCTTATTTAATGAGACACATGAAGGACAACATATACTAACTTAAACATATACTATCTAATCCTAAACAATTTTTTTTTTTTATTAAAACACAAATGCACCAACATCACTACCCACCCACCCACAAACTAACATGTAATAATAACAAATCCCACCCCTAAACCTATGTATCCTATCTAAACAACTAACTTAATCTAACCTATCACTAACCCCCTGAAACCTACTACAAAACATGATAAGGAATGAGGAGGGAGCGGACTGAACTAGGGGTGAAGGGACGCATCAGTTCAGAGGTTGGCCCTCTTGAGTGTCCTCCTGATGGCCTTCAGTCTCTTTGTGTTGTGGTCCACCTCCTTCTTTAGGCTGTACAGCTTCTTGAGGCCTGTTTCATGTCTCTTTGTAGGTCCTTTACTGCCGACATGTCCATTGCAGCAGTCATGGTGGGCTGTGGTGCTGATGTTGAGGGTCTTGCAGGCGGGGCAGATGTGATGGTGGCAGCCGTGGCCCCCTGTGTACGTGTGGTGCTCGGTCCACTCTTTGTGGCCAATGCGGGACCCCCTTGATGAATGTCCGCTATTCCCCAGTGGCTTGCTCCTTTCGATAGCATCATGCCATCTTGCGGTACCCAGACTCCACATCAAATATGTGGCAATAGCGCACTGCCCTCCTCTGGAATGCCCTGAGTTCCACGCTGTCCATGTTCACAGCTGGTAAACTGAGACAGGCAACCATCAGTGTCAGCACTGTGTGATGTATGTACAGATGATACTCTATCACTCTGCCTCGATTTGCACATGCACTCCGATTCACATTCCAGATAATACAATGTCCCTGATGAATGTAACAGCAACGCTGCCTACCCATCATGTAATTGAGACCAAAGTGATGCACAACAAGAGTTGGAACCAAATAAACTAATCTGTGCATTGATTTAGTGCAATGTGTCACAACAACAACTTCACATGGGCCAGGCCCACTAATCTTCATCATCTGAGTCAACTTTAAAGCACACAATACCAGTATCTAGTAGATGTCATCATCACAACTGTCGAGGTCAACCAAAAAGGCATGTCCACTTATACATGGAGTTAGGGACTGGAACACATTTGAGGAGGGCTGCACCTAGGAAGCAGGTATCCATAGGTCATTCACATCTACATTCATGTGTCCAGGTGTGGACACCCATCAATACCTGACCTGCCAACACAATACCATAGACACCCACATTGATGCCAGCACACGTCTGGCCTTGACCTGCATGCACGTCTATTACATACCACATAAGTGTCACATAAATGGAGTACAACTTATGGAGCTACATGCTGGGGGCCAGTTACACTCTCAGTCCTACACGTACATTACAATACAAGGATGCACCAATTTGTGTGGAAAACTGGTGCATCACTGTGTTGTGAGAATGACGGTATGACCCAGTGTCAATACATCATATCTAGCATTGAGTGGAAATATATGCTCAATATATGCTCAATGTCATATCACTGTCACTATAAGTTGACAACACATCACAGTGTTTAGATGAGTGAGCATGAAGACAGTACAACAGACATACCACTGCAAACTCACATTGACACAGACACTCCGGTGATTGAGAGCCACCAATCTGCATACATGCACTGGGCCTAAGACTCATGTGGGGCTAAACCCTACAACACCCATATGTGGCCAATCCTTTTAAAATGGTATTCCATGGCATGATTTTTATTTGGGTGAAAAATCCATGGCACTTCCCTGGTGCACTGCAATATAAGTGACTCAGGTATTGTGGCTTGTGCATCAAGGCACACTGAGTAACTGTCTGAAGAACATGGGGCTCAATTTTCAGTCTGCAATTATCATGTGTTCAGTGGTCCATGACTGATGTGTCACAGTTGTATGCTGGTAATAAATTCCCTATTGCCAGTGTCCCCAAAGGCGGGTATGCCCCTTTGCCAACATAATGGCAGGGATCATGTGTGTGTGTAATGATGACAATGTAGCGCTAAACATGGATTGCCCACTTTGTTGTCAGGATCCAGTGAAATATGGTATGCTGTTGGTGTCTTACCTGATCATCATGGACAGAATGCATGGGCACAGGTGTTGCCATGGCCCCTGAAATGTGTGACTAAGGGCCACATGTAAGAAGATCAGGTTTTGCGACAAATTGTGAGACTTAGCGATTTGCAATTTGCGACTCGCAAAGCCTGATGTAAAACAGTGTCAATGACACTGTTTGCGATTCAGAATGGTGAATATTCATGAGATAGGTCGCAATTTGCGAACGCATTGGGAATGGCGGGACTCACAGGGATGGAGGATACCACCATGTCTGTAACTGCTTTTAAATAAAGCAGTTTTTTTTAAAGGAAAACCGAATGCATTTCAAAAACAAAAATGAAAAGTTTTCTTTTAATTTTTTCAGAGCAGGCAGTGGTCCGTGGGACCACTGCCTGCTCTGCAAAAATGTTTTCGCATGTATTCACAAAGGGGAAGGGTCCCGTTTTGCGAATGGGTAAGCACCAGTTTGAAACTGGTGCTAACTGCGATTGTTTTCTGACTGCATTTGCGGTCACAAAACAATCATATATTGGTCTGCTACTCGCAATTAGGAAGGGAATGCCCTTTCCTAGATGCGACTTGCAAACCCTTTTAGTGATTCGGTAATGTGATTACCGGATGGCAAAATTGGGTCTGTGCATTGGAAAACGCTTTTTTCTCGTCACAAACGGCCTGATTCTGCAAATCGGGCTGTTTGCGATGAGAAAAAAATCTTCGTACATGTGACACTCTGTGATAGTCGTACATGACTGAACAATCCTCTGATCTGCATTGTTAACATGTTTAGACATGTGGACTCCATCTCCGTACTGGGACACTAACACTTTGTTATGGTTGCATTCAGCCTTGCCACAAGCATTGCATGCAGCACACCAACACATCTGCTACTGTATCTTAGAAGCATTCTACTGTACACATATGTCAACGGAATACTCACCAACAGGGCCAGCGATCACCACACCCAGGTGGTCCAGCAGATCCTGCTCTCTGGCCACCCCCGGTCAGCCCAGCAATGCTTTAGTTGGTCCTCATTACGGCTAGTATGGTACACCCTCTTCAGGTGGTGGAGCACCTTGCCCCACTGCAGCTGCCTCGCCGCCGTCTGATACCCCTGTATCCCCCTGCCATTCATCATAGGTAGGAAGTGGCACACCAGCCACACAAAGCCCCCAACCTCCTCCTCCCCCATCCATGTCAGCCTCACCCTTTCTGACATGTCCCTCAACCACAATTTCAAAGAGTAAATAGTGAAAAAAATTAAATGATAATAAAAGAAACTTACAGGCCAAACTTAAGAACCCCAACTAACCCAACTAATCTAATGCCCAGACAGACACCCCACCGTACAAATACAAAATGAAATACAGTAACCTACACAAAATCACATACACTGGTGCAAGTAACAATCAGATTTCACGACAGATACAAAACGATAACACAGCCACACAGTCAACAGATTCACAGACTGTAAAGTGAAAGTGAAAGTGAAAGTACTCCCACTGTACCATGCCTGTAAACGGGATTTCCTATTACATCACTTCCTGTCCCCTTGCGACATGTTTAATGTCATGCAAGTGTTTTGTTTGACGCATAAGATGTTTGTATGACTATTTTTGACGCATTACCTACATGTGTGGCAATATACAACACATTACCTGTAGACTTCGATTTCACAGGATATCTGCATGAGTGTAGTGCGTGGAAGGAATTCACCCTAAGGGCCCATGTATCAGTAGTTTGCGTTTGTGGGTCTTTTCAACACATTAGCGTCAACATTTTTGACTCTATCTGTAATTGTGTGATTTTATTATATTTACCATGGATGCACCCTGTATAAACATGCAAATAGGATGGTATTGGTTGTGGTGTGTAATATTGTGTATTGCCACATGTGGTAGAGCATGCAACTTTGTGAATTGGGTGTGTATGGTCTGTAACAATGATGTGTGTGTTTCTGAATGAACGGCATGCAATACTTTGAACGTCATGCATATGTTTGAATGATGCCAAATGTGTATCCACATTTGATGGCAGTCAGTAATCTACAACAACAATGGTATGGGTTTGTGAAATGTGTTGACTCATGTGATGTGTGTAGTTGTTTGACTTAGAGGACATCACATTTCAGATGACAAACACAACTCAGGCATTATTGATGATGGTTGATGAGTGCTGTGTAGGATTTGTTACCCCTCACGTCACTAATTGTTGGTTATGAGTTCATGGTGACTTGTGTGTGAACTACACAAATGTCTCACATGTGTACATGTTTGGTACGTACTGTGTTTGAAACACTGTGCCTAAATTCCACCCATAATATGTTTTGTACACATCAGTTTGACTCATTACAATTAGCTATGTTACTTGTGTTGCTGTGGTGGACCTGCTGCCCTAGCTACATGTGTTCACATAATTTCAGATGTGTATTCCACAGAAGTGTCCAGTCCAAGTGTGTGGACATGTGTACCCTGTGTCAGGATTGGGCTCCATGGCAGTGGCAGGACTGATTTCCAGGGATAGACTATGCAGGGCAAGTGTTATGAACATTGCTTGTCATACCTGGGACAATCATGCTATCCATTGTCACAAATGATGTCCCTCGTTGTCACACAAGTTACTTGCAGACAAATGTTGTGCAGGATAGCACAGGTTAGTACAATTTTACACACAATGTGTGGGGCATATAGGAGACTGACTCCTGTGATGTCCAGGCACCTGAATCTGGACTTCAGGATGCCAAAAGTCCTTTCCACAATGGTGTGTGTTCTCTGATGTGCCTCATTATAGGCACGCTCTGGTGCTGTGCTTGGGGAATGGGGTCATGATCCATGGCTGGATCCCATAACCCTGATTCACTACCAAAGAGTATAGGAGTGAGCATTTTGTTACTGCTAAGATTATAGGAGTGAGCATTTTGTTACTGCTTGCAACAAAAATGTCATGTAGGATTGCAGTTGATATCTTGTGTTGTCTGTGACTCATATGTGTTTGTGGTATAGTGTGAGTTCCTGGGCTTCTGTGAGGTCTTCTCAGCACTGGGTTGTTCGACATGACAACTTGTGTGTGGCTCATGGACCTGAGATCTATGATTTGGTTTCCTAACTGTTGGTCAGTATGTATGTGCAATGCGTTGTGTAGTGTCCAATATTTATCAGTTTGCTTTCACTGGAGGGGACATGACATATCCACACACACAATGGCTTCAGATGTGGTGGTAACATGGTTGCACTACATGGCCTGGACAGCCCATCCATTTAGATATGTGTCATTGCAGATGAAATGCGGCATTGAGGCCCTTTGAAGTGGGTAGGTGACAATGCACAACACCCTTCCATATGTTGGCAACACTGAGCTGTTCAGTATTGACAATGCACGATTGTCCTATGTGTCACTTGTTTCTAGGTAAGCCTTTGCTGTTCTCTCTGCCAGTTGCTCATGTGCAACCATGCACCTACATTACTAAACTTGCTCCGGGAAAGCTGGTTAACTACCGTGTGGAGGTGGATGTATCTGAGCAGGAAGGGCCATCTCCCTGTATATTTGCTACTTTGAAGGACAATTGGCTCTTTCAGTGTGTGCAGCACTGTGCAGTTTGCATTTGTGGTACATCAAGATGTGGTCATAGCACACTTCACTTCCTTATTACAACCTGCAAACGGCACCTCAGGAGTGGTGTTTGATGTTGGGACTGCCTCAGTATTTCCTTGTCACCTACATCTGAGTCAACATCATCATGCTATGTGTCTCATGGTGTTAGACCTGCTGCAACACACAGTGCACACCCCTTCCAAGCTACAGACTGCTTGGGTGGGTGGCCGATTGACTGTGTGGTCTAATGTAATTGTAAATAGTTCATCTTTCATGTTGTACTTACAGTGGAGGCCATGTCATTGTCATTGTGGGCTTTAACTTTGGTCCCTTGGTGCTCTAGAATGGCAGCTAATGTTTGTGGCAGCCGTCAATTGTCCAGAGGTATGTATCCCATAGTGTCAGGGAGTACAACATAACTACCAGTGCCACACCTCAGTGTCACCCTGCCCACCTGTCAATGTAGTGGTGTATGTCTTCTGTGTCCTACAGGTTTGTTGTACAGTGGGTGTATATTGCAAGGTTTCTTAACTTACCGACAAGAAGGCCATTGCCATATTATTCATCCTGGAAATTCTCATTGATCCTGCTGTGCCGGAATATGAAGGAGTCATGGACACTCCCAGGATACTTGGCCAAGATGTATGTGAACAATCCCTGTGGTCAACTATGGCCTGCACATTGATAGAATGCATGTGCTTTCTGTTCCTGAATAGGTGCTCTGTTGCTGCAGGTGGGACGATCCAGACCTGGGTGCAGTCAATTGCACCGAGCACATGCGGGAAGCCATGGATTTGATAAAACCCCTGTTTCATCTCCTGCTGCTTCTGCTGAGTGTTGGGGAAGCTGATGGGTCAGGGTGTGAGGGATATTATGGCATCTAACACCTTGGGCAGGAAAGCTGAGAATGAGGGCTGTGATACCCTTTGTCTGGAAGGAGCCACTTGCCAACATATGCAAGACAGCTATTAGCTTGGTCACAGGTGGTATGTATTGTGTCTGCAGGCTAGCTGTTAGCTGTGGCTCAATATGGCACAGCAGCTGCTGTACGGCTTGCCAGTTGAGTCGATAGCTCAGAAAGATGTCATGTTCCCTGAGGCCATTGAGAGTTGTCCTGTTTCTGAAAAGTCTCTCCTGCCTTCTGCGTTGCCTTTGTGCGCCGCGTTGGGGTGGTGGTGGCTGCTGCCGTTGGTCCTGTGCTCTGCGTTGTCTTGTAAGCTGCATCAGTAGCACCTCCATGTTGTCCTGTTGGTCTGTAATGTTGCTTGTGTGTGTTTTCCTTAAGTAGAGGGGTGTTTGCCTCATTTTAATGCCTGCCCTGACCCAGGCGTTAAACTTTGATGCAAATCCCATCTCCCACCCTTGCCCTGCTGGATAAATAAGGTGCTAGGGTGTTTGAGTCATTTTTTGGGCAGGAATGCCTACCTTGCATGTCATTGACATAGGGTGGTTTCACGCATCCTTAAAATGACGTTGACTCCATATTTTTGACCTAAGACAGGTCTAGTGTCAAACTCTAAATATGAAGTTAAGTTTGCGCTGGATTTGCATAAAGAAAATGACATCAATATGGTTCAAACAGAGTATAAATATGCCCCTAAGTGAGCATGTGAGTGCTTATATCAGTGAGTGACTGGGTGTGTTAGTGACTGTAATGGTGAGTGAGATGGTGAGTCGGTGACTGTATGTGTGAGTGAGTTGGTGTACGATTGGCTATATGCAGAAATAAGTGGCTGTGTCAGTGACTGTATGGGAGAATGAGTGGTTTTGTGAGTTGCTCTTTAGCTGAGTGAATGGGTGTGTGAGTGGCCAGATACGGGTGAGTGAGTGGGTGTGTGAGTGCCTGTACAGGTGAATGAGTGTGAGTGGCTGTGTGGGTGAGAGAATGGTTGTGTGAGTGGCTGTATCGGTGAGTGAGTGCCTATGTCAGTGACTAATGGCTGAGTGTGAGGGTGTGATTGTATGTGTGAGGGACTGAGTGGCTGTGTGGGTCTGTTAGTGGTTATGTGAGAGGATGTATGGAGGTATGCGGCCAGGCCTCGCAAAGATTACCTATATTCACCCAACCCCACGCTGCACACAGCCTTTGGCCAAGCACAGTAGTAATTGGCAACAGGTCTGCATGCCCCCCTCTCCTGACTGATTTTGGCCCTGGGGACCACATCCCTCGAGGACCCAGACTAATTATTATTTTTTTTTGCTGGAGGAAAGCTGTGTAGCTGTAGGAAAGTACCATCTTGCCTGGCATGCAACCCCCATTTTTACTGTATGTATGTTTGTCACCATGGTAACTCTGGACATGGCCATGTAACATGTCTAGGATCATGGAATTGTCACCCCAATACCATTCTGGTATTGGGGGGAAAATTCCATGCACCCCCGGGTCTCCAGCATAGAGCCCAGCCCAGGTACTGCCAAACTAACTTTCTGGAGTTTTCTCTGCAGCTACCGCTGCTGCCACCCTCAGACAGGTTTCTGCCCCCCTGGGGCCTGGACAGCCCAGTCCAAGGAAGGCAGAACAAAGGATTTCCTCCGTGAGAGGGTGTTACACCCTCTCCCTTTGGGAATAGGTGTGAAGGGCCTGGGAGGAGTAGCCTCTCCTGGCCTCTGGAAATGCTTTGAAGGGCACAGTTGGTGCCCTCCTAGCATAAGCCAGTCTACATCAGTTCAGTGATCCCCCCAGCCCTGTTCTGGAGTGAAACTGGACAAAGGAAAGGGTAGTGACCACTCCCCTGACCAGCACCTCCCAAGGGGAGGTGCCCAGAGCTCCTCCAGTGTGTCCCAGACCTCTGCCATCTTGGATGCAGAAGTGTGAGGGCACAATGGACAGCTCTGAGTGGCCAGTGCCAGCAGGGGACGTCATAGACCCCTCCTGATAGGTGCTTACCTTTCTCTGTAGCCTCTCCTCCTCTGAGGGCTATTTAAAGCAAGAGCTCACCAGAGTTCCTCCTGACTTCCCTCTTTGACTTCTGCCAAGGATCGACCGCTGACTGCTCCAGGACACCTGCAAAACCGCAACAAAGTAGGAAGAAGACTACCAGCAACATTGTAGCACCTCATCCTGCCGGCTTTCTCGACTGTTTCCTGATGGTGCATGCTTTGAGGGCTGTCTGCCTTCACCCTGCACTGAAAGCCAAGAAGAAATCTCCTGTGGGTCGACAGAATCTTCCCCCTGCCAACTCAGGCATCACCGGTCCTCTGGGTCCCCTCTCATCTTCACGAGCGTGGGCCCTGGAACACAGGAGCTGGATCCAAGTGACAGTCCAGTGGCCCTTCTGTCCAAATTTGGTGGAGGTAAGTCCTTGCCTCCCCACGCCAGACAGTAATCCTATGTACTGCGTGAACTGCAGCTGCTCGGGCTTCTGTGCACTTTTGCAAGAATTCCTTTGTGCACAGCCTAGCCCAGGTCCCCAGCATTCCGTCCTGCATTGCCCAACTCGCTGAGTTGGACTCCGACGTCGTGGGACCCTCTTTTGTTGTTCTGAGTTTACCATTAAATAAAAACTATTAGAACTTCACTGCATCTGTGTTATTGCCTTTGTTTGTATGAGACATATATCTGTGAGAAAAGGGTAATCTCCGTTTAACCACGACATTCCCTGAGATATCTTATTTTCGAGTCCATGCGTAAACGGCTGCCATAATTCACCTTTTACTATAGTGTTTCTGGTGAGGTGCTGCTAGTGAGCCTGTAAGGTTGGGACAACAGTTGCGACTTGTTGTAGGAAAGATGCAGTCGCCTACAAACAAAAGTACTGTCATCCTTAAACCAGCAGTCTTGCTCAGAGCAAGAGTCCAAACTACGACAAAGGCTTTTTCTGATTGTTAGAATAGGATTTGGACCAACCAACCCCAGAGGATTTTTGTGGGCCTGATGAAGACTCAGAATGTTTTTTATCTTTGTCCCCACCCTTGTCAGAAGAATTACCATCCTTCTTCTTGCTATCCTTGTCACTCCCTGTATGAACTTTTCTGTTCACTCTTGTTCTGACCCATTTGTCTGACATCTTTCCCAATTCTTGGGGAGAGGTCAGATCTGAGTCTACCAAGTACTGGTGCAACAAATCAGACACACAGTTGTTCAAAATATGCTCTCTCAGGATTAGATTAAACAGGCTTTCAATGTCAACTATGACAAGCACAGCGTGCAAAAGCAATCTTCAATTTAACTGCATAATTTGGAATCGGGAAAGGCAAGTCAATTCATCAAATTATTTGTTATATGCATGATCTTGAAGAATGTCATCGAAGTCAACAGTTAAGGATCTAAAAAATGAGTCAACATCGTCCGAAGTTAAGTCGAGTGCTGGGCGGACAAACGGATCCACAGAGCAGAAGTGAGCCGTATTTCCAGGTGTATCGTTACCGGCTGCAGTGTCCCCTTCTAAGGTAGATCTCACAATGGAAGGCTCATAGGTGGCCTTGCGGAGCAACCTCAGTCTCAAGGGGCATGACCGTGTATGAACCCTCATCGGGGACATCAGCAGTTCGTGGTCCACAGGAGATACCGGTGCAACAGCAAGACAGACCATAGGCAGATGTTCAAAGAGATACCATATGCAGCGGAAGACTGGTTGTACACACCAGAGAAGTGGCCGAAATGATAACGACCAGTCAAACTCCAATTCCACCAGCAAAGGTGCACCGAAGATCCGAACTATGCGCTCACGGCACAGTGGAGTTGGTGGAAGCGACTCCATTGCTCTGCATTGCTGGAAAGAAACAACCACCATGAATCAGAAGAAATAGCAGCAGTAGTCCGCCAACCAAAGCCAAAATAATTGGAAAGCCACCAAACACACTTGAAAAGAGAGAATGGAAGGCTGGTGGGATGACTCCGAAGACAGTCTGGAAGATGGACACGAAACCAGACCCAACAGCCTTAAAGAAATGAACAATCCCAGTGGTGCTCGAAGCATTGAATATTCGTGACACCAGCTCTCCAAAGTGTTTGGGGAAATCAGTATTTAACAGGGATTGTATCTCGGATGAAGATCTCGCAATCTGGAGAGCATACGTCTCTTTTGCAGATGTCAAAGCGACCAGTTTCTGAAACAATAGCACCTTTACCCTACTCAGCTTGTCATAGTTCACATTAATAGTATCTCTGTGTGGCCACATTTCAGATACTTTTATCTCTCTAGTGGGGGGAAACAAAACATGGCCACAACACGTAACGACCTTCGTGACCGAGATCGCGTAGGCACTTCCAGGTCGCATGCCGCAACAGCTTTGATCGTTCAGTACCACATAACTTCCATTGGAAAGTACATGAAACACTGGACAAATCAAGGGGACGGGAGTACCCTTCAGAAAACAGGCCAAATTTGCGACCCCCGCATTGCAAAGACCGTGAACAGACACCTGTTTGCATATCACAGAATGACGAACAGTAGTCTCACATTCGCTTCCGCTAAGAAAGACCTCCCTTTCACTGTTCAGACATCTATAGTCAAAGGGCAACTCCCACTCTTCCTTAATAAAGCTATCTCCTAGTTGCTCATATCGTCCCACTGCAAGATGTTTCAGGCAGCTTGAGAAACGAAAGGTCGAAATTGGTAAATTAATAATGCCGTGTAAGAGCCAGATAGTTGAAGGACTCTCCGCTACCGTGAAGGGCAACTTATCTAATTTCTCAACTTGAAGCAGGGTGAAACTAGCCTCCCTTTTAGCCATTGTCTCTTGTTCCCTGGAAAAATGAAAAGCAGTGAAAAATTCACTCCCATTAATATACTTCCATGGAATGTGGGCAATTTTCATTGTCTGTAATGTCCAACCTAGCTGCATGATGGAACGCAGCTGTGTTTGCCCTTGATATAACCAGGACAAATCTGTCTGAGTGATATCAATAGGAGATGACACTAGATTTGATAGTGAATAAATCCTGTTGGACAGTGTATTCATGCCATTGTCGACAACAGCTAATGTTTTTTCAAAATTTTCCTTAGCAGCCTCAATTTGGGAAAGCTTCCAAATTTCATTATACATAGCATATAAAAACCTTTTTGAGCGCTGTTTTCTAGGACCCAGCAGAAAATCCTGCAAGTCTATACCCTCAGAAAGAGTGTTCAGGTGTTTCTTAACAGCTGTTAACGTGTTTGTTTGTACCAATTGCTGGCACAGCTTACCCACACTGTATGTTGTAATTATACCTGTATTTTGACCCGATATAAAGAAAGGGTCTGGCCTGTTAATTGAAAAAAACCCTGAAGAGTTCAAGAAACGCCTTTGACACTCATTAGTGTCGGTGGGCCATACCAACCACCGCCCGGGACTAGAAAGTTAAGAATTATAGGTACCAGCCTTAACCATTGCACCTAGCCTGTCCTCTGTAACATTAAGAAAGTGTTGCCAATCCTTAAATTTTTCTGGAGTAGGGATATTGGGCGTGTTCAGATCTTTAATTTTTGCTAACCCCTGACAGGATGTCTGCTCAATTGTGTCATTTAAGTAAATCATTTGCACAGGAATCAGGCATGCTCGAAACAAAGCCTCCCTACCCTGTATCTGCCATTCTTGTGTTCCCCATACACTTTTCAAGTCAATAGTGCTCTTCCAATATTCACAACAACCCTCAATCGAGAGCCGGGAAACAAAGGTATCTGAATAAATCAGTTTTGTATCTGTTAGCAAAATCTTCCTAATTTGTGCCGGAGGTATTTTAAAATAATACAACTCTGCTTTTCTTGGATCATGCCCAGAAAAGTATGTAAATTTCTCGCTATAATGCTTTGGACTCCCCACCCGTGGTGTAGAACAGTGCTCCCACTGTGTGTATTTCAAGAGAGGCCTATACCTAGTGGCACGGTGTAGGTTGTGATGTCCCCAATTGTTATAGCAGAACATTTCCCCATAATTCATTGTATAACCATATACATCATCAGTTTCAAAAGCGGAATAGTCCTTCATTTCAGTTAGCATGGAATCAACTGTTTGGACATCCCAATCATCAGAGACAACATTAGGTGTAATAACATCAGACATTGAAATTTTGAACATGTATGGTATTTGAATAATCTCTGTAGGCCCGTATATATCGAATGGAACCTTGTCCCACTCAATCCCAACAGTAATGAGTCTTGCTGTAATATTTACAGGAGACAAATCTCTTCGGACCTTATGTGAAGAATGATGTGGTGTTAAAATTTCATCAATAGGCTCCACTGAGGAGCGATCAGGAATATAGTGACCATTTATGAGCAAAAAGAAAACAGTCACAAAACCAATCCATAAAAATAATGCAATAAATGTCAAACAGAACCACAGGTAGTTCCATGGATAGATCAAATAGTTCTTTTTAATCCATCAATACAGCTTACTACTTTTTGAAATATTGTCAATCACTGTAGAGGACGAATCCGAAGAAAAATCATCAATGTCAATGAAATAGCCAGACGTTGTCTCTGCAAACACAGGAGCCGCTGTACTCTGATCCACCGCACGTGGAGGCTCTTGAGAGAAAACGTCATTAGTCGTGGAAGTGTTAAAATACAGCCAAATCTTGAAGTGGGGTGGTCACTGAAGATGTGACCGGAACCAACAAAAGTTCACTTTCCGCCCTCCCCATGTTCGAGGAAGTGTCTGGAACAGCAGTTGACATAGGTGCATAGTCAGTAGTAGTGATGTTCACCCCACTATGTAGATGGATGTCCTGTTGGGTAGTGAGAGGGGATCGGGAACCACCCAAGGGACCTCCTGGTCTACTGTGAAGGATCGGCCACATGGTGTAATTTGATGTCATCAATGGAGATGAATCTGTTCGACTTTGAACCAGACAGTGGTGGTAAGATGACAGTCCTGGTGCCTTGTATACCCAAGACTGGTACAGGTGCTCTGTATGATGGACCGAACTCCTTCTTCACAGCGATCTTCTCACAAACCAGATCCCCAAATTTAGGAATCCAGCCAGTCGAAGTTTTCACCAATTCCCTTATTCCTAAGGTGGTAGCACTTGTAGATGATTTATCATCACAAAATTGTTGAAGCTCCTGTGAAACAGTGAGACGTTCTTTTTCGTCAAAAGGTGTTTCTGCTGCCACCATACCAGGGGCAATAAAATCCTGGGACATACATAGGTATCCCAAAGAGAACCTCATATGGAGAGCGTCCCTCCAAGGAGCGTCTTGGCAGATTATTCAGTGGTCTCTGGACCCCATATAGGAGGTGTAACCAACTGCGGCCTTAACCTAATACTCGAGCTGTTAAGGACTGCTCTAGATCACAATTCTGCCTCTCCACGACCAAATTTCCCTCGGGATGGTATGGTGAGGAGTAATGGAGTTCAACACCCATCGTCCCCATGGTGTCCCTGAATGCCTTAGAGCTGAATGGAATGCTGCAACCGCATATGTACCGATCAGCAAATCTTTTATAACAGTCCGGGCATCAGCCAACCGCTGTGGCCAAACCCACAGGAATCTAGAACAGGAATCCACAGCCACTAAAATGTATTTGTATGCAACATCAGGCTGTAACGGGCCACAATGGTCTAGGTACACCCACTGAAGTGGCTTGTCAGACACCAAGAGGGATGTCTGCGGAGGGCGTTTCATATTAGAGCCCTTAATCTGCTGGCAAATGTCACAGCAAAGGACATACTGCTTAGTTCGTCTGTATAGACCAGGCCACCAGTAGCGTTACTGCAGAATTGTAATCGTGGCCTGTATACCAGCATATGCAGAAGTGATACCCTCATGTGCCACTGTAATTAGCTCTAACCTCTGTACTTCATTGGGGATCACTCGATCTCCAACCCCAGGAATCTTTGCATAAGCAACATTCTGTGCACTGATATGGTAAGTATAGTTTGTAGGGTATCCTTTCGGAAGGGGCTTGTCTGCAGCCGAAGCTTTAACGGCAATCAGTATTTCATTATCCAATCTCGTGCGAGAAAGAGTCACTGCAGCCACAGAAGCCGTAGCTACTGATGCCTTGGCCGCTTCATCAACCAATGAATTACCGGCAACGTGTACTCCTACACGTTGGTGTCCTAATGTATGGACTACATGGACACACTGTAGCTTATCCTTAAGATCAGCCACCCTTCCCCACAACGTTTTGTGTTTAATGGTGTTCCCCTTTGAATCTCTAAACCCGTTCAGTATCCAATGATTGAGATATTCATTGTATGACTGGACACAGTAATATGAGTCACAGACTATCAAAGTCTGGCTTCCTTTCTCAGTGTGTTCAAGCACTAGAATAAGAGCTTTAAGCTCAGCCAACTGTGCCGTGCAGTCCCCTAAGGTCTCCGTGTAGGTATGGTGAGGGTGGAAAACTCCATCTTCCATCACTCCGCACACGGCTGCACAAGCTGCAGAGTATTGATGTTTAGTACCTACAGCCGGTTGTGCTGATCCGTCTGTATATATGATAGTATTGTATCTGTCTAGTGGCAAAATATTCAGAGGAGCGGGTACCCTTGTTCATACTGGAGAAATTCTTGTGTTTGAAGTCTTGGATCAAATATATAATCGACATCAGTGCGGTCAGAGACGTTGCCCATTGTATCCAACGTGGATGTAATGCCTTAGCGTTCGGAACGCTCGCTTTAGTGACAGCCTCTAAGGCCAGCACTGGGGAGACAACAATAATGCGTTGCCACTGGGCAAGTGGCCTCTCTTTTATGACGGCCATCTGAACTGCTGTCAGAATCTTTTCTGTAGGTGCAAAACGTTGTTCAGCATTGAAATATAAATGTGATTTGTATACTATTGGTACTGTGTCATCCTCATTAAAGGTGACATAAGTAAATCCAAGGGCACCAGCAATTATTCTGATGACCAAGTTTGTTTTATTGTCATGTGTGTGCAAGTGTTTAGCTTCTAGCATATCCTGTTGCATGTCCCTAAGCATGTGTGTGTGTTCAATCATCCAGCGTCTGCTAGAAAAATTGGGCTGAACTAAGTCATAAAGTGGCTTGATGCGTTCTGCATAATCTGGAATGTATGTTCTGCCAAAATTGAAGAAACCCAGTAATGACTGTAATTTCTTAAGTGTATTTGGAGGCTGTAGTTGAGCACACTTCTCTAGAAAGTGCGGGGCCAGGCTCTTCCCCTCGTTTGATAGCTCATATCCCAGGAATAATACACTAAGAAAGGCTATCTTACTTTTCTTTAAATTGAATTTATATCCGAGGCCTGCAAACCCCAAAATGATCCGATCGACCCTTGCAAGATGAATGTCGAGGACGTCGTCTGTGAGATATATGTCACCCACATACGACAATGCCTCGGAATCAATATCATGTAATATTTATGTTACACGGGCTGAAAACAGACCTGGGCTATTTTTATAGCCTTGAGGTAAACGACAAGCGTTTCTGAGAGCCAAATGAAAATGCACTTAGGTCCCTACTTTCATGTGCTAAATTCTGGCAGAAAAATCCATTAGATATGTCTAATGTAGTTTTATCTTTTTTACACACTATGGGGGTTATTCTAACTTTGGAGGAGGTGTTAATCCGTCCCAAAAGTGACGGAAAAGTGACGGATTTACCACCAGCCGTATTACGAGTCCATTATATCCTATGGAACTTGTAATACGGCTGGTGGTATATCCGTCACTTTACCGTCACTTTTGGGACGGATTAACACTCCTCCAAAGTTAGAATAACCCCCTATATTTTTTATCAGTGCTGTGCTGTGTGAATTTTGTATAGCATACGTGCGTGTATGACTATTTAAGTGTCTATAATCAACTACTATTCTATATGAATGATCTGGCTTTGCAACGGGGAATAATGGATTATTCATTGCAGACGTACAGGGCTCAATTACTCCCTGGTACTCAAGTTGTGATAGGATCTCCTTTACTGGAGCTTTCGCTTCATGTTTAACAGGGTATTGTGGCTGCGGTTGGGGTGTAGACCTAACGGGAATAACATGACAAGGAGACTCCTTGTCCCAACCAACATGCTTGCGGTATAATGCAGGTGCCTGCGCTAAAGCCCATTCAGCAGCATAGGCTCCTTTCGCTGCTTCCGGAACAATATTGGAGAAAGAAGGCAAAATGACATCTTCCCCTTGCAGGAGCAAGCGGACATGTTCAGGTGGCCAGTCTCTCTCGGCCAATAGGATATCACTAGTAAGTTCATCCCAAAATATTGCACTAATAGTGCGCTTCACATCTCCCTCTATCTGAATGTTTAAATCATAAACCTTATTGGGGGAAGAATGCCGCCATCCGCTGTTTCAACTGCGATGCAATTGCTAGTTGCTGTCGCATCCAGATGATCTTTCAGACTCTGGCGACATATCGTGACCTCTGCCGCGCTGTCTAACAGAGTCACTCCCCACCTCTTGTTCCTCAACAGCATTCTCAATATTATTGGCATTTTTAACCGTCAGTGCTGCCAGTTTCTTCTTTTTAAACTGTGGCTTTTGCTGAGGAGTTTTTTCTACTTTTTTAGTGGTAGACTGTTGCGAGTCTTTCTTTTCTTTCACGTATTCAGGATGTCGATCCGGGCGGCCCCCTCTCTCGCTACGTCTATCCGGTGAGTCCTGAAAGGAACCAGAGGGACGCGAATCAGTATATCTATCAGGAGTTTTAATGTTCTCCCTATTTCTGAAATTAGACCTCCTTTCGGAGTTCTCCGGGTGTGGAGAATCAGCTCTCTTATTTCTTCTTTCTTTGAAATCTTTTTGTTTGTCCCAGCGCTTCTTAGAGTCCTTATGGGCGGTACTTTGTAACTCCAATTTTTTAGGTTTAGCTCCCAAACTATCCCGTCCTATACTAGTATATGTATCGGAAATTATTTTCCGTAGCTGTCTCTCTTGTTCCTGGTTCGGAGTTTCCCGGAAACGCTGGCGAATTGCCAGTGCTACCGCTTCCCCTTTAATATTACTTAGTATGATTGAGGATACGGCATCAAAGTTACACATTAATTTCATCAGCAAAACCAGGGCTGGTGCAGCCCCATGCTCATTTTGTATTTGTTTCAACACTTCCGGTAAATTGGCAAGTGTTGGGGTACCATGTGTGGTAGTACATATGGCAGCGAAGTCTGTACCCCATGTGGCACAGTCATCCACCGAGGGAACCATCCCAAAAGGCAAGCACATAGTGAACAATCTATGTTTTTCCTGAGGTCCCGTATGGGGAAACACAGCTTCCAGCTGATTAGTTTTCTGGGCAATCCAGAACGGTATTTTTTCCCGTTCCGTGGGCACTTTACCCATAATAGTATGCACTGTTTGTGGATTAATCCCACTAGCCAATTGATATCCACCAGCTACTGGCGGTGCTGGACGCGCTGGTGTTGTGTTCAATGTTCGCATTACGAACTGAACTAATTGTCTAAATATTGCCACTAATTCATTATATAAAACTCGTAAATCTGCTATTGGCATATTCTGTATGCCTGGGTGAGGCGTATATGTGGCGAACATAGGCCAGGTAGGTCCCTCATTACTTAAGGGACCTAACCTCACTCTTCGTAGTACATGTGGTAGGGCGCCTTCAAACCAGTTCTGATGCTATTGGCATGTGAGCGATATTTCATGATACTGGTATGCTTGGTACCGTAAATGTCCGTTCGCAACTTCATATGTGTGAAATGTATGCGTTGTTTGGTCAACCTCAGGAAAAGTGACCCAACAGTAAAATGTTTCTGTTTGGTATGCTTCAGTAGCTTCTATTATCAGAGTAACTCCCCCGCCCTCATCTGTAAGGCCATGCGTTAATAAATGTTGTGTTAGTGCATGTCTAGCATTTTCAGGAATGTCTATGGCATCAGCCATAGTTGTTTAGACAAACGGAACACCAGATAGGGGAAGGTCTTTCCTTTTATGAGTTCGAGCTCGAACAACCTACAGCTTAATTAGGTGTTACCTTTTCAGCCGAGGAGGATTATCCCAAAGACCACGGACGTCTCCGTATAATGGTACTTAGGGTACCTGTTGTCTGTGAGACAGTGATAGTCAGGGTATCCGTAAATTAGTGCCTAAACACCATCGTTGGTGGCGCCATGTCGTAGTTTGGACTCTTGCTCTGAGCAAGACTGCTGGTTTAAGGATGACAGTACTTTTGTTTGTAGGCGACTGCGTCTTTCCTACAACAAGTCGCAACTGTTGTCCCAACCTTGCCAGCTCACTAGCAGAACCTCACCAGAAACACTATAGTAAAAGGTGATTTATGGCAGCCGTTTACGCATGGACTTGAAAATAAGATATCTCAGGGAATGTCGTGGTTAAACTGAGATTACCCTTTTCTCACAGATATATTATGTCTCATACAAACAAAGGCAATAACACAGATGCAGTGAAGTTATAATAGTTTTTATTTAACATAACTGCAATTTGCGATAAATTGCATGGACTGCAATGATTAGGATAACGAATATAGGAAGTAACAGTATTGTGAAGAAGAGAGTCATTGTTATGAAGACCCCCACCATTTTGCAATACATGAAAGAGATATATAAGATGGAATATGCCCTACTACCCTAATGTGAATAGGCCTAACCTCCTACCTAAAGGAGAGCTGGGTTTGCTAAACCTAATGTTCTAAAGCCATGTCCATGAGAGGAGCCCCCAACCCTCATTACCTTGGAATTAGGTCTCTATCTCAGACTCCGCAGGGACACGAAGACTGGGTCAGCGTCAAGATGACTGCAGCATCGGTATCAGCGATGGTGGCGATGCCCTCTGGTCGGAATCCCTCTGATTATCTGTCTAAAGTGTGATGTATTTATACAGATCTACAAGTTCCCCTGACGTATGTGTATTCCTAAACAATAGATAACAGGCATGCTTGGGACGGCAATTAATATCAACAATCCCTCGAAAGTATAGAGAGGGAAAATCCCTAAGTGTGAACACCTACTGTTTGTTTGTCTATGGTGCTTGATCTTGACGCCTTGGCACGGTGACACTGATAATATACCTCACAACAAGTGGCCCAACTATAAACAAGGCAGCCATCCTAGAAGAAATAAATAATTAAGTGGGCTAAGACAGAGCAAGCTAAGTAGGTTAAAAGTCACTAGGTGACGGGGGCACGAATCTACAAGCCAGAGGCTAAGCTAACTCCTGTTATCCCATTAAAATGAACTAGGATTCACTACACCTTGGTGTTATTTATGTAAAGTAAAAGGCCATTGGGCAAGTGATTCCACTTGTCCAAAGAAAAACACCAAACCTCCCACCACCACAACCCCCACTGCAACATCTAGTGCCCCTAGTAATAGCAGTGGTCGTGGAAAGTCTACTACAAATACCAATCCAAGGGTGTAGCTGGGCTCACTATTGGCAGTGTAGTTGGGGTTGGTCTTGTTAGGGAGACCAAAGAGGCTGTTTTAGTCTCTGATGGTAGCATTGACCTTGCCACCTTGGTTGCTTGTCCTCTTCATATGGGTAAGTACAAGCAACTACCCCTAATTAACACTGTTGTGGTTGAGGCCTACAGGGACACAGGCAGCCAGTGTAACTATGGTTATAGAGAAACTGGTTCAGCCTGATCAACACCTACTTGGTCAGCAGTACCAAGTGACTGATGCTCACAATAACACACTTAGCCACCCCATGGCAGTTGTGAATCTCAACTGGGGAGAAGGGGGTTACTGGTCCAAAGAAAGTTGTGTTAGCCACTGAATCACCTGTAGATTGCTTACTAGGCAATGATTTGAAGACATCAGCTTGGGCTGAAGTGGAGTTGGAGGCTCATGCAGCAATGCTGGGCATTCCTGTGCATATTTGTGCTTTAACAAGGGCTCAGGCCAAAAATCAAAAAGGACAGGAAAACTTGAATCCTGGAACAATGGACCAAGTGCTCCCAAAAGCTAGGGGTAGGAAGGGTAAATCCTTGCCCACTATCCCTTCCTCTCCAGAAGATTCCCCTTTTGAGGAAGAGGAATCCTCTCCCGGTGCAGAACCTATACCAGATGAGCTAGCAGCAGACACTGCTGAGCTTTTAGGTGCAGGGGGCCTGCTAGGGAAGAGCTGAGTTTGGCACAGTAGACCTGTCCCACACTAGAGGGTTTGAGACAGCAAGCTGTCAAACAGCAGAATGGGGATGTCAGTGATAGCCTAAGGTGTATTGAGAAGACGACCTCTTGTATACTGAGTCAAAGGACCCTAAACCTGGAGCTGCCAGGAGATTGGTCATTCCCTTGCAATACAGAGAGTTTCTCCTTACCATGGCACATGCCATTCCCTTGGCAGGGCATTTGGGCCAAAGTAAAACTTGGGACAGACTTGTTCCCCTGTTTGACTGGCCTCATATGTTAGAGGACACTAAAGAGTTTTGTGGCTCTTGTGTGACCTGCCAAGCCAGTGTCAAGACTGGTGGCACTCCAAAGGCCCCCTTAATTCCACTTCATGTGGTTGGGGTGCACTTTGAAAGGGTAGGGGTTGACATAGTTGGCCCCCTTGACCCTCCAACAGCTTCAGGCAATAGGTTTATCCTGGTGGTAGTGGACCATGCCACTAGGTACTCTGAATCCATCCCCTTAAGGACTACTACAGCACCTGCAGTGGCAAAGTCCCTCGTGGGAATCTTTTCCAGAGTGGGTTTCCCTAAGGAAGTGGTGTCAGACAGAGGTAGTAACTTCATGTCTGCATGCCTCAAAGCAATGTGGAAGGAGTGTGGTGTGACATACAAGTTCACTACTCCTTATCATCCACAAACAAATGGTCTGGTTGAGAGGTTTAATAAAACTCTCAAAGGTATGATAATGGGACTCCCTGAAAAACTCAAAAGGAGATGGGATGTCCTGTTACCTTGCCTCCTTTTTGCTTACAGGGAGGTACCCCAAAAAGGATGGAAGACCCTCTCACTGATCTCCTCTCCACCACTGAAGCTGATGGCTTAGTGGAGGGAGTAGTACTGGCAGATTGTCTTACTGCTGAGCAGAAAGATAACTGTGTAAATCTTTTAAGTCAGTTTTCTGAACTCTTCTCACTGATACCAGGTACCACTACTTGGTGTGAGCAGACAATCATACACTGGAGACAGTTTACCTGTCAAAAGTAAGATTTATAGGCAGCCTGACCATGGCAGGGACAGCATTAAACAAGAGGTTCAGAAAATGTTAGACTTAGGAGTGATTGAGCCTTCAGAAAGCCCATGGGCTAGCCCAGTGGTGCTTATCCCTAACCCTCACAGTAAGGATGGTAAAAAAGAGATGAGGTTTTGTGTTGACTATAGAGGGCTCAACCAAGTAACCAAGAGAGATGCTCACCCCATACCCAGGGCAGATGAGCTGATTGATACACTGGCTTCTGCCAAGTATCTGAGCACTTTTGATTTAACTGCAGGGTATTGGCAGATTAAGTTATCAGAAGATGCAAAGCCTAAAACTGCATTCTCAACCATTGGAGGGCACTATCAGTTCACTGTGATATCCTTTGGTCTGAAGAATGCACCTGACACTTTTCAAAGGTTGGTGAACACAGTCCTGCAAGGGTTGGAAGCTTTTAGTACAGCATATCTGGATGATAAAGCTGTCTTTAGCTCCACCTGGGATGATCACCTGGTCCACCTGTGGAAACTTTTAGAGGCCCTGCAAAAGGCAGGCCTCACTATCAAGGCCTCGAAGTGCCAGATAGGGCAGGGGAAAGTGGTTTATCTGGGCCACCTAGTAGGTGAGGAACAGATTGCACCACTGCAGGGGAAGATCCAGACCATTATGGAATGGGCTCCCCCTACAACTCAAACCCAGGTGAGAGCCTTTTTAGGCCTCACAGGGTACCACAGGAGATTTATAAAGAATGATGGCTCCATTGCAGCTCCTCTTAATGACCTCACTAGTAAGAAGATGCCTAAAAAGGTATTGTGGACAGCTAGCTGTCAAAAAGCTTTTGATGAGCTCAAACAGGCCATGTGCTCTGCGCCTGTCCTAAAAAGCCCTTGCTACTCCAAAAAGTTCATAGTCCAGACTGATGCTTCTGAATTGGGGGTTGGGGCAGTGCTATCACAGTTGATACTGAGGGCCAGGATCAACCTGTTGCTTTTATCAGCAGGAGGGTGACCCGTAGAGAAAAGCGTTGGTCTGCCAACTTATAAGTCACCTATATGTCTAACTCTCACTTAGTGAAGGTTAGGTGCAAAGTTACTTAGTGTGAGGGCAACCTGACACTAGACAAGGTGCCCCCACATTGTTCAGGACAATTTCCCCAGACTTTGTGACTGTGGGGACACCATTACACGTGTGCACTATACATAGGTCACTACCTATGTATAGCGTCACAATGGTGACTCCGAACATGGCCATGTAACATGTCTAGGATCATGGAATTGTCACCCCAATACCATTCTGGTATTGGGGAGAAATTTCCATGCATCCCCGGGTCTCCAGCATAGAGCCCAGGTACTGCCAAACTAACTTTCCCTTGTTTTCTCTGCAGCTACTGCTGCTGCCAACCCTCAGACAGGTTTCTGCCTCCCTGGGGCCTGGGCAGCCCAGTCCCAGGAAGGCAGAACAAAGGATTTCCTCCGAGAGAGGGTGTTACACCCTCTCCCTTTGGGAATAGGTGTGAAGAGCCTGGGAGGAGTAGCCTCTCCAGTCCTCTGCAAATGCTTTAAAGCGCACAGAGGGTGCCCTCCTAGCATAAGCCAGTCTACACCGGTTCAGTGATCCCCCCAGCCCTGCTCTGGAGTGAAACTGGACAAAGGAAAGGGGAGTGACCACTTCCCTGACCAGCACCTCCCAGGGGAGGTGCACAGAGCTCCTCCAGTGTGTCCCGGACCTCTGCCATCTTGGATGCAGAAGTGTGAGGGCACAATGGACAGCTCTGAGTGGCCAGTGCCAGCAGGTGATGTCAGAGACCCCTCCTGATAGGTGCTTACCTTTCTCTGTAGCCAATCCTCCTCTGAGGGCTATTTAGGGTCTCTGCTGTGAGTATCTCACCAGATAACGAATGCAAGAGCTCATCAGAGTTCCTCTGCACTTCCTTCTACGACTTCTGCCAAGGATCGACCGCTGACTGCTCCAGGACGCCAGCAAAACCGCGACAATATAGCAAGAAGACTACCAGCAACATTGTAGTGCCTCATCCTGCTGGCTTTCTCAACTGTTTCCTGGTGGTGCATGCTCTGAGGGCTGTCTGCCTTCACCCTGCAATGGAAGCCAAGAAGAAATCTCCAGTGGGTCGATGGAATCTTCCCCCTGCCATCGCAGGCACCAAACCTCTGCATCACCGGTCTTCTGGGTCCCCTCTCATCTTCACGAGCGTGGTCACTGGAACACAGGAGCTGGATCCAAGTGTCCCCGACAGTCCAGTGCCTTTCTGTCCAAATTTGGTGGAGGTAAGTCCTTGCCTCCCCACGCCAGACAGTAATCCTGTGTACTGCGTGAACTTCAGCTGCTCGGGCTTCTGTGCATTTTTGCAAGACTTCCTTTGTGCACAGCCTAGCCCAGGTCCCCAGCACTTCATCCTGCATTGCCCAACTCGCTGAGTTGGACACCGATGTCGTGGGACCCCCCTTTTGAGTTGACCGTCGTCCTCTGATCTTCTGAACGCCTGTTCAGGTGCTTTTGCAGGTGCTGCCTGCTTCCGCATGGGCTCTCTGTGTTGCTGAGTGCCCCCTCTGTCTCCTCCTCCAAGGTTGCGACCTTCTGGTCCTTCCTGGGCCCTGGCAGCACCCAAAATACTCAACCGTGACTCTTGCAGCTAGCAAGGCTTGTTTGCAGTCTTTCTGTATGAAAACAACTCTACATCCTCCAGCACACCGTGTGACATCTTCTGACCAAAGGAGAAGTTCCTGGCACCTTCCGTTGTTGCAGAGAATCTTTGGCTTCTTCCACCCGGAAGCAGCCCTTTCGCACCTTCATCCAGGGTTTAGTGGGCTCCTCCACCCCCTGGACACTTGCATGACTCTTGGACTTGGTCCCCTTCCTTTGCAGGTCCTCAGGTCCAGGAATCCGTCTTCAGTGTTTTGCAGTCAGTTTTTGTCCTTGCACAATCCCCTATCTCGACTTTACTGTCTTTCTGGGTAGTAGGGTAACTTTACTCCTACTTTTCTGGGTCTTGGGGTGGGGTATCTTTGGACACCCTTAATGTTTTCTTACACTCCCAGTGACCATCTACACACTACACTAGGCCTGGGGTCCATTTGTGGATCGCATTCCATTTTTGGAGTATATGGTTTGTGTTGCCCCTAGGCCAATTTCTCCCTTTTCCATTCTATTGTGTTCTACACTGTTTGCAGTACTTTTCTAACTGTTACTTACTTGATTTTGGTTTGTGTGTGTATATTTTGTGTATATTACTTACCTCCTAAGGGAGTATATCCTCTGAGACAGTCCTGGCATATTGTCACTAAAATAAAGTACCTTTATTTTTAGTAACTCTGAGTATTGTGTTTTCTTATGATATAGTGCTAAGTGATATACGTGGTATAGTAGGAGCTTTGCATGTCTCCTAGTTCAGCCTAATCTGCTCTGCTATAGCTACCTCTATCAGCCTAAAATGCTAGAACACCTCTAATCTACTAATAAGGGATAACTGGACCTGGCACAAGGTGTAAGTACCACAAGATACCCACTATAAGCCAGGCCAGCCTATCACAGTAGCCACCTCTCTAGGGCCGATCTTGGACATGGGGACCCCGTCACCTGGGGCCCAGCCTAATTGTCAATTATTTTCTGGGGAGTGGCGGTCACTAGTAGGTAGCTAAAGTTAGCACTTAGGGGCATATTTATACCCCATTTTTGCCAAATGTGCATCATCGTTTACGCAAATTCAGTGCAAAACTAGCTCCATTTTTAGATGTTGATGTTAGATCCATCTAACGTCAAAATATTGGAGTTTGCACAATTTTTTAGATGCATGAACCTACCTTGTGTCAATGAGATGCAACGTAGGCGTTCCCATCTAAAAAATGGTGATAACTCCATAGCCCCATATCTATCTCACCATGCTAAAGTGATGCACGGGTGGGAGGGGGGTCTAAATAATGGTGCAAAGCTTGGTTTGGACGATTATTTAACGCCTGGGTCAGACCAGGCGTTAAGGGACCTGTGGACCCATTTCCATGGTTAAACACCATGAATTGGGTTCACAGGTGCCCTCCTCAAGCCCCAGGAACACACCCACCCACACCAGAGGGACATCGGAGGATGGGGACCCCATCCCAGGTAAGTAGGGTAAGTATAGGTAAGTATTTTTTTTATTTTTAATTAAATTGTCATCGGGACCCAACTTGGGGCCCCCTGCATGGCACAGGGTGCAATTGCCATGCTCAGGGGACACTGGTCCCCTGTGCTGGCCATTAGGGTGGTGGGCATGACTCCTGTCTTTTCTAAAACAGGAGTCATGTGGTATGGATGGTTTTGCATCAGAAAATGACACTAGGATGATTAGACTCATCTTTTTTCAGTCTAAACAGCCTACTGTAATTTTTGGGTGAAAAATCCACCCGGCTAATGTCATTTTTTTTTACGCTAGCCCACCCTTTGCACCGGCTTGCACCATTCCATAAATATGGTGCCCGGCTGGTGCTCAGGAATGGCATAAGCCGGTGCTAAACTTTTTGGTGCAAAACTGCGTTACTGCAGTTTTGCACCGAAAGGTATAAATATGCACCTTAGTTTCTATAGAGAAACCATTTTTTACAAGTATATATCTTTGGCGTTGGTTGCAGAATCTTCACAAAATTTTTTAAAAAATACAACGCTCATGTCAGCTGCTGTCTGGAAAGTGATCCGTCAAGTGGAGGCTGAGAAAAAGGGGGGGTCCAAATGCTTTTCCCCATTCTTTTTTCCATCAGGATTTTGAACACCGTTAGCACCCGAACTACTGGACAGAATTGCACCAAATTTAGCAGAAAGCTAGGTCTTGGTCCAGAAAGCAACCTTTTTGTGATTTGGTGTAAATCCGTTCAGTGGGTTTCTTGTAATTAACTGGAAAACAAATTTGTATATATAGGGACGTGGATCTGTCCTGACTACTGCGCCGAGCGTTGCGACTCCGCATGGCAGAAGCTGTAGTGCGATTGGCTGCCCTGCAACCTGTGCAGAAAGTTGTGGCTGCCCTTTTATGAACCGGACAGTGGTCTGGAGATAGAATTTTGATTGGGAAAACAAGAGAAGGGGTCAGGTGAGAGGTACTTAGACCTCATGTAGATTGCTCATGGGTGTCTGAGGGACACTTTGGGCCAGATGTACAAAGTTTTTTGCATGGCGCAAACAGCAAAATTTGCTGTTTGCGCCATGCAAAAAGCACATCGGGATGCTCATTCCCATTTTGCGATTCGGTAACCTGGTAACCGACTAGCAAAATGGGAATGCGACTCGCAAATAGGAAGGGGTGTTCCCCTTCCTATTTGCGATTCGCATTGCGATGTAGAATTGCTTTGTGACCGCGAAAGTGGTCGCAAAGCAATTCGCAGTTAGCACCCATTTCAAATGGGTGCTAACCCATTCGCAAAAGGGAAGGGGTCTCCAGGGGACCCCTTCCCCTTTGTGAATGGCCCTGAAATTTTTTTGTGGACCACTGCCTCCTCTGAAAAATGAAACACAAACGTTTCATTTTTTCATTTGTGTTGCAACTCGTTTTCCTTTAAGGAAAACGGGCTGCAATACAAAAAAAAAAATATATGCTGTATTGAAAAGCAGTCACTGACATGGTGGTCTGCTGTCTCCAGCAGGCCACCATCCCTGTGAGTGCTGCGAATCGGAAGGGAGTCGTAAATTGCGACCCACTTCATTAATATTAATGAGATGGGTCTTTGCGACCCCCTTGTGATTCGCAGATGGTGTCAGGGACACCATCCTGCATCCTGGTTTGCGACTTGCAAATTGCGAGTCACTCAGACTCACAATTTGCAAGTCGCAAACTTGGAATTTCCCACATCTGGCCCTTAGTTACTTTAAAAATGTTAGAAACCTTTTTTTTGTCCACAAGCATGGAGTCACATCTCCATCATGCTGCTCAGCACGGCGACCCTTGTAATGTTTTTTTTTTAACTATACATTCACACAATCATTCATACACTAATACACACACTCTCAGACCCACTCAATCACTTAGACCCTGACAGACATTTGTAGACCCACTCAGAGACCCATGGAGTTACTCCTACCACTACTCACAGTCCCATTGACACACACAGGCATCCACTCACAGACACAGTGACACTCTAACACCCTCCTCACACCAAAAAATTATTGAGTCCATGCCTCAGGGGATGTGGTCCGTGGGATTGATATCAGCATGGGAAGGAGGGCCACATGGCTGTGCAGTGTGAGGTTGAGTAGCTATAGGGTTTGGTTGCAGGCCAGGCCTTGCGGCCAACCCCAGCTGTGATTGTGCGCAGGGTTGGTTTTTATAGGGGTTGGTCACAGGGCCTGGCCGCAGGAACCCCTCCCCACCATCATATTTAGTCTGGACCCTGGGACATAGGATTCGAGGCTGTGATCAGCTAGGGGAAGGGGACTGCACAGCTGCACAGCACAGGGTTCGGTGGTTATAGGATTTGGTCATGGGGCTTGGTTGCTGTCCAGGCCTTGCAGCCAACCCCCAATGTACACAGCTGAAGGCTGTGCACAGCATGGAGTTTGGTTGCTGTAGGTGTTGGCCGCAAGCCTTGGCTGTATGCCAGGCCCTGTGGCTAACCCCACTGCACACAGCCGAAGGCCATGCACAGGGTGGGGTTCGGTGGTTATAGAGGCTGCAGCCAACCACTGCCATGCATGTCCGAAGGCCATGCACGGCGGTGGTTGGATTAACGATTAGTAATGAAAATGACCTTATGTAAAAAAAAACAGGTTACAGGGACGTTATTGTCAGGAAATGTAGTTACAAGAAAATAGAAAGTCACTTAAAAAAAAACAAAGGTTATAGGGATGATATAGTTAGGCTCTCATTTTAAATTTACAATTCCATAGAAATTGACCTGTTATAGTTACAGTTATCACAATTAACTATAACTCATACCCTGAGGTAACTAGAACTGACACCCACACCATGCACTGCTAATTACCCCACAAATTACGGCCTTCATGACACCTTTGATCACATCGTTAATAATATCAATGTAATATTTGCAGTAAAATCTTTGCTGAAAAATTGTGCATGGCGCGGGCACGAGTTATTGTTGCCTTAGTGCAAGAGTTATAGTTACTTGAGATAACCCTAACTACAACAGATCAATTTCTATGGTTTTGTAAATTTCAAATGTGATCCTAACTATAGCGTCCCTTTGTTTTCTTTAAGTGAATATATAAATATATATATATATATTCACCCAAATGCTGCTCATTGTTACCGAACTCTATCAAGTAGGTGCCTCCTTCGTGCAAGCAGCACTGCACGTAATTAATGTCCAAACCAAGCAGCACCACCACAGAGCCTTCTTCAGATGCTTGATGGTATGATGGTGCCCTGGGTGTTGCTAACAAGTCCCAGGGCCTGTGCTCTGATTAGAATGAGCATGCATATTAGGCTAAGTATAATTGACAGTATCAACCTACCTATAAGTTCCTAGTATATGGTAGGGCATGTAGGTTTAGGAAAACCCAGCATAGGTAGTGCACCCATAGATGCACTGCTGATGTGCCCAGTGTAATTTTAAAGGCAGACCTGCCTTGCTGGCTGCTTTTTAACTAAAGTCATATGCAAATTCGACTTTGAAATTCAAAGCACTTCTAAAGTCTTAAACTACCTTATTTTTAAAGATTTCACCTCTAAGTTATGCCTTAAGTGCCCCTAAGGCTAGGTTCTCTGTAACTATAAGCAGGTACCTTATAAAATTGTTTTATATACACTGGTGAGGTAAAATAGCCAAATTAGTCTTTCCCTCGCTGGAGTGAATGGGCTCCATAGGTTGAAATGGGGAGACTTTCGGGGCGTGGTCTGGCCGCCGGAGTGAATGGCCGCCTGACGAAGAGACTCCGTGGGCCAGGCTGGGTCAGGGCCTCGGCTGGGGTGCCAGTCTCCGCTTTCAGCCTCTCCCATTGCTTCTCGGACCAGTAGGAGGCATAGGTCCAAGGACCCGCGAGGACTTGCGGCTCGGAACTGCTGTCTTACCCGTTTTTGACATTTGACCGCAAGAGGCCTAACGCGGTGAGCCGCGCCGCGCCCTCGAGTGTGCAATAGGACTGGGGGTGTGCGTGGCTGCAGCGGAGGCCGGGAGTGCCTCTACCCCCAGCGACCACACCTGCCAGCGCCCCGCGACGTGTGCTGTGCAATCCAACCGGAGGCCACAGGTAAGGAGTGGGGTGGTGTATCCCCCCCCACGCACAGCATTACAATTGCCCACCCAGCCAAATACCTCGGCTTGTTAATGAAGCTACGACAGAGCCCTACAACACAAGGCCCTTAACCCGTTGAGGAATGGTGGGCCTCCTTAAGGCAATATTGACTTTGGCGACCCAGCTTTCATTGTGTAATTTGAGGCTCACCAGGAAAGCCTCTGGCATATAAACAGGAGAGGGCAGCACAGTCATATTCAGGGCCTTCTTCCTGGTTTAAACTGACTATCTTCTCCAGAAGCCCTGACAGGGGATCCTTGTTAGTGCGATGGGGTAGTGCAGCAAGGAAGGGTCTTTTGCCTGTCTACAGCTGCGATGCAACTGAGGTTATAGTTACCCTGCTCCCCCTCCGAATTTCTCCCTAGGGTCACCGCTCCTCTAACCCCTAGCCCCCTACTTCAGCATCAGGTGGGTGATCTAAGGTGGACCTAGGCCTGGCGCAAACTGTTTCCGGCAGCCCCGGAGACAGGGCCTATGGACACCCAGGTCGTTTAGACGAGCAGGAGGGAACGCCATCCACTGGACGTCCAGTTCAACGGCCTACTCACCCTATGTGAAAACCTCCCTTGAGCCCCAACCTACTGGATTAAGCTTCTACAATGGTTGCAGTCCCGGTCGCCTGTACGACCACGCCACGGGCCACAAGATGCAAGAACGGGCCCAACACACACGTTCCTACTAGGCACTTTCTTTCTGGGGCCTTCGTACATTTGGAGAAATGCCAAACGGGAAGTCTTCATGTAAACACTCACGCCAGCTGTTGTTCTCCGAGGCCATTACACAACCAAGAACCATGGCGGCGCAGACAGCCCCTCCCTGTCCTGTCCTGTCCTGCCCTCGCCAGCTGACCCCCCTACGCTGGAGGTGACAGAGCGCATATTGCAAGAGATTGCTGCAGTGGGACGCCGCCTGGAGGTGATGGATTTAAAGATAACAGATTTAATGTGGCCTCCTTCTCCATTCGCGCTGACATCGCTGGTTTCCAGGTGACAGCAAATGACTTGGACCAATGTCTCACGGCTGTGGAAGGCCAGGTGGCGGCACTGCCCGATCAGGAGGCAGAATTGAGGTCCCTTCGTGCAAATATTACCGATTTGGAAGATAGGAGTCGCAGGGACAATGTGCACTTTTTTGGTATCCCGGAACATAAGGAGGGATCTGATATCAAGACTTTTCTCAAAATCCTACTGTCCGACCTCGATGGTATGGAGTTCATGCCACCGCTGGAGTTCCAAAGAGTACACAGGATTGGCCCTTTACACAAGCGATCTCCGACAAGCCAAGTCCTACCATCGCATATTTTTTGCGTCATGAGCAGGCCTGCCAGATCATTTCAGCATCCAAAACGCGAGGTCCGTTCTCCCTGAGGGTCACGAGAGGGTCACGAGATAAGAGTGGTGGCGGATTTCTCCTGAGTAACAAATGAAAAACGAAAGGCATTCTTGACTCTCCGC
Organism: Pleurodeles waltl; assembly: GCF_031143425.1. Taxonomy (NCBI): domain Eukaryota; kingdom Metazoa; phylum Chordata; class Amphibia; order Caudata; family Salamandridae; genus Pleurodeles; species Pleurodeles waltl. The sequence goes on from NC_090436.1 coordinate 473,377,215, forward strand.
CCGCTACTTAGGAACCTGGATATTAAATATGGCCTTTTCGAACCAGCCCATATGTGGATTACATTTAATGGCAAATCCAGAGACTTCACCGAACCAGAAGACCTCGGCTCCATCCTGAGCAGTCTTGACTCCCACCCCATGGACACTGCCTCCGCGCACCTGGACTCTGGCTCCCTTTCTGCCGGGGACGCTTTCATTACTCCATCTCTGTTGTCTCAACCGCTGCGCCCACCCTCACAAAAAGAGGCAGAATATACAAACGAAAACCTAAATCTCAGACCAGTTGTGATCATGTCCTTCAAGCGTTGATTGACCACACCTAGGACGTAGGCAGAGACAAATCTTGATCTCCCTTGAAACCAACAATCGACGAACATCCATGACACCGACCTCCTGAGGACCCGAAGGACCTCCCGATATGAACTTGGCACCAGATTCTTCCACCTTTGGACTGCTAAGTGGCAAATTCAACTGATCTAATTGCTGGCTTCCTCTCTAGTGGGAGAGGACTTGGGAGGGATTTGGGTCTATGTAGAATCTTATCGTCAGTGATAGGTACGTGATGCCCCTTGCCTGCTTTAAGTGCCAATATTTTGCTGTTGCGGGGTCAGAGTAACAATTGGACAGGCGGAAGCCACAGCGCTGGAAAACGTCCTGTTAAATTAATGTTGCATATTTTCTCTGATACAGTTGCTACAAGAGACATTTCATTAATATTATTGAATTCTGTATGGTATTACTCATCTTATGCACATCATATGGCTGACCTTTAGATGTTGATTTTAACCCTGCCGGCAGAGTTCATTGGTTCCCTCTCTCTTGTACTCCCCCATCTGAGTTTCCTAATCTATCCCCCTGCAGGACGATGGTCACAGGACGTCTCCTCCTCCCCTCGTGATGAGTCTCTCCCATGTCCCCTCAGCATTCTTCACATCCCGGCTAAAGGAAAGGCTAGCTTTATCCCAGTAAATTATTTACCCACCCTTGTCAAATTAGAAGGATGCTCAGTGCTCTGGTGCAACAAGATTTCGTCACTCACATCGAGCTATCAAGGGGGCTTACCTGCCCTCCCTAGACTTCCCCTAGATGGCATTGAGCGATTACTCCCCCACCCCTAGACCCTGATAATAGCAGGGGTACATCTGCCAACCACTGAAGCAGGCTCTCTTGGTGTTGATAGCCCCGGACAACGGTGAAGGCGACACAGCCCTCACCCTTTCTTTGTCTGCACCTGGGCACCACTTTATGAATAACCACTTGGGTGACCAGTCAGAATACAACCCCTCCCGCTGTAATCCTTCGCATCATGTCCCGCTATACTCCGTACTACACATTTCCTATCTCCTAAATAATACTTCGGATCTCATGATTCATCATGCCCCGCCTCCCCAAACCTCAATCCTCAGCCATCATATTCCTAGTCTTTTGCGCCCTGCCCCCTGGCACTCAAAATTTTCTAACAATGAGGTTTCTTAGCGGACTTACCGGATTGTCAGTGAAATATTAGTCCCCCGCCTCTCCCGGCTTGTGGGCCTTACAGGTTCAGACATGCAGTTTAGTAGGACACTCAGTAGCGAGCTATACTCCACTACTGTTTTCATCCCTTTCCCCTTTCCCTAACATCACTCACTTATTACTTCTTTTTCTTACATCTTTACACCCCTTTCCTACCTTCTAAGCTTTTTAGATTGTTAGTTTTTCCCCACTTGGTGGCTGTTTCTCCCTCTCTATTTCTTTCCTCTCCCACTCCACTTGCATTCTCTTTCTTCTGTGACCGAAGGCTTTACTTACACCTCCCCCTTTTCTTTATTTGATCCCTCCATCTCACACCTGTGCGGAGCTTTCTAACTCCTAACACCTCTTTTCCCTTTTTTCTATCATTGAACACTGAACCGTGTCCTCTTTTGCTAGGCTCCCACTACGTGCATTCATGGGGTCGACGACTCCACGCACGGTTATGTCCTGGAATGTACACGGCATGACCCATTACATCAAATGACAGAAGGTCCTATCTAATCTCTGCTCTAAACACACCGACATAGCCCTACTAAAGGAAACACACCTCTCCCCATCTGAATCCGAAAAACTCCGTAGAGATTTGGTGGGCAGGGTGCTTTTCAGCGGAACACCATCCGTACACAGTGGAACGCAGGGCTTGGGGAGGAGGTGTGGGGTGGCAATACTTCTTTGTCGTTCCTTACAGTTTCAGCTACTTAAGACATGGTGCGACCCGGAAGGGCGTTATATCCTCGCCAAGCTCACAGTAGGCTCTTCAATCTGTATAGTTCCATATATGCCCCCACAGGCCCCAAACGTTCCTTCTTCCTCTCTCTCAATCGTCTGTTAACACAGATTGACGCCTCCCAATACATACTAGGAGGGGATTGGAACATTATTCAGGACGCCCTCCTGGATCGCTCGAGTGGTCTTGATGCGGGCAATAACACAGACCGAGCCCCCCTACATGATATCCTATCGGATCATGGTCTGCTGGATTGCTGGCGTCTTTCCCAACCCTCCGACCAGGAATACACTTTTGTCTCCTCGGTCCATGGGACTCAATCATGGCTAGACACTTTTTGATTAATCACCGGATGTTGCAGTCGATCCGAATATCGGAAATCCTTCCGGCCGCACTGTCTGATCATTTCCCGGTTTTATTAACCCTCGAGCTCGGGTTGATCTCACCTGGCCGTAAGCCTTGGTGCCTTTCAAATCCCAGATGCCGAACCCTGAAGGGAAAGGAACAACTTAAAGCACATGTGGCCACGTACCTTCAGGATAATAAGGGCTCGGTTTCCTCGCCCCAGCTTCTTTGGGCAGCGGCAAAGGCAACCATTAGAGGACAGCTCATGAGAGATGCGGCCATCTACAATGCTCAAAAGAGAGACAAATACAGCAAACTAGAAGATTGTATCTCTCAGGCCACCCAGGAGTACACCCGAATGCCCACCCCGTCCAGCCTTCGCCGCCTAGAACGACCCAAAATAGAGCTCAATTCCCTTTATACCTCGCGAGCGGAATATGCATTACAACGGTTGAAAGGTCACCACTATGAACACGGAGAGAAGGCAGGCCGCCTACTGGCCATCCAACTCCTCCAAAGGGAGGCAGCACTGGCCATACGAGCAATACGTAATCATGACAACACGCTTATCACACACCCTCAGGCAATTGTGAATTAATTCGGCCGTTATTACCAAGCCCTGCATACCCCAGAAATGATCGAGGATACCAACCGCTTGGACTCCTTCCTTAGGAGAGCAAATATATCCTGTCTCTCGGCCGAAGGCAGAACACTCCTAGAGGGCAACATCAGCAAGGAGGAGATCCAGCAGGCAATAGCCAATTTACCATAACATAAGGCACCAGGGGAGGATGAATTTATGTCCAAATTTTATAAATGGACGGGAGCGGACAATGTGGATGCCTTATATGAGGCATTCAGAGAGGCCGACCAGACGGTTTCCTTACACCCTGCTTCCAACAAAGCCTCCATCACAGTCTTACCCAAACCAGGTAAGGATCCTCTTATGTGTGGAAGCTACCGCCTCATTTTGCTCCTCAATGGGGATATAAACATATTGGCATCTCATCTCAAGAAGGTCATCCCCTCCCTAGTTCACCACACACAGGTGGGTTTTGTGGTGGGCCGCTCATCAAGGAATCATCTCCGCACACTCTTTCATGCTATCTGGACGGCACAAGACTCCCGAGAGGAAGCCCTTGCTCTCTCATTAGACGCAGAGAAGGCATTTAATCGAATAGAGTGGTGGTACCTCTTTGAAATTCTAAAACGTTTTGGCCCAGGGACTAGTTTTATTAATAGAGTGCACTTATTATATGACTCCCCGACGGCCCAGGTAAACTGTGGAGTATTCCTCTCGGACACCTTCTTGATCCACAGAAGGACACAACAGGGCTGCCCTCTATCTCCCTTTTTGTTCCTCTTGGCTGTGGAACCCTTAGCAGCGGTTATTCGCAGCTCCAATCTTATATCTGGAATTTCGATCCCAAGCAGAAGTTCCGTCATTTATCTATGTGTGGACGATATCCTACTTACCCTCACCGACCTGCCCAATTCCCTCCAGGCCCTTAGAGAGATTCTAACAGAATTTGAACATCTTTCGGGCTATTGGATAAATTGGGAAAAGAGTGAAGCACTACCATTATCCCCCGTAACAGTCAGCACTTCAGTGCTAGGACTCCCGGTCAAATGGAAACACTCACGTCTTCGTTACCTGGGTATTGACATTAACAACGGCTTGGATAAAATAGTAATGGACAATTTGGACCCCTTGCTTAGCAATATGAAATGGGATTTTGAGAAGTGGATTAATTTAGGCCTCTCTATGTGGGGCAGAGTGCAAGCGGTACAATGGTGACCTTACCAAGACTTTCTATATGTCTTGGGCATGCTCCCCTTGCTAATACCTTTATCTCTCCTCCGAGAGATAGATCGCTGCACCCCTGCTTTCGCCTGGGGATCCATACACCCACTAGTTACCTAGAACCGCACTACTAGCTCGGCGTGAGTTTGGAGGTCTGAGTCTTCCCTCAGTCGAATACTACGCCTCCGCATTGCATCTCTCACAATTGATTTTTTTACTCCCAGGAGCACGGGATCCACCACTCTGGGTGGAAGTAGAACGGAAACTCATGGGCACCTCATCAGGCCTCCAGATGCTTTATGATACAGGTCCAGTATATCAGCGAACTACCAATCCAATGATTGACGATATGCGGAAAGCATGGCGGCAATCGCATCGATCCTTAAAAGTGGATCCCCATTGGCATGATAGAGCCCCATTATGGGGCAAAAAAAGATTTCAGATTGGGTGGAAGACTATATTTTGGAACGATTGGAGCATGAGAGGTCTCATGCGAGTAGATCAGCTCATATCGGGAGATTCAAGGAAGAATTTGATCTCCCTGAGCATTATTCATGGCATTTCCTTCAGCTCCAACATTGTCTAGTGAGACGTCTAGGGAACTCCCCCCGGCAACTTACACGCTCCCCAGTGCTCCAATACCTGGAAACTTGGGGTCAATTGAAGGGGGCTGTTTCCGGACTACAGGCATTATTCAATCGGCATCTTTTCTCACTCCCCCTCTCACTCCCCCTCCTTAATTCCCTCAAGAATAAGGGCAGACGTGCCTACAGATCGACTACGACCTAGAAGACTGGGCAGACTTAATTGAGGCCAGAGACCGGGGTGCCCGAGAGGCCCATTTGAAATTCTGTCTTTTTAAAACCTTGCATGATTGGTATTTGACCCCCCAGAAACTGCGCACTGCAGGATTACTATCTCACGCCTCTTACTGGAGATGCCCGCATGCTCATTGTGATGTGCACCATATTTTACATGATTGTCCGGCCATTCAGCCTTTTTGGTGGTCGGTGGGGAATACCCTTAGGGAAGTGTTGCCCCTGCCGCCCCTCCTCAACCCTTCCCTTTTACTACTGCACGACACTGCAGGGCTCTATGAACTCTCCCGACCACAAAGCCGTTTATTGCACACTGCACTAGCCACAGCAAGACTCTGGGGGTCATTCTGACCCTGGCGGTCTTAGACGAATGACGGAAGCACCGCCAACAGGCTGGCGGTGCTTCCTAGCCCATTCTGACCGCGGCGGTAAAGCCGCGGTCAGAAAACCGGGGCCGGCGGTTTCCCGCCGATTTTGCCCCATCTGGGCTAATCCGCCATGACAGCGCTGCAAGCAGCGCTGCCATGGGGATTCTGACCCCCTTCCCGCCAGCCTGTTTCTGGCGGTTGTCACCGCCAGGAAGAGGCTGGCAGGAACGGGTTTCTTGGGGACCCTGGGGGCCCCTGCACTGCCCATGCTACCGGCATGGGCAGTGCAGGGGCCCCCTAACAGGGCCCCGGCCAGCTTTTCACTGTCTGCCTAGCAGACAGTGAAAAGCACGATGGGTGCAACTGCACCCGTCGCACGGCCGCAACACTGCCGGCTCCATTCGGAGCCGGCTTCTGTGTTGCAGCCCTCCTTCCCGCTGGGCTAACATAGTTATCGCCTGCAGGGCTAACATAGTTATCGCCCGCAGGCCCAGCGGGAAGGTCAGAATGCCGGCAACGGTCTTCTGACCGCATAGCGGCCAAATGGCGGTTCCCGCCTGGCGGGCGGCAACCGCCGCCCGCCAGAGTCGGAATGACCACCTCTGTATCCTTAGGCATTGGCGTGCAGCAGCTGTTACTTCCCATAACGAATGGATTACTGCAATATATCAGACGGCCTCCAACGAACGACTTATATATGACCTGCAAGATAGAGCAGATGTGTTTTTACAAACCTGGTTGCCCTTTCTCTCCGGGCCAGTGAGCTGAGTCCTTTCCATGAGAGGTCACAACCAAACTACCCTGAATGAGCACCGCTTCTTTGAACCACTTGCCATCATGCATTGCTTAATTATATCCCCTCCGATTCTGTAATGACCTCTGTTGAATGCAAGCATGCACTCTATCAAGGCTGTTCCACTCCCTCCCTTCACCCCTGTCTTTTTCATTCTCATCTTCATTATCCTCTTCTTCTTCTAATGTCACCATCGCTTCTCCTATTCTATGGCCTCAGTTCTGCCCCCTTTCCCTTTTCCATTTTTGTGTACTTCTTTTCCCCTCGGTCACTAATACTACGACTGCTACTACCATCTCTCTTATTATCATCAACCTCTTTCTCGTATGCATTTCTACCTTTGTCTCTGCCCCTCTTCTTTCTTCTTTCCTCTCATTCTTATTCACATTCTTTCTCTTGTTCTATTCTCCCCTATTTCTCCTCCTAGCACGCTTGTCTTTCCTGAACCTTTATTGCTTTTTTCTTTTTTTCTTTTGCATAAATACAGTGACACCCTTCTCTTTTGGTTTGTATATTCCTCCTCCGGATAATTCCCTCCCCTCATTTCTGATCACTTCATATCTGTTTCTTATAGCGTTCGGGGATTTCTATTCTTTTTACCTGCATTACTGTTACCGGGGAGTTTTAACACTTCTGCGCCCCCTACTTTTACATTCAGGTCCCCTTTCAGGGTGTTCTTCCTACTTGGTTTCACTATAATAGGATACTGTAATGGTGTATTCCTGTACCACTGTACTGTACCTATTTTCGTTTCCAGCGCCATGCTGATAATATCTGTGTTCCATAAATGTAGCTATTCTCCTAATCTGTTTATTATCCTAAAGTGTGTATGTATGACAGACTTTCGGCTGTATACGTTATGCAAGTCTTGAAGACCTGTGGTCTGCATTTGTGTATATTGTTTCGGGTTATGAAAACAATAGAAAAGCACAACACAAAAAAAGAAATGGGGAGTCCCAATATGAGCCAGATATTTCAAGTTTGGTATCAAATTGTTTGTTATAATGAATCTAAAAACTTGCCATTGTTCGATTTAATACAACTTATTCAAGGAAATGGTTTTATAACTCATCCTGAAAGTTGCCAACTTCAGCTCTGTAGTGCCTTTCTCTGATTGGCCACCCTCTGGCAGCCTGGCCAAGCAGTCTTGATGAGGTGTGAAGTGGCCTGGGCTGAACACAAATGAAGTGCTTGGGGGAGGAGATCTGTCTCCCCAGATGGTGACACAGGATGGGGGAGAGCAGCCAAATTGGTCTTCAAAGAAGGCAATGCCATTTGGAGCAGCTCAGGACCTCCCCCATTTCCTGAAAACCCAGACAACCAAGTAACCTCTTGATTAGGTTAGGAGAGGGCAGGAGAGGGGTGTGTTAAGGATTTTTAGCCACATCAGTGGGAGGGCTCAGTCAGACCTAACCTCCAAAATTCAGTTTCTGCCATTTTGGATTTTTAATGAATGTTGCTCCCTGTGATTGATTTTTGCCACACTTCCCAGAAAATTGTCATCAAAGAAGGTAGTGGCTTGCCTCTGATTGGACAGTTGCCCCCTCTGCTTTCCATCCCAGGAGCAAGGATAAAGACGACACCTACAAGGACAGCACCAGCTGAACACTTTATGCTTCAACAAGAAAAGGACCTTGCCTTGCTTCTGCAACTCCCGAAGTGGACTCCCTTTAAGCTACAGGTACAAGCGCATGCCTCAGGCCATGCACAGTTTTTTTGTCAAAGGTTTAACTGCAAATATGACATTGATATTGTCAAAGAGGTTATCAAAGATGACTGAGGTATGTAATATGTGGGGTAATTAGCAGTGCATGGCAAGGTCACAAGTTATAGTTAGTTTTGCTAACTATAAGTGGTACATTTCTGTGTTTTTTATAGTCCAAAACATTAATGTTGTACATATGTATTTATTTGTACATATATATATTTATATATTTATATGTATATATATATATATATATATATATATATATATATATATATATATATATATATAGACATACTTCACAAAATGTTCCCGAAACAGTGCCCCTGTTATTCTGGTTGGGCACATAAAGTTTTGTGGTGATCCATCAAGCAGGGGCAGAGAAAAATTGGGGTGTCAAAAAACTTGTGTTTTCGATATTAATTTCTATTGGTGCTTTCATCATGACTACAGCCAAATCACTGGTTGCAATTACACCAAATTTAGCAGAAAGCTAGCTGTCAGTATGCCAATTATGATTTCACTTTGTGGTGTAAATCTGTCCACTAGTTTAGGAGAAATTAAAGGAAGTCCAAATTTATATACATATGGTCATGAAAACTTTGCAAATAATAACAAGCTTGTGCAGGGAAATTCATATATATATAAAGAGAGAGTGAGAGAGAGAACACAAAGGCTAAAGGGACATTATAGTTAGGCTCACATTTTAAACATACAAAACAATAGAAATTCACCTGTTATAGATAGAGTTATCTGAAGTAACTATAACTCGTGCCCTAAGGTAACTGTAAATCGCACCCCGACAAGCAGTTTTTTTGTCAAAAATTTTACTGCAAGTATTACATTGATTTTACCAATGATGTTATCAAAGATGTCATGAGTGATGTAATTTGTGGGGTAATTAGCAGGTCATGGCAAGGGTGCGAGTCATAGTTAACTTATGGCACACATTATAGCTACTTGAGATAACTCTCACTTTACCAGGTTATTTTCTATGGTTCTGTACGTTGAAAATGTAAGCCTAGCTATAACGGCCCTGTAACCTTTGTTTTTTTAGTGAATTTCTATGGTTTTATAAAATCTGTTTCCTAACTATATCATCCCTGTAGCTTTTGGTGTTTCAGTGAACTTCTATGTTTTTTTTAATGTATAGTAATTTTCATTACTGTACATTCATCCAACCACTGTCAAACAGGGCCTTCGACCGTGAGCGGCGGCAGTTGGCCAGAGGGCCTGGCCTATGGCCTGGCTCGGAGGCCAAGCCCCTGTAAGTACTCAACCTTGCACTGTGCATAGCCTTTGCCCATGTGCACCAGGGGTTGCCCACAAGGCCTGTCCTGCAGCCAGTCCCTATGGCTAACCCCCATAGCCACCCAACCCTGCTCTGCACATGGTCCTTTGGCTGTGCATGCCGGGAGTTAGCCACAGCCTATCTCTCTGGGTGTGATAATAGCTGTAAGAGGGTGTATCTGGGCATTAGAGTGCTGTCAGAGTGTTTGTATGGATGTGAGAGTGCATGCATCAGTCTCTTAGTGATGTGTTAGCTTTCTGTGGAGGTCTGTGAGTATAGCTAGACTTCTTTCAAGTAACTATAACTTGCACCCTTGCCGTGCAATGTTTTCTTATTAATGGTATTGCGAACATTGCAGTAATATCAAAGATCCCATACAAGATCTCATCAATGATAATATTCAGAGTTACTAGGTTATTAGCTGTGCATGGGGAAGGCCCGAGTAGGATGCAAGTTATAGTTAGTTGAAAGAACTTTAACTTTAACTTTAACTGCTGAATTTCTCTGGTTCTGTACCAGTAGATTATATATATATATATATATATAGATAGATATATATATAGATATATATATATATATATATATATATATATATATATATATATATATAGATATATATACATATGTTGCTAAGTGGCGGATGTCACTCGGTAGCAATAGTTAGGACCATGTTTCCATAGAAAAAGCAGGTTTTGACTTGCCTATATCTTTGCCACTGTTTGGCAAAACGTAATTAAATATTCCAAAAGAAAGTGTCACAGTGATACATGTTGCGCATGGAAAGTTTTGGGGTGATCCGTCAAACAGGGGCAAAGAAAAAAGGGGTAGGAAAAAGGTTGCATTTCCCATGTTAATTTTCATGGGATTTTTTACGCATGACTACAGACTGAATGAACCGCTGGATGGAATTAAACCAAATTTGGTGCTAAGAGGCATATTTATACTCTATGCTGAATTAGTGTCATTTTGTTTACGTGAATTCAGCGCAAACTTAACTCCATATTTATATTTTGTCGCTAGACATGTCTAGCGCTAAAATATTGGAGTTAAAGTAATTTTTTGCCTGTGGAAAACTACCTTGCATCAATGAGATGCAAGCTAGGCGTTCCTGGGCAAAAAATGACAATATGGCCTCTTCACCACGTTTATCCCCCTGTGTTAAAATCTAGCACGGGGGATGGGTGCCTTAAATAATGGTGCTAACCTTGCTTAGCGCCATTATTTAATGCCTGGGTCAGGTCAGGCGTTACGGGACCTGTGGGACTTTTTCCATGGTCAGAGACCATGGAAAGAGCCCACAGGTGCCCTTCCCTAGCCCCAGGGACACCCCACCCACACCAAAGAGACAGCAGAAGACGGGGGACCCCATCGCAGGTAAGTATAGGTGAGTAGAGGTACGTTTAAAAAAAAAAAAAATTGTGCCGTAGGGAGTCCTAACTTGGGACCCCCTACATGGCACTGGGCCCAATGGCCATGCCCAGAGGACATATGTCCCCTGGGCAAGGCCATTGGGGTGGTGGGCATGACTCCTGTCTTAACTAAGACAGGAGTGATGTCCATGGGGTTTTAACATCAGAAAATGGCGTTAGTCTGCTTAGTGTCATTATTTATGCCTCTGCGCCATCCTTTGACGCCAAATCCCCTCTTCCCCCTACGCCTCCCCCACCCGGCTAGCGTCTTTTTTTTATAGTGCTAACCGGGCCTTACCACTGGCTACCTTCATCCCATAAATATGATGCCCGGCCGGCGTCTTGGGATGGCACTAGCCGGCAGTATACTTTTTGACACTAAACTGCATTAGCACAGTTTTGCGTCAAAAAGTATAGATCAGGGCCTTAGTAGTCACATAGTGGGTATAATCACCCTATGGTAGGTGGCCCATTGGCAGAAGTCCTGCTGCAAGAAGTAAAAGGAGCTGAACCCTGCCTGCTGCACCCAGGGCTCAACAATCGCCACTGAGAGGTCAACTGGACAACGACGGACTCTAAGAAACCTCGGAGGACCTTCAGTCTTCTAAAAATCACCAAGAACCTCCCTCTGAGTGAAAGCATTACTCCATTACACCCTGCAGGCAAGAAACCTGACCAACCACTGACCAATGAAACACAAACAGCAGCCTGACCAAAATCCACCCAAAGGACCTGAGGGACAAAGTCTACCAGTATGCCAAGTTTGGTGGCACTGCAACCTACAGGACCCGAGATGTACCAATACCCGTGTTGCTGGACCCCCAACATAAGACACCTAGAATGAAAGTCCAATCTGGACTCCCCAAGGATGAGAAGCAAGCACCAGTCAAGGGATGTCATGACACCCAAGAACCATTTCTCCCTCAAAGTGACCTGCACCTGGCTCTAAGGACTCCTTGACACACAACCCGTGGCTGACCTATATGCACTGCCCCCAGGCCTCCCTGGCCCCTGCATCGGAAAAACAGCTGTGCTGTAGGGGTCCCTCTTGCGACCTCCAGACTCCAAGGGGACCAACCGAACTTACCCTTAAATCCATCTGTGCAGTGCGTTAACAAGTTGGCTCCTTCTCAGAACTGTACCAGCTCCATGCCTTCCAGCCCCTGCTCCCGTTTGCACCAGAAATCACTTGAACTTCTTCAGCTGGCCCACAGGAATATCGATGACCTTGACCTGAAAGTAGAAGGTGACACTTGTGAGAACATTGCATGATTTTAAACACATTTTTTACGTTTTTCCAATTCATTCCTATCATGCGTAACTTTGCACAAAGGGCTATTTTTTCAAAACTTTGAAAAAATCATAACTTAAAAAGTACTTACCTGATTTTCTTATCTTGGTCTTAAAACAATTATAAAAATATGAAGTATTTTTGTAAAATTGTTTCATGTTATTCTTCCTAGTGTGTGGCCACATTTACTGATACTGTAAGTACAACAAATGCTTAGCATATCTCAAAGATAAACCTAACTGCTTGCCCACACCACCACAAAAGCATAGCATTAGGTGGTCTGCTTTTTATCTCTGGATACCACAGTGGGGATTCTTGGACTTACTTCTCACAGTGCACATCTTTTTTGTATACAATATAGAGAGCCAGCCTCCTACATTTGGTGGTAGAACTGTGGGATACAAGGCTGCATTTGCTGATACCACTTTATCACTAAGTGATCACAAGAATAACTCAAAACATTCTCTGAAGTTGTATTTTGTAATTTGACTATTTTTTTAAATGTTAAACTTAATTGCTAGGGCCCTGGCTAGGTCCCTAAAACACTAATTAGAAATTAAAAGGCTTTACTATAATTAGGCCTTAGAAACAGTTTGCAAAGGTTTTTGAGAGTTTGTCAAAGTTTTTTCAAAAGTTAAAAAGGTCCAAACTTTGTAAATCAAAATGTCAGATGCAGATAATCAGGCTAAGGAGCTCGATTTGGCCCCTTGGATGTGATTGATATACCCATAAATAAGGACTCTCTGCAAAGGTTGTCAAATTCACACAGGTGCTCATTTTACCACAGAAAAGCTTTAAAAACTTGTGGCAGAATAGGAGACTGCACTCCCAGTGGATTAGGGGAGCTCTCAGGAACAGAAGCTGAAAACAACTCAGAAGAAGCTGAGGGGGAAGGGGAGGTAGGATCCTCTACCTCAGAAGTAGGAACCCCCTCAGAGGAGGATGTGGCTCTAGCTAGGTTGACCAAAAGGCTGGCCTTAGAAGCTCAACTCTTGGAAATAGAGACACAAAGAAGAGAGATGGGCTTAGGAACCACCTCTCATGGCGGCATTCCAGTAACTAAGAAGAACGGGGAGTCTTTCAAAATAAAATCCCAAAAGCAGTTGTCCCACCTTATACATTGGGTGATGATATAACCATGTATTTTTTTGCCTAGGAGAGAGACTGCAAAGCCAGGCATATAGATAGAAGACATTGAGGCTCTCTGTTGTGAGTACTGTTCTCAGGCAAGGGCAGGGATAGACTCCTAACCTTGAATGAGGAAGATGTCAGGTCCTATGACCTCAGGAAGGCTACCATCAGGGCTTTAATCTAACAACTGAAGATTATAGAATTGAATTCAGGGAGATGCGAAAAACCCAGAGTCAGTCCTGGTTAGAATTTGTGGACTATTCAGTAAAAATGCTTGGTGGCTGGTTAGAAAATAACAAGATACAGGATTTTGATGGACTTTAAAATTTAATTATGAACGAGCATCTTTTGAGTAATTGTTACAATGAGAAACTACCTCAGTTCCTGTTAGACCTAGATCCACTTTCTCCTCTAGAGTTGGGGAAGAAGGCAGACCACTGGCTCAAGAGAAGGGTGAGCAAAACAACCATGGGTAGGGGAGACCAAAAGAAAGAGGCTGAAAAGCCCCCGGAAGGGAAAGATGGGAACCAAAATAAAAGCAAATAATCTTTATCAGGGCCTCAAAAACTTGTTCAGGAGGTTAGACCCTGAATCTCCTCACAGCCTAAGGGTGGGTACAAAGGTGGGAACTTTGATCCCAGTAAGGCTTGGTGCAAGATTGAAAAAAAACAAAGGGCACCAAACTGGAGACCATAGCTGTGAAAACATGAACATTTGCTCTAGTCCACCTGCAATAAATTCAGTTGCTAATCTCCAGATAAGATCACAGTGGTGGCCTGAACATGTCAACCCACAGAGAAAACATTAGTCTCTGAAGGAGGGGTAGATCTATCCTGTGCTGCCTAGCCCACTAACATGCGAAAATGCAGACAGCAGCCTTTGATTATTAGGACTAAGGTAGAAGCCATGAGGGACAGAAGGGCTAGTGTCACCCTGGTGACCCAGCACCTGGTCCACTCAGATCAGTACCTGTTAAGGAAAACAGATCCTGTCACCAATGCTGACAATGTCATAAAGATCCATCCCATAGCAATTGTATCTTTGGACTGTGAGGGAACAGTTGGACAAAAAGGAGTGGCTATGTCCCATCCATCCCTGTAGACTGTCTGCTTGGAATTGATTTGGAGCAATCTCCATGGGCTGAAGTAGAACTGTGGAGCAATGCTTGGGCTCCCAGAATGGGGTTGTGTCAAGACGAGGGCTCAGAGCAAAAACAAGAGGTGTTGGATACTGGAAGAATGGGACAACACTCTGTTAACCCAAGAGGGAACTGAGCCTGAAGAGCTTGGGCCTTACCACCAAGAGCTCTTGGGACCAGGGGTGCCCTTTAAGGAGGATCTGTGCCAAGGACAATAAACCTGTCCCGCTCTTGAAAGCCTGAGGCAGCAGACTGCACTGGAAGAAAAGGGTAGTGTCAGTGGTACCCAAAGGGTTTATTGGGAGGATGGACTTCTGTTTACTGAGGCCAGAGACCTCAAGCCTGGTGCAACCAGGAGAGTGGTAGTACCTCAACAAATCAGAGAGTTCCTTCTCTCTCTAGCCCCTGACATTCCCCTAGATGGGCATCTGGGCCAAAACAAAACCTGGAGCAGGCTGGTTAATCAGTTTTACTGGCTTGAAATGTCCCAGATGGTGAAAGACTTTTGGTAGTCCTGTGTCACCTGCCAAGCCAGGGACAAGGCAGGGGGCCACTGGAAGGCCCACTTAATCCCATTACTTGTGGTTGGGGTGCCCTTTGAAAGGGTCGGGGTTGACATTGTTGGCCCCCTTGATCCTGAAACAGCTTCAGGAAACAGGTATATTTTAGTGGTAGTGGGTCATGCCACTAGGTACCCTAAAGCCATTTCACTTAGGATCATCACTGCCCCTTCAGTGGCCAAGGCCCCCATGGGTATTTTTTCCAGGGTGTATTTTCCTAAGGAGGTAGTATAAGACAGGGGCTCAAACTTCATGTCTGCATACTTAAAGCACATGTGGCAGGAATGTGGCGTGACTTATAAATTCACTACCCCATACCATCCACAGACCAATGGACTGGTTGAAAGGTTTAACCAGACATTAAAAGGCATGATTGGAGGACTCCCTGAAAAACTCAGAAGGAGATGGGATGCCTTGCTTCCATGTCTGATTTTTGCTTACCTGGAAGTACCAAAAAGGAAGCAGGGTTTTTCTCCTTTGAAGATGTTTTTGGGCATCCTGTTAGGGGTCAATTGAGTCTTGTGAGGGAAGGCTGGGAGAGGCCTCTCATAGAGCCTAAGCAAAACATGTTGTATTATGTAATTAGCCTTCATTCCAGGATGGCTGAATATATGAATAATGCAATCAAAAATCTTCAGGCCAGCCAGGAGGTCCAGAAGCACTGGTATGACCACAAAGTTGCACTGGTAGAATTCCAACAAGAGCAGAAAGTATTGATATTGGAGTCTGTGCTTCAAGGGCTTTCTAAGACATTTGGTCTGGGCCCTACGCCATACTTAAAAGAAAATGGGAGGTCACCTACCTGGTTGACCTTGGTAGTTGCAAAAATCTCAAAAGGATTATACATGTCAACCACCTGAAGCCCTATTTTGACGGACCAGATGTGACCATGCTCATGGTTACACATGAGATACAAAACGAAGAGAGTGAACATCTCCCTGATCTCCTCTCCAGCCACCCACAAGATGGTTCTGTGAATTGAGTGGTATTTTTAGACACACTCACAGAACAAAAGCAGGCTGATTGCAGGCAAGTCCTCAACTAGCATGCTGAACTACTTTCTCTGACCACAGGTCCGGCTAACTGGGATTGGGACACTGATGGGACACTGGAGACAGCTTCTCTGACAAAAACAAAATTTATAGACAGTCTTGTGTCGGTGGGGAATCAGCCCACACGTTCCCTCTTGGCTGCCCTTACCCAAGAGTTAAAAAATGGTGTAAAGCAAGCTTTGCATCATTTTTTGACCCCTCACACCACCCGGGTGTGATTTTTGCAGAGGAGGATAAATAAGGCGCTCGGACGTTGGAGTAATTTTTTGCCTGGGAATGCCTATCTTGCATCTCATTGACATAAGGTAGTTTTCCGTAGGCAAAAATGTACTTTAACTACAATATTCTTGGCGCTAGACATGTCTAGCGCAAAAATATAAATATGGAGTTAAGTTTGCGCCGGATTTGTGTAAAACAAATTACGCAAATCTGGCGCAAACAGAGTATAAATATGCCCTTGAGTATTTTCTTTCATATTTGTGAGTACTGTGGGACTACAGTGGTGCTACATGAGCTTTGCATGTCTCCTAGTTAGGCCTTGGCACTCATCTGCACTACCCCTAGAGAGCCTGGCTTCTAGACACTGTCTACATTTCACTAATAAGTGATATGTGGACCTGGTATAAGGTGTAAGTATCTTCGGTACCCACTACAAACCAGGCCAGCCTTCTACATTGGTGGTGCAGCAGTGGGATAAGTACTTGAAATTGCCTTATCATTCTGTCACTGGTGCTTTCCACAGGAAAGAATACTCTATACCTACAGCTATACACATATATCACATACAGGATTCTAGTCTCTTACTTTCTTATCCAAGAGACTAGAGGATAGGTAGGTTAGGTTTTCCTCACACAATACTAACACACTTACATCATGTCTACTGCTGGGTCTAGCTCTGAGGTCATGGGTACTCCCTATGAGGGCATGACCTTCAAGGGATTGAAGGGGCTTTGCTCAGACAGAAAACTAGATGTAGGGAAGAACCCCAGTAAGAATTTTCTTGTGAGCCTTCTCCTTCAGGATGATCAGGAACATGCTAATAGCCAGGAGGAGGGGAAGGTAGAGGGATATTCTAACCCCTTAGACTCAGAGAATCAACCTTCAGATTCAGGGGAGGGCTCTTCCAAAGATCTTCCATCTAGCAGACCTACTAGTGTAGCTGGTAGTGGGAGGGGTACTCATCCAAGTAGGGCTCCCTTCACACCCTGAGGTCAAGTCACTAGGGTCACAAAAGCTAGGAAAAGGTCTACCCCTGGCCATTCCCATATCACCTCAGGGTCTGTGGGATCCCATGGTTCAACTCCAGGTGATGATTCCATAGATAGGGAGCTCAGGAAACTGTGATGGAGGAGGCCAGGCTGAGGCTGCAGCCGCAACAGCTAGCCCTAAATAGGGAGGTCTTAGCTGTTGAAAGGGAAAGGCAATCAAGACTCAACTCGCCACTTTCATCTAAAGCCACAGCATCCTCAACGTCTCCCAATCTGGCTTCAGAAAAAATCACAGCACCGAAACAGCCCTCCTAGCCGCAATGGACGACATCCGCTCCCTGCCGTACAAGGGAGAGACTGCAGCCCTCATCCTGCTTGACCTCTCGTGGCCTTCGACATAGTTTCCCACCACACTCTGATACACAGACTTCAGGAGGCCGGCATCAGAGACAAGGCCCTCAACTGGATTCAATCTTTCCTCTCTAGCAGAACTCAACGAGTAAGACTTCCCCCATTCCTTTCGGACCCCACACCCACCACCTTCAGAGTTCCCCAGGGAATCTCCCTCAGCCCCACGCTGTTTAACATCTACATGGCCCTACTAGCCGCCATCGTCAGAATCTACGGACTCAAGATCGTCTCCTACGCTGACAACACCCAACTCATCCTTTCCCTATCTAACAAACCCAACACAGCCAGACACAACTTTCACAAAGGCATGGGAGCAGTCGCCAACTCATGGGCCCTCAACCCGACGCGTGGATTGACTCCTGGTGGTCATCCACCCTCGGAACCCCACCCACCCCCACGAACCAAGCCCAAAACCTCAGAATTATCCTGGACTCCAAACTCAACATGGACAGCCAAGTCAACTTAGTCGCCTCCACCTGATTCCACACCATCCGCCTCCTATGCAAGACATTCAAATGGATCCCCCCGAACACCGAAAGACAGTCACACATGCCCTCATTAAAAGCAGTCTGGACACCAGCAAACTACAGAACATACAGAACGCCGCTGCCAGACTGGTCCTCAACCTACCCCAACACTGTCACATCTCCAAACACCTGTGCACACTTCACTGGCTCCCATTGAGAAAAGAATCACCTTCAAGATCCTCATCCACACATACAAAGCCCTCTGCAACACCTGACCAGTCTACCTGAACAGAAGACTCAACTTCCACGTACCCCACAGGACCCTACGCTCAGCCCAGCTCTCTCTTACCGAAGTATTGTGCATCAAAAAAACAAGAACAGGGAGACACTCTTTCTTCTACCTCACCACCACACCCTGGAATGCCCTACCACCCCACCTCAGACAGAATGCACCCCTCCTCAACTTCACGAAAAAACTGAAGACATGGCTGTTTGAAGAAGATATTTGAAGAACCACCGCACTGATGGACGCTCCACACCCCCCCACACCTCAGCACCTTGGACCCTCATGGATGAGTATCTGCACTTAACAAATGCTGTTTGATTGATTGGGGTTAGTACCCCATGGTGGCAGCAGTTTCAGGAGTTAGGGGATCAGGGAGGATACCATTGATTCAATAGACATGCACAGAATTGTTTCCCAATACAAGGTGGGGAATGATATCTACAAGTGATTTGCTGCACTTGAGAGGGCTTTCAAAGTTCAGAGGGTCCCTCAAAGGCATTGGGCTGCTTTTCTGAGGTTGTCCTTTTCTGACAAGGGGGGGAGGGTAGACTTCTCACTGCCAGAGAAGAAGACTCAGACATCTATGACATTCTTAAAACTGCACTCTTGGATGGATTTGGCTTAACCACTGAACAATACAGGATTAAGTTCAGAGAAACCAGAAAAGAGTCCTCACAAGATTGGGCTGACTTTGTGGACTGTTCGGGTAAGGCTTTAGAAGGCTGGTTACATGGCAACAAAGGACCTGATTTATACTTTTTGCGGCACTAACGCAGTTTTGTACCAAAAGGTTTAGCACCGGCTTGCACCATTTCTGTGCACCAGCCGGGCACCATATTTATGGAATGGTGCAAGCCGGTGCAAAGGGTAGGTTAACGTAAAAAAAAAATTACGTTAGTCGGGTGGGGCTGGCGGTATGGAAGAAGGGACTGCCTAGAGTCCTTTTCTGATGCAAAACCATCCATATCACATGACTCTTGTCTTAGAAAAGACAGGAGTCATGCCCACCACCGAAATGGCCAGTACAGGGGACCATGGTCCCCTGGGGATGGCCATTACACCCAGTGCCATGTAGGGGGGCCCATTTCAGGGCCCCCAATGGCACTTAAAAAAAATACTTACCTTGTCTTACCTATACTTACCTGGGATGGGGTCCCCATTCCACCGCTGTCCCTCGGGTGTGGGTGGGGGTTTCCCTGGGGCCTGGGGAGGGCACCTGTGGGATTATTCCATGGTGTTCCATCATGGAAATAGGCCAAAAGGTCCCCAACGCCTGCCCTGACACAGGCACTAACAAAATGGTGCAAAGCAAGCTTTGCACCATTTTATGACCCCTCCTGCCTCCCATGCATGATTTTAGCACTGGGGGATAAATATGGCACTGGGGCCATAGAGTCATGTTTTGCACTGGAATGCCTACTTTGCATCTCATTGACGTAAAGTAGGTTTCAACGTCCAAAAAATAACTTTAACTCCATAAATGTGGGGCTAGATGGGTCTAGAACCAAAGTATAAATATGGAGTAAGTTTTGCACTGAATTTGCATTAATAAATGACGTGAATTCAGCGCAAAACAAGTATAAATATGCCCCAAAGTGTCTGATTATGAGGGCTTACACAATCTGCTTCTGAGAGAGCATATTTTGAATAAGTGTGTGTCTGACTTGTTGTACCAATACTTGGTAGACTCAGATCTGACCTCTCCCCAAGAATCGGGAAAGATGGCAAACAAATGGGTCATAACAAGGGTGAGCAGAAAAGCTCATACAGGGGATGAAAAGGACAAGAAGAGGGATGGTAAGTCACGTGACAAAGGTGGGGACAAAGATAAAAACAAGGAGTGCTAATCAGGCCCACAAAAATCCTCTGGGGATGGGTTTAAATCCTCTTCCAACCATCAGAATAAAAAGCCTTGGTGTTATATGTGTAAGAACAAAGGCCATTAGGCAAGTGACAGTACTTGACCAAAGAAAAACACCAAAGCTCCCTGTAGGAGGTTGGCCTGGCTTGTAGTGGGTACCTTAGGTACTTACACCTTATACCACGTCCAGCTATCCCTTATTACTGAAATGTAATATTGGTCTAGCAGCTTAGGCTGATAGAGGTAGCTGTAGCAGAGCAGCTTAGGCTGAACCTGGAGACATGCAAAGCTCCTGCAATACCACTGTAGTTACATAACTTATACACAATAAAAGACAATACTCAGTGTTACCAAAAATAAAGGTACTTTATGTTAGTGACACAAGGCCAAAAATATCTTAGAGGCAACACTCCATCTGGAGGTAAGTATTATACACAATATGTACACTAGACACCAAAATCAGGTAAATAAAAGTCATAGGATAGTGCAAACAATAGAAAATACCATATAATGCAATAATAAGAAATAGGCCTATGGGCAACACAAACTATATACTAAGAAAGTGGAATGCAAATCACGAATTCTCCCCTAGGCAAATGTAGTGTGTAGAGGATTGCTGGGAGTGTAAGAAAACACCAAAGTCCAGGAAAGTGGGAGTAAAGTACTGCAAGTTTCCTTAGGACACACTACAAGTCATGAATACAGTTATTGCAAGAACCAAGCAAGACTGCAAGCAACAAATGGTGGATTCCAGGACCTGAAGACCTGTGAAGAGAGGAGACCAAGTCCAAAAGTCACAGAAGATTCCAGGAAGGATAGGAGCCACTGCCAACCTAGAAGATGATGAAAAAGAGGATTCTCCGGTTGGAAGAAGTCTGCAGAAGAGCACCCAAGAAGATGGCTGTGGGTTCCTGCATGATGCAAAGAATGTCCCATGTCGAGATGTTGGATGCAGGCGAGTTGCAGCGCTGGATTCGTCCAACAAGCCTTGGTTCAAGCAATGTCGTGGTTTGTGTCAAAATGGCGCTGCCTGGACCCAGGAGGGACCTGGGGGCCTCAACTTGGACTGAGGAGGCAGAGAGGGCTCCCACCACTGGAGGGAGCCCACAGGTGGCCAGGCAGAACCCACAGGAGTCTCAGGACACGGGGACAAAGAAGTTGCAAATTATGGTTGCTGAAGCTCTACAAAAAAAAAGGCCCACTCCACCGGAGAACAACTCAGCAAGTTGAGCATCACAGGATAGAGTGCTGGGGACCTGGGCCACGCTGTGCATGAAGCAGTCTTGCAAATAGTGCACAGAGACCTCAGGAGGTGAAGATGACGTGGTGCACAGGGGTACTGCCGCAAGTGGAAAAGGCAAGCTCTTACCTCTGCCAAATTTGGACAGCAGGACATTAGGACAGTCTGTTTTGAATGGGTCTACCACCTGTGTTCCAGGGAGCATGCTTGTCGCCAGGAGTGGAGTCCCAGAGAACCGGTTATCATCTTAGAAGGTGCCTGCTGCTGCATAGAAGTGACTCTGTCACTCCACTGGAGATTTATTCGGTCCTTTTGGTGCAGGGTGAAGACAGGGAGTCCTCAGAGTGTGCACACCTTGGAAATTGTTGCATTTGCTGGCTGGAGCTGAAGTTACAGAGTCACAGTAGCCTTTCTGGATATTTTGTTGCAGTTACAGCAGTTCCTGGAGCAGTCTGCAGTTGAGCCAACTGCCAGAGGAAGAAGCAGGAGTTGCAGAGGATTCCTGGAGGAAATGTGCAAGCAAAATCTGAAGCGGAACCCACAGGAGAGACCCTAAATAGCCCTGAGAGGGGGATTGGCTACCTAACCAGGTTTGCACCTATTAGGAGGGGTCTCTGATGTCACCTGCTGGCACTGGCCCCTCAGAGATCTCCAGAGTGTCCCCACAACTTTGAAAACATGATGGCTAACACCAGGGACACACAGGAGGAGCTCTGGGCACCACCCTTGGGGTGGTGATGGACAGGGGAGTGGTCACTCCCCTTTCCTTTGCCCAGTTTTACACCAGAGCAGGGACTGGGGGTCCCTGAACCAGTGTAGACTGGCTTATGCAAGAAGGTTACAATCTGTGCCCTTCAAAGTATTTCAAGAGGCTCTGGGAGCCTACCCCTCCCAAGCCTGTAACACCTATTTCCAAAGGGAGAGGGTGTAACACTCTCCTCCCAAAGATAATGCTTTGCTCTGCCTTCCTTGGACTGAGCTGCTCATACCCCAGGAGGGTAGAACCCTGTCTGTGAGGTGGCAGCAGCTGTAGCTGCAGTGCAAGCCTCAGAGACCTGGTTTGGCTGTACTGGGGGTCCATGGTGGAGCCCCCAGGATGCATGGGATTGGTCCCCCAAAACCATATTTGGAATGGGGGACAATTCCATGATCTTAGACACCTTACATGGCCATATTCAGAGTTACCATTGTGAAGCTACATATAGGTATTGACCTATATGTAGTGCACGCGTGTAATGGTGCCCCGCACTCACAAGGTCCGGGTAATTGACCCTGAACAGTGTGAGGGCACCTTTGCTAGTGCAAGGGTGCCCTCACGCTTAGTAACTTTGCACCTACCCTTCATTAAATGAAGGTTAGACATATAGGTGACTTATACGTTACTTAAGTACAGTGAAAATGGCTGTGAAATATTGTGTGCACTATTTCATGCAGGCTGCAGTGGCAGTCCTGTGAAAGGGTTTGTCTGAGCTCCTTATGGGTGGCAAAAGAAATGCTGCTGCCCATAAGGATCTCCTGGAACCCCAATGCCCTTGTTACCTAGGTACCATACACTAGGGACTTATAAGGGGGGTCCAGTGTGCCAATTGGAATGGGTAAATGAAACCACTAAACTATAGTGACTAATTTGGAAGCAGAGAGAGCATAAGCATTGAAGTTCTGGTTAGCAGAACTTCATTGACACAGTTAAGCCCTACTGACAACACACACATTAGGCCACAAACTATGAGCACTGGGGTCCTGACCAGCAGGATCCCAGCGAGACAGGCAAAGCGATACTGACTAACAGGTAGAAATTGGGGGTCATGCCAAGAAAGATGGTACTATCCTACACTCCCACCACCACAACCCCCACTGCTTCAACTAGTGCCCCTAGCAATAGCAGTGGTGGCAGGAAAAATAACACTACCAATAGCCATTCAAAGGGAGTGGTAGGGCTCACTCTGGGAAGTGTAGTAGGGGTTAGTTTAGTTAGGAAAACCACTGAGCCTGTTTTAGTCTCTCATTGTGGCATTGACCATGCCACCCTTGTTGCTTGTCCCCTTATTATGGATAAGTACAAGCAACAACCACTAAGAAATGGTGTTCAGGTTGAGGCCTACAGGGACACGGGTGCCAGTGTCACAATAGTGACTGAAAAACTGGTGGCCCCTGAGCAACACATTCTTGGTCATCAGTACCAAGTGACAAATGCTCATAACAACACTGTAAGCCACCACATGGCTGCTGTTGATCTCAACTGGGGTGGGAGGGGTTACTGGCTCAAAGAATGTTGTGGTATCCACAGACCGTTCTGTAGAATGTCTACTATGAAACGGCTTGGAGACTTCAGCTTGGGCTGAAGTGGAGTTGGAGGTGCATGCTGCCTTGCTGGGCATTCCTGAGCATATATTTGCTTTGACAAGAGCTCAGGCCAAGAAACAAAGAGGACAGGGAAACTTGGATCATGGAACAATGGACCAAGAGCTTCCCAAAAGCAGGGTTAGAAAGGGTAAAAAGTTATCCACTATCCGTCCCTCCACTGAAGATTCCCCCTTTGAGGAGGAGTCTACTCTCTGGACAGGACCTACACCTGAGGAGTTAAAAGCTGACACAGCCGAGCTTTTAGGTACAGGGGGCCTGCCACGTAGGAGTTAAGTGTGGCTCAGCAGACCTGTGCCACACTTGAGGGTTTAAGACAGCATGCTGTCAAACAAGAGTCAGGAGATGTCAGTGACACCCATAGGGTATATTGGGAAAACAATCTCTCATACACTGTAGCAAGGGACCCAAAACCTGGTGCCTCCAGGAGACTGGTCATTCCCTTGCAGTATAGAGAATTTCTGTTGCCCTAGCTCATGACATTCCCCTTGCTGGAAATTTCAGGCAAAGTAAGACCTGGGACAGACTGAACCATCACTTTCACTGGCCTAACATTTCAGAGGACACAAAGGAGTTTTGTCGCTCCTGTATCACTTGCCAAGCCAGTGGTAAGGCTGGTGGCACCCCAAAGGCCCCCTTGATCCCACTGCCAGTGGTTGGGGTGACCTTTGAAAGGGTAGGGGTTGACATTGTTGGTCCCCTTGATCCTCCTACTGCTTCTGGCAATAGGTTCATTTTAGCGGTAGTGGATCATGCCACTAGAGACCCATAAGCAATACTTCTGAAGCCCACTTCAGCTCCTACCATTACCAATTCCTCAGTGACCTCTACCTCTCAGCTGATTTTGAAACAACACATTTCCCTGCTGCTGCTGTGGAAACTTTTCCTGCATCCCTGTGTGTGCCACTTTAATCTGCATCACCATCGCTTTTTCCTTCAACTTTCTCTGCTTCAACTCAGTCTCATCACTACAGTACTTTGCATACTGCAACACCTCATCCATTGGCTTTGCCTGCCAGCAAATCAAATGGTTCTTAATCATCTGGCTAATTTCAAGACTCAATCCTTCCACAAATCTGAACACAAAGTGAATCATGTTTTTCGGCCTAATCGTTCCTGTACCACTATAATGCTTAAACACCAGGCAGCAATCTCTCGTAATATGCATGTATCAACTCTTTTGCTTCCTGAGCTGTCCTGTCTATTCTTTGCCAGTTAATGTTTTTGGGACGATATTCTCGCCTTTAAAAATTCAATCACTTTATAGTAATATTTCATTACTTCAGGAGATGGCGCACACATATTCGGATCTCTCTCTGGCTCTTTTGTCAGCCAATCTATACTTCTCTTACACTTAATCCACAGATTAGCTGAAACTACTATCTATAATAGAGTATTGAAGTCTTCCCATAGGCATTTTGCAAATTTCACAAACTTGTCTGTCTGCTGATACCATTCTACTGGCTTCTCTCTCAACATGGGATAGTCATTTGTAAAGGACAAATTGGCACTTCTGCTCCAAGGGACATGAACGAAATTCCCTCCTGGAATCTCCCTCATTGGTAAGATCTTCACTGGATCCTTGCCCTGCTGTGTATTTGCAGTCAGTTCTGCAGAATCCCTTTTCCTTTTATCTCTTTTCTTTGCCTATATGCCTTCCTATGTGTCTAAGGCTCACCATGTCTGGACACTTTGGAGTAATTCCCTAAGGTGTGCCTTCATTCCTTCAGATCTCATGTGCTCAAAGTCCTTTGTTTCGAAATCTAACTTGTAACTCCTTTTCAAATGTTTTGTTTTCTCTATTTCTATGCCATACTTCTCTGCCAAGTCTGCTAACTTCTGGTGTACATTGCTTACTTCCCTCATAATATTTGGGCACAGATATCTCAGTTCTGCCTCTGTGTAGGACTCTAATCTGTTCACACCCATAGTTCCCTCAATGAGCTCACTCGCTTCCATTCCTAGACTCGTATAGTTCAAGTACTCCTCTCCCCTGGGAGCACTCTGAGGGGTATTCAGCTTGTCTAACCATTCAGTCAATTGTTGGGCAGTCAAACCTTGCAGCAAAATGCTCTTGTCTGGGCATGTGGCACTTGTTACACAGCTGTATTCGGGGGCTGTGTGCGTCATCAATTTCAGGCTCTGACTAACATTCAAACCTATGACAGTATCCGGAGGAACTCCGAATGGTCTAAGGTCTAGCAATGATCTTGATCCGTCCAAGGTCTGTCCCATAGGAGAGACTACTTAGATATTCTCATTAAGTCCTCCCCTCATTGGATTCTGACTCAGGACTCCCTATCCATCTTCACTGTTTTTCTCTTGTGCAAACAAAGGTACAACTGGACCAATGGTAACAGGTACAGATACAGCATCTGGGATTTGTCTGACACTCAAGTTCTGTGCCTACACAGTTCCCATATTCTGACTCATCAGTACGAACATGTCTGACTGTGTCCCTATCATCAGCACGTATGTTGGCACTGCTTGTGACTGCACTTGAGGCAGTAAATGTGGAGTTGGCTCTGTCTGAGCCAACATTGTTTTGGGGAAAACCTGTCCTGTTGACACTATTAGGTTTGTAGCAGTTTCCACTATAGGTACATCAGGGTACATTCTCAATACATTTGTCTGTGGCACCTACTTTTGTGTATTGGGTGCATTAAGACTGCTCTGCATTGGGCTCTGTGTCATGCCTGGATTCATCTGCATTGGACTCGTTGTCATGTTAACCTGTGTCGGAGTCGAAGGATTTACACTGGTGCTCGGAGCACTCTCTTGTGCTGCATTTGGTGGGGACGATTTCTCAATAACTGTAAAATGAACTCATCATCGTCTGACTCTTCCTCAAATGTCAAAAATTCTCTAGACTCTTTTGATCTCCGCTCCCTATTCTCTGAAAGGCTCCTGTTTGTTTTTCTGGTAGCTTTCCTTCTTTCTCCCTCGCTGTCTTGTGTAATTGCTGGAAACATTTTAATCCCTTGTAAAGTCTCAGCTATCCACAATTTCTGAGCACTGTCCCATCTAGCCACCGCTGGTGTCTTTTCTGCCTTTTTATCCTCCTCTCAAATTTTCTGTTGCTCTTGCTCTCTGGCTACTAACTCCCAGATTGCTAATGCCTCAAACTGTGCTGGTCTTGGAGGGGGTTTCAGATCATACAGCACCCTCCTCAGATTCTCTAAACTCTTTAAATAAATGTTCCCCGGGCAGGAAATGCTAACATCCCATCTTTCTCTGTAACTTTGCACCATTGCTTCAGCCAAAGACATGGCGTGACACCCTGCTCTTCGATTACATTGTAAACTGGTGAACCTTCTGGCGGTGCAATATCCCCTATATTCGATGTACTGTACGTATCTCCCCTTAAAGCACTCTTTGAAGCTTTAAAAAATGTCATCTTTGCAACCTTTATGTTATTCTAAATCAAATCAGGAGGTGACTTTTAATCCCAGAATTCTCTTCAAACAACTTCTTGACAAATTGCGCTTCACGGACGGCTGCAATCTGTGCGTGACCCTTCTCACAAACCAACCTATACCAGTGTGGCTCCAATGACTTCACACTCACATGTACTGCGGCTGACAAAGTCTTGCGGCTTGTCCTCCCCAAACTCAGATCCACACAAAACTAATGCAAAATTATTGCGAGCACTAAACAAAATCAAAACCCAATTTGTCAGTTTACTACAGGTAAGGTAAAACAATTGCTTCAGAAACTTTTTCACTGACGGCTTTTGCTCTAGCAGCTACTCCTTCTTTCTCAGTTTCCCTGATCCGCAGGCAAAATTCAACTCACAAATTTCACTCTAAACTGATCAGTGGGTCTGTTCTGGTGTACATAGGACTCGCCAAATCTCAGTCGAAAAATTATTTCACTCACTTTGACTCACACTCTGACTTGTCGACCACATTCGATCGACCTATTAAACCAAACAAATTACAACAAAAACCAGGTGTCTCATACACTTTTCAATATACTCAATATATGGAGTCTTAGACTACGCAGGGTCCATATACCAACAACCAAGTGGACAATTTTTTTAGCACAAAGAGCCACAAACAGGTGAAGTTTGACGACTTCCATACTCTTACATTTTGGAGTACGCACACTCCTTCTGCAACTTCATTTGGAGTACACAAACACCTTGAACCCTCAAAAGCATCACAATTCACATGCGGTTTGCCTAAGCTGTGCAAGCGCAAAACCTACTTCATTCACACCACCCCTAGAACACTGAAAACATGCTCAAACAATCATTGGCAAGCTCCAAGACTCTGGGAAAGTCATTTTAGGTACTTAGGGGCACATATTTTCTCTGCTTTGTATCATCAAATCTAGAAAATTCCAAAATGTCCACCAATTTCATCAAATTTGCAAATTATTTTACTCTTCGTTGGATACTAACCTTTACCCCACTACCATCTCTGGGAACACCTGTTATTTCTGGCTTACAATCTCTGAGACAAACACTCTTCTGCCTATATCTGGATTCTATGATGAGCTCTTAAGGAGACAAACCTTTACGGGGCATCTATGATGGGCTCTTAAGGAGACAAATCATGTACCAGGCCTGTATGATGAGCTGCTAAGGAAACAAACCATGTACCGGGCCTCTATGATGGGTTCTTAAGGAGACAAACCATCAATCTCTGCTACCATCTCTGTTAGCATGTCAGACCTTATTAAGTAAACTTACAAGGGAGACAAGAATAGGCTGGTGGACCTTTTGACTGCACTTCAAGTTTTTCCCACCAGATATCCCGATCCAGCACAGATCAAGAACAGCAGCAATCAATAGCATCAATAATCAATAGGAGTCAGTAATTTCCACTCAACATGACCTTGCAGGCTTGAATAACCACACATTTATGTAAAAGTTTGAATGTTTATTTCCCTATATTAACAATGCTAAGGTCACGTAACTTAGTCTCAATATCAAATGACAAACATACAGAAACAATACTGGCTGACTAAAGCGGCAAAAGAATTCCAATCGAATCACAGCTTGAGCTACTACACATTCTAACATTACAGTACATAGTAATAGCAAGAATAACTGTGAAAATGAAATAACATACATTTAGATTCAGCAAAGAAAAGTCATCAACTGTTATTACATGTGGCGAACATAATTTGTGAGAACCCTAACTAACATCAGATTAGAATAGCATGTTTGGACTTCATGCAAAACAAATTTAGTCTCACAAATTTGGAAAACATCAAACTGGCTCTATCAAAAAAGAGGTTGGTACCTTGAAACAAAAGCAAGTAGACATAACAATCAGTAACATTGTCAGTATACCTGTCCTCAATATGGTTCAGCAAGCTGTGACAGTCTTTGTCAATAGGACATCAGTTTGGTCAGCAAAACATCAGGATTCAGCATCAAAGTTCAGAAAAAGCAAAGTCTCTTCAATCAGTTCGGAAAAGAGTAGTAATTCAATGTTCAGAAAGAAAGGGAGAATGGCGCGAAATGGCTTCTCTCCCCTTGGTGTAGCCTGGCTAAGTTAGATTTTTCTAAAACTACTTCCCACATCCCAATTAGTCAAGGAATCTCATGTTTAATCTTAGTCCAATTAAACTAAAACCCCAAATCTATCATTCTACTAGCACATGGTTCACATGTCGATTGGATCCTCTTCTCCTCTTCTCCTGCTCTCGTCATTCTGCTCATCAGGTATCAATATTGGTGTGGCTTATACTCTGGTTAGTGGATTCATTGTCATCTCCTGGGAAGGTCAGTCTTATACACACCACAATATACATTGTTTCACTAACAATTACAGCATCATCTAGCAAGCAGTTTCTGATGAGAACGAACTTCAACTACGAGTACATGGTCGGTACAGTGGAAAATCACATCTTAATTATCTAAGCAACCATTTTATAAAATGCCTAAAAAATGCAGCTCAACGTGAGGCCGTGCAACTAGGCCAAGACCTCCTTAAGTTAAGGCTTACAATTAATAAAGCTATTACATGATACACAGCCTTCAATATGACATATTACTACATTAATCAAACATAAGCTCAACATTTCATATTAATAAGTTAATAATAAGTACACTTCATGAACAATGACGGCCACTCTGGTGGGCGCACCTTCAAATGCATGCATTATCTTTCTCTACGTTAATAAATTTTCTACACAAATTCAACAATCAAAGTACATGAATATTCATTGTTAAGATTCAGTGTTAACATCATAAATTAACATCATAACAATAAATTGTCTATGTGCAGGCCCCTATGCCCTCCCTCCTGTCTTTTCTGGTCTATTGTCATGCCCGGCTACCTCCCTTCAGCCCTTCATGGTGTGTTATACTGCAACTGTTCCTATAATATCCCAAAAACCACTGAAATTATTTACACCAAATAACAAAAAGCGTGCTTTCTGGACAAAGATCTACCTTCCTGCTAAATTCGGTGTATTTCCGTGGAGCGTTTCAGGATGCAGATGTGTCTAAAAACTCGATGGGAACTAACATGGGAAATGTACTTTTTTGACCCCTCCCTTTTCTCAACCCCCAATTGACGGATCCCCCCAAAACTTTCCATGCACAACAAGACCCAACAGGACACCTACTATGGAAAATTTCAAGAAGATTAATCAAACTGCGCCAAAGATATAGCCAAGTCAAAAAACACTTTTCCTATGTAAACAAGGGGTCTGATTTAGATCTTGGCGGTGTTATCGCTAACTTTCTTTCGACAGCGGACCCAAAAAGACTGTCAAACAAACTGTGTTCCACCCACCAAATTTAGATGTTATGGTCCTGCAAGCAGATTGAATGGCGGTGGATTGCTGATGGAGGGAGACGGCAGTGGAACCCATGGGACTTTGTACAACGGCAGGGGTTATGAAAGCGAGGTAAGTGGTACACACATACTGGCCTTTAGCCATATGTGTACCCCTGCACTACACAACACATCACATACACATACACATACACACCATAACCCATCGCCATTCCAACATGACACAACCCGTACATGCTGAAAACACACATTGCCACACATCCATGTCACAACATATACACACCATTGACACTGCACCCAGACATGACACAGCCCCAACAAACAACACAACTACACACTCATCTACACAAACACACTCGCAGATGAGCACAACTACACACATCACAACAATGTTTGCCACACAACAACACTCACCTGAATGTGTCACACCACAACACAACATACACAATAACATTGAGCTCACTTGCAAGTGACACACACTTGAACACAACCACAGCACCCACTCCAGCTCCCTCCAACTCAACCAGCCAATCCACACACACACAGATACATATACTGAAATGCATACACAACAGATAGCAGCAACCTACCTGCACAGGTTCCATTGCAATGCGCACACATGGACACCATTGTCTAGTGTGAGTGTACAGTCATTGTGGTGCCAGCATTCATTGTGCAATGAATGAAGACACCACAATGATAGTTGCATATGGGTCCGATATGCATGTTGTGCCCATGTGTCCCTAGCCATGTGTGACACAATTGTCACTATCGACATATGCTTGTCATAGTGATTTAAAAAACTTAGCGTGATATGTATATGCCCACCATTGTCCCATCCTCCTGTGCAATGCCTACCCAACGTATCCTGGCAGAGTGGCATCCTTACCTTCGAGCCCAGCAATGGGGAATTGGGTTTTCTCCGTGGGTCGTGGCAGCAGTGACAGCAGGTGTCATTCAGTCATATTGTGTCAGAGAGGTGGCTGCAAAGGGGGGGAAAAGTTACCCCCTTTCCCACAATCCACCAACTTCAACAAGGAGGTCAGGTTGCCACTTTTATCTTGGCAGTAAGGCATATTCAAATCTGCACAGTGGGAAAGGTCATCAACACAGGTAGTGTTTTTTGGTTCGAATGCGGCTTTCGACTATTGGAACGCCAACATCTAAATACGGCTGGCGGACCGTTGCAGTGGCGAACAGAATTTCAGCTGAAAAGTCAATGGTGGGACCATTTTCGCCACAATCTAAATCATGCCCTAGGTGCTAACCATAAATACCTACTGGCTACAGTAGGTAATATATACATATATGTATATGTCACACACACATGTATATATATATATATATATATATATGTATAAATATGTACAATGAAAAAATAAAAGATTGCAGGGACTGTCTGTGAGAAAACAGGGCTGAATGTAGAGGCCCCCTAACATTTTGCCCCCATTTTTCAGTTATTACTGGTGTTTTCTTGACTCTGGTGCCCTGGGTATTGCTAACCAGACCCAGGGCCTGTGCTCTGTATACAATGAGTATGTAAATTAGGTTAATTATAATTGGCTGTGTCAACCTACCTATAAGTTCCTAGTATGTGGTAGGTCATGTAGGTTTAGGAACCCCAGAATAGGTAGTGTACCCATAGGTGCACTGCTGAGGTGCCCAGTGCCATTTTAAAGGCAGGTCTGCCTTGCTGACTGCTTTTAAACTAACATTCTATGCAAATTCGACTTTGGAATTAAAAGTACTAACTTATAAGTCACGCTTAAGGTGTGCCAAATGTGCCCTTTGGGTTAAGTGCCATGTAACTATAAACAGGGATATTATACAAATTGTTTTATAAGCTATGGTGAGGTAAAATATCCAAATTAGTTTTACCCCACTGTAGTGACTGACCCCTATAGGATAAAACTTTAGTCCCCATAAGTGACAGATATCTTGAGTTTGGTATCAAATTAATTGTTATAATAAATCCCACAGCTTGCAATTGTTGGATTTAATATAACTAATTCAGGTAAACAGTTTTAAAACTCTATCTGAAAGTTGCCAACTTCAGCTCTGTAGTGCCCTTCTCTGATTGGCCAGCTTCTGGCAGCCTGGCCAGGCTGTCTTGATGAGGTCTGAAGTGGCCTGAGTTGAACACAAAGGAAGTGTTTTGGGGAGGAGATCTGCCTCAGCAGATGGTGAGACAGGATGTGGGAAGAGCAGCCAAACTGATCTTCAGAGAAAGGAAGGACATTTGGAGCAGCTCAGGACGTCCCCCAATTCCTGCAAACCCAGATAACTAGGTGTCCTCCCGATTAGATTAGGAGAGGACAGGAGAGGGGTGTGTTAAGGGTGTGTTTTTGTCAGTGTAGCCACACCAGTGGATGGGTTCAGCTAGATCTAACCTCCACAATTCAATGTTGCTCTCCTGGGACTGATTTTTGCCACACTTCCAGGAAGTGGTCATCAAAGGGAGAAGGAGCCTGCCTGTGACTGGACAACCAGGACCCCCTGCTTTCTACCCAAGAGCAAGGACAAATATGGCAGATCTGTACCCTCACCTCAGATCCCAACAAGGAACAGGACAAAGAAGAAGGACTGCCTTTCTGGACCCCTGACCTGCACCTGGACACTGCACTCTGAAGGACTGGACCAGCTGCACACTTGGGCTTCACCACTAAAAGGACTTTGCCTGTCTTCTACTGCTTTAAGAAGGACCTCCTTGTTTGTTACAGGTAAAAAGAAGCTGCCTAGAGTCCAATGCATCAAGTCCTACAAGCAGAACCCAGCTGACCAGCGTCCAGTGTCCATTTGAGAATCCTAACCAGGTGCATTCTGGGAATTGTTGTCCCAACTCCCAAGGAGCACCTCAGAGCTTCTGGAACTTGGATCATGTTGTGGACACTTCAATGACCCAAAAATTCATCTGGAAGAAGATCCAGAGGTTTGGAGACATTGAAGCAACTCCATAAGTTGAAAAGGTGCATTGTGGGAGTTGTAGTCCCAGACTCCAAGAGGCAAACCAAAGCCTGTTAACCCTTGGCTGAAGCTGTGGACTACTTTCCTGAATCAAGAAACACTTCTGAAAATAAGTGTAACAGTGTTACCTCATGGATGGCCTGAACTCTGGACTTTGTCCCTGTCCAGTGTGACCTTTTTTAACCCTTTGAGCACTAGCTGCTTCTATGCGCTAGAAAACATTCATTTTTTAAACATTCATATCTCTGCTTCCCCTTATCCGATTTTGATGATTTTGGTGTCCTTTTAAAGATAAAAATATAATCTATTCTTATAAATGGATGTTAGATTTTCATTCTCTTAAGTTATTTACTTATTTACTGTTATGTGTTAAATGCTTTACATACTTGTCTCCTAAGTTAGGTTTTGTAGCACGTTGACAAGCTACCAAGGGTTGAGCTGGTTTTAATTTATTGAGACCTAACTGGACCTATGTGGAGGTTTGTGGCCTATTGCTAAGTGTAGGTACCTACCTGCCCTTACCAATAATCCACTTTCCAACATTTTTGGTGCACAGTGGTGAGATCCAATACTTGTGTTTAATATCACACTACAGTTTTAAGTGAAGCAAGTTAAAAATCCTCTAAAATGACCTAGAGCAAAAGTATTTTTGAGTTTTATAATTTTTACTCATTTTTAATTACTTCATTTTTGATTTTTCTAAATTGTTCTGATTAATTAGTGCCAACGTTTTTTTAAGTGGCACAAAGCATAAAGAAGACCATGGTGCTTGATCTGGCTAGCCTACCCACACTCACTGCAGCTGAGCCTGGGACATTGTACAGAAAGAAGGGATTACCTGCTGTTTACAACCTTAGGAAGACTGTGAAGATCAAGTTCCTTGAAGCCTGGGTAGTGCAGATGGAGGCAGAGAAACCTTCCAAGGTAGGAAGTGAGAGGGAAGATGGATGATTGCCAACCTGTAATCTCAGGAGTAGGAGGGGAGGAGCTGTGGCGTCAGACCAACAAGAAGCCGACCTGGACCTCAGGGAAATGGAACTTGAGGCCCAGGTAGGCCTCAAAGCCTTGGAAGCAGAGATGTTGGCTCTAGAGAAGAAGAAGTGGGCAAAGATTGAACAGAGAGATGATGGTAGTGACAGAGAATTTGAGGTGTCCATGGGTGGTGGGTTCAGCCCCAGGTGACTCAAGTCGGTTGTTCCTGCTTATGTAAAGGGTGATGACATAGACAAGTGGTGGGAGGCTTTTGACAGCTCTTTCCAAATGAGAAGAAATTCAGGTTCACTCCTATGGGAGTTGGTTCTAGTGTCTGGGAGGGATAGGCTCCTCACCCTGGGGGGGAGGAAGCCGATTTCTATATAAGCATGAATCGTGTGAAAACGTGGCCTCTTTCTAGCATGGTTACCCCTATTTTTGGCCTTTTTGTCAGTGTTTGTCAGTGTGTTTTTACTGTCTCACTGGGATTCTGCTAGTCAGAACCCAGTGCTCATAGTTTGTGGCCAACATGTCAGGATGTTTTACTGTTTTGTCAGTATGCTTGATTGTGTCACTGGAGACCTGCTAACCAGAAGTCCAGTGCTTATGCTCTCTCTGATTCTAAATTTGTACTTACATACTGGTAACCCAGCATTCCACTCCAAATTGGCATACTGGACACCACTTATAAGTCCCTAGTATGTGGTACCTAGATACCCAGGGCATTGGGCTTCTAGGAGATCCTTATAGGCTGCAGCATTTCTTTTACCACCCATAAGGAGCTCATACAAACACTTCTTCAGACTGCCATTGCAGCCTGAGTGAAATAGGGCAAGCACTATTTCACAGCCATTTTCACTGCACCAGGTAACTTATAAGTCACCTATATGTCTAACCTTCAGTTCCTGAAGGCTAGGTGCAAAGTTACTATGTGTGAGGGCACTCCTGCACTAGCATAGGTGCCCCCACATTGTCCAGGACCAATTTCCTAGACTTTGTGAGTGTGGAGAAGCCATTATAAGTGTGCATATAGGTCAATACATATATGTAGCTTCACAATGGTAACTCTGAATGTGGCCATGTGAGGTGTCTAGGATTGAGACATCGTACCCCCAATATGATTCTAGTATTGGGGAGCCTATTCCATGCACCCTGGGGGGTCCACTATGGACCCCCAGTACTGCCATACCAGCCTTCTGAGGTTTTCACTGCAGCCCCAGCTGCAGCCACTTTACAGACAGGCTTCTGCTCTCCTGGGACTTAAGCAGCTCAATCCCAGGACAATGTATTTCCCTAAGGAGAGGGGTGTTATACCCTCTCCCTTTGGAAAGAGGTGTTACAGGCATGGGATGGGTTTCCTCCCAGAGCCTCTGGAAGTGCTTTGAAGAGCACAGATGGTGCCCTCCTTGCATAATCCAGTCTACACCAGTTCAGGGGCCCCCAGTCACTGCTCTGGCACACAATCAGACAAAGTAAAGGGGAGTGACCACTCCCCTGTCTATCACCACCCCAGGGGTGGTGCCCAGAGCTCCTCCAGAGTGTCCCTGGGTTCTGACATCTTGTTTTCAGGATGGTCAGGGAACTCTGGAAGTATCTGATTGGCCAGTGCCTGCAGGTGATGTCAGAGACCCCTCCTGATAGGTCCATGCCTGGTTAGGTGACCAATCCCCTTCTGAGGGCTATCTAGGGTCTGTCCTGTGGGTGTTTTCTCAGATTTGGTTTGCAAGACTCCACCAGGACTCCTCTGCATCCTCTGCTTCAGGTTCTGGCTGTCGGATCAACCGCAGACTGCTCCAGGAACCGCTGTAACTGCAACAAAGTTTCCAGAAAGGCTACTGTGACCCTGCACCTTCAGCTCCAGCCAGCAACTGCAACAGTTGTGCATGCTATAAGGACTGCCTCTCTTCATTCTGCACCAGAAGGACCGAAGAAATCTCCAGTGGAGTGACAGAGTCACTTCCCTGCTTCAGGAGGCACCTCTCTGCGATGACAACCGGTAAACTGGGACTCCTCTCCTGTTGACGAGCGTGATCCCTGGAACACAAGTGGTAGACTGAAGTGATCCTGACTGCCCAAAGGTCCAGCTGTCCAAATTTGGTGGAGGTAAGAGCTTGCCTCTCCATGCCAGACAATACCCCTGTGCACCGCGTCTTCTGCAGCTCCTTGGGCTTCTGTGCACTACTTCCAAAAGTTCTTCGTGAATAGCGTAGCTCAGGTCCCCAGTACTCTATCCTGCATTGCACAGCTACCTGAGTTGTTCTCCGGTGGCGTGGGATCTCTTTGTGTAGTGCTGTGATGACCACACTTTGCAACTCCTTTGTCCCCATGTCCTTTCTATCTAAAGTAATTTTAATTACTGTACGTTATTCCAATCATGGCTGTGCACAGCCTTTGGCCATGTGCAGTGGGAGTTTACTGCAAGGCCTGGCCTTGCAGCAGGCCTCGCAGCCAAGCCCTTATAACCACCCAACCATGTGCCATGCATCGCCTTTGGTTGTGCGCAATGCAGGTCAGCCAAAGGGTCTGTCTCTGTCAGTGGATGTGTGCGTAGGTGTGTGAGTGTCTGAGTGGGTATAAAAGTGTGTGTGTGAGTCTATGAGTGGGTCTGAGTGTGTGCATGAGTGTCTGAGTGGGTATGTGAGTGGACACCTGAGCCACTGAGTTTATGTATGAGTGAATGAATTTGTCAGGCCTGCAAACCCAATCATGCTCCAGATCCCACATCATGCCCCTAAGCAAACCACCTGCCCTTTCATGGGCCAGTGATTGTTGTTGCTTTTGAGAAATGTTTACTTGAGCCAATGCTTGTTTTAGAATTCATGTAGGAATCTGGGACACATATCAACTTGTTGCCTGAGCTTGGGGCATCATCATGACTTAGACTGGGTGTGGCCAGGTACAGCAGCCTTATGACTCATATTAGGTGTGGCCAGGTGACTCAGACTGGGTGTGGCCAGGTAAAGCAGGTATTTAAAACTACACCAGTCTTGGGGTTATTCCTTGCTGTCAGAGGTCTTCAGATGCAGAATGAGATTCCCTGCTCCTCCGCACTTGTTCCTGGATCATCTATTCCACAGCCAAGCATTGCGGATGCTGATCCTAGAGAAGAAGAAATGAAGAAGATTAGCATTATAAAAGGTGGAAACATGCTGGAGGCACTTGAAATTCTTCTTAACAGTTACCTTTGATAGTTGATTGCCCGAT
This sequence comes from Pleurodeles waltl, assembly GCF_031143425.1. Classification (NCBI taxonomy): domain Eukaryota; kingdom Metazoa; phylum Chordata; class Amphibia; order Caudata; family Salamandridae; genus Pleurodeles; species Pleurodeles waltl. The sequence goes on from NC_090436.1 coordinate 473,414,894, forward strand.
GTTAAGATGGGCAGGGCGCACTAGAAGGGCATGTTTTCAGTGTCCTTGGTAACTTGAATACTTGCTATCTGCCGAATAATAAAGCTCATTGTTTTTAGCTTGCAATGACAGTACACAGTGATGACACCAATTACATAAGAAATTGAGGATTAGTATATTAACCCAATGCTCTCAGTGTGGTCAAAACACTGAACTGTGTTCTTGCCGATACTAACGTACTATGCTGATTAATCCCTGAATATTTGAGAAATCTAAATACTTTAGAATTGATTTTCATTCTTGATTGCCATTATATATCTATGATTGTGAGTGTGACTGTGTTTTTAGACACTCTCATCAAGGCCCAACTAGCAAGATGTACACAGAATTTCTAGAACATTTTAGGTAGGCCACATTGACTTTTGAAAAAGGTGGGAATATATGTAGATAGTACAGAAGGCTAAACATTGTATCTGGTTGCAGGTTCCACACTATTTCTTGAAGGTTCCTAGAGAGAGGAGAGAGACATCAAAATCTGGAAAGGGGGCCCTGACAGGTACACCTAGTTTGTGGGAATTGGTGAAAAGTAGTTTTAGTATATTGGTTACATAAAAAGTGCTCTTTGACTAAATGTTCAATTAATCGTAGGAGATATCTGCTCTTCATAGACCACCACTAGCCATCCTGATCCTGCCAGGTGACATCCATGTTTCTCTCTCTCATCCATCCCCTTTTTCCCAGAAAGTTCGTGTGCCGATCACATACAAGTAAGTGGGAGGCCTGCAACATCTAGGTTGAGTTAGGAAAATGCAACTTGGGTCAGCATTGTGTCTCCGTGGAGCAAACAGATGAGTGCTTGAGAGAATCAGTGTACGAATAAGTCTGTGGTTTTTCTTTCAGAATTTTCCATGATCGCAAATATTTTGCGATTAATTAATGGAAATTTGTGACCATTCTAACATTTTCGTGAATGGCGTGCGCCGTGACACAAAATTATATTGAACCGATAATTTGCCCCTAAAATACACTTATATCACACCCCTGGGGTTAAGGTACCTTCATCCTGACCGTTTATGCAACTTCATTTTCAATTTTCATCCCTGGTGACAGTGTCCCATGAAATAAAATGGCAGTTGCAACATTCTAGCCAGGTTGCAGTCAGTCAATTGCAATGCTTCTTTTCTCACGATAATTCTTGAAAATTTCCAGATTTCACGATTAATTACAGTCAGAGATATACAAATTTATTTGCCCTCAAATATCTTCTAAACTTCTTAACTGATTTACACCAAATAGCAAAAAGCACAATCTGCTTACCAGCAGGTAGCTTTTAACCAAATTTGGTGAAATTCCATTTGGGCTGTAGATGTGTTCACAGGTCCTATGGGAATTAATATGGGAAACACCATGTTTTATGAGCCCCCCTTTTACCTAGCTCCTGCTTGACGGATCACCCTGAAACTTCTCATGCACATGAGAATTACTGGGCTAAATCTTTGGGAAAAATTTGTGAAGATTTGTCAAACGGTGCTAAAGATATAGGCAAGTCAAAAACTGTTTGTTTTATGGAAACATATATATTTATATGTATATTTATGTCCCCCTCCCTGAGCCTAATTAGGCCCCAGGAACCCCATCTTTTGGCCAAACGTTAAATAAAATAGATGGGAGGAAGCATTATAAACCCTGGACTCAATTTACTTATTTAGCAAAGGGGGCTGCATTGCCCCCTTCCTGAGTCATTACAGACACTGGGGAGCCCTCCACTGGGTCCAGAAATGTACTAAAAAAGTGGGAGGGTCCATACTCCCCCCTCCTTGAGCCTTGAAAAGGCCCTAGGAACTCCATCTCTCAGGGTTGCTAATTTTTCACAAAGAGGGGGAGCCCCTTCCAGCCATTGATAGGTCCAGGGTTGGCTCAATGCTCTAGGGCTGGCTCCCTTCCTTTGTCCTGGAGAACCCACCCCCAGGACACAAATGCTTCTGTGCCAGCGTTTGCTCCTGCCTAGTGAGAGCATTTTTAAAGTTCCTGCCAAACTGGAGTCAACATTGAGTCTGCTCCTACCTACCTCTTTGATGACATTTCTCTTGGGGTGGACTCCTAGGGGCATGTGATGGCTCAAGGAAAGGGTCCGCACTGCCCCTCCCTCCCTTTTAATGACAATTTCTGCCCAGGGGGAGGGCTCCCAGAGATTAAAAGGGCTCGGGAGGGTGGGCCACCTCCTCTCATTGAATATAGCCCTAAGATTGGGCTCCCTGGGGCAGCCATGCACCCCGTCCGCTTAGTTAAAAAAGTGACCCGAGCATCTATTTTTTTTATCCCTCAGGAGTCCTGTGGGATTGGAGTATCCATTGTGTTTTTTTAGTTTTTTGCCCCAGGAGCAGGTCCTATGCCCAGTTCTTTCTCTCTCCCTATTGATCTATGATCAGCCAGATTCTTGCCCTCCGTGGGCTTTCTTTTTGCCTTCTTTTGGCTTTTGCAATTTGTGCCATTTGTGCCTTTTTCCTTTGCCCTAGTGCCTTTCCCTTTTGTGCCTGGCATGTCAAAACCCATCCTTGGCCATCGGTGCCTTGACCTCACCCACGGCCAAGAAACCTGATTCTCCTAAAATCCACAGCTACACTGCTGCCAAACTCCATGCCAAGAACCATGGGTGCCACGAAAAGCGATGCTCCCAAACCTCCCCTTAAGCTACATTAGGACCTTGCTTCTTCGTCTGCATCATCAAATCATCTACCAACATGCCATTCACCGCCACCTGAATCAACAAACACAGCACACATACTTGACAACAATTTGACTGCTTCCTCCTCAACACATGCTCACAGACCTAATGAGATCTCAGACCTCATCACCACCCTCACTCCAACGTTATCCTGTTCACTGAGACTAGACTCAGACCCATGTCCACTACCTACATCTCCACATCAACATCCAAGGGATACAAGGTCACACACCAAGACTGTAGGAAAGGGCCCCTTTTTGACATGGTCATCCCTACTTTTTGCCTGGTACTTGATGCAATTTTGAATAAACGTGCACTGGGCATCTGCTAATCAGATTTCTTTCCCTATAGCTGTGCAATTGTTCCCCAGTTGGCCATGCATTTGGCACCCCTGTAAGTCCTTAGTAAGTGGTACCCCTGGTACTTAGGGCATTGGTACCAACAAGGGTCTCCAAAGGGTGCTGCATGCATTATGCCACCCTAAGGGGGCCCTCACCTAGCACAGGCAGACTGCCATTGCAGACCGCATGTCTTGATGCAGCTAAAAATAAAAACACAACATGGCACACAGTTTGTGTGCCATGTCCCCTAACACTGCTTGCAATATATGTATGCAACCCTTACAGTAGGCCTTACGGTCCTAAGGCAGAATGCATTATACTACCTATGAGGACACATCTGCAAGAGCATATATGCCCCTGCTATGTCTTTGTTGATTCTGAGACATAATGAGTGAACATGGGAGCAATTTTAAGTACATGTGCTGGACACTGTCAATACGCGTTCCCAGCTACATGATGGCTTCACTGCAAACAGGGTATTAAACATCTCATATTAATAAACCCTCACTAATGCCAGTGATGGATAAATACATTTGGGATCAGTCAGTAATACATTGTGCATTTTCGTTATGAGTAATTTTAAATAATATGATACAGCAACTTTAGCATTGTGCCCAAAAAAATATGCAAACATCCATACATGTTTTAGAACTCCCCACTGATGGGGTAGGACAATGCTACCATTGTGTACAACTGAAAATAGTATTTCGGGTACTTCCTCTATGAATTAAATGCATAATAACAGAACATATCACCATAATGTTCTTTCGTTTGGTAAATGTCCTGTTAGAAATGGGGTCTTTGGTTGGCAGTCAGGTTACCCCCTGTCCAATCAAGGACCCTCACTCTAGAAAGTGTAAAGGAGAATCACCTTAAGTTAACCCCCGCTCACCCTCTTGGTAAATGGCACGAGCAGGCAGGCTTAGCTTCAGAAGCAATGTCGGTGTGCGCTGTTTCTCCTTTCCCGCAAGAGAGCGATGCATCGATCTGGACAGGCACCTTGGGTCCAGGCAGGCTTTGTATTGTTTTTCCGTGCCCATCGATGTTGGTCTGAAAATCCGGTCGCACGGTATCACGTCATTATCAGCCTCCGTTATCTAGCATTGTCAGTCGTTTCTCCAGCCACGTTACGTCGATTTTCCAGCTGCGATGCAGGTGGAGCATTGATTTCAGCTGCTACGCTGGCAGCGCATCATTTATCAACTGCGTCACGGAAGGTGCTTAGAAAACTTCCAAGCACATCGGTCTGTGCGTGGATTTTCAGTCTTTGTCTGCCAGCTTCACCTTTCAAGGGCCAAGGAACGGGATAGGGCACCAATTGGCAGGACAGGTGTCACAGCAGAGTATTCAGGTGCTGGCAGGGGAAGTCTTTGATGACCCTGAGACTTCAACAATAGGAGGCAAGCTCAGATCAAGCCCTTGGAGATTATTCACGAGCAGGAATGCACAACAAAGACCAGTCTTTGTCCCCTTTCATAGGCAAAATCAGCAACTGCAGGATAGCTCTACAAAGCACAGTCACAGGCAGGGCAGCAATCCTCCTCAGCTCATCTCCTTGGAAGAGGTTCCTCTGGATTCCAGAAGTGATCTGATTTTCAGGAGTTTTGGGTGTTCTTCTTATACCCCTTTCAGCCTTTGAAGTATGCCTACTTCAAAGGAAAGTCTCTGTTGTTTTCAAGATCCTGCCTTGGCCAGGCCCCAGACACACCAGGGCGTTAGATACTGCATTGTGTGACGGCAGGCACAGCCCTTTTAGGTGTAAGTGACCTCTCCACTCCTCCCCTCATCCCAGATGGCCCATCAGGATATGCAGGCTACACCCCAGCTCCCTTTGTGTCACTGTCTTGAGGAGAGCTTCAAACAGCCCAACTATCAAACTGACCCACAACAGGGAATCCACAAACAAGCAGAGCCACAGAATGATTTAAGCAAGACAATGCCTCCTTTCTAAAAGTGGCATTTTCAAACACACAATCTAAAAACCAACTTCACTAAAAGATGTATTTTTAAATTGGGAGTTCAGAGACCCCAAACTCCAGATGTCTATCTGCTCCCAAAGGGAATCTGCGTTTCTATCATATTTAAAGGCAGCACCCATGTTCACATATGAAAGAGATAGGCCTTGCAACAATGAAAACTGAATTTGGCAGTTTTCCACTGTCAGGACATGTAAAACACATAAGTATATGTCCCACCTTTAACATACACTGCACCCTGCCCATGGGGCTACCTAGGGCCTACCTTAGGGGTGCCTTACATGTATAAAAAGGGAAGGTTTAGGGATGGCAAGTGGGTACACTTGCAAAGTCAAATTAGCAGTTTAAAACTGCACTCACAAACACCGCAGTGGCAGGTCTGATCCACGTTTACAGGGCTACTAATGTGGGTGGCACAAACAGCACTTCAGGCCCACAAGCAGCATTTGATTTTCAGGCCCTGGGTACCTCATGTGCACTGTACTAGGGACTTACTAGTAAATCAAAGATGCCAATCATGGATAGCCAATGTACACATACAATTTATACAGGGAACACTTACACTTTGACACTGGTCAGCAGTGGTAAAAGTGTCCAGAGCAAACAAAACAGCAAAAACAGAGTCCCGCACACAGAAACAACCTGGGAAGTAGAGGCAAAAAGTTAGGGGAGACCATGCCAATGATGCCAAGTCTAACACGTCCTCACTTTCAAATACAGTAAAGTACTCCAACTCAGATAGCATAGAATAAATGTTTTTTACATCCCAGTTAACAGAAACAACCCTTGGTATTATTACACCATTTAGAAAAGTTTGAAAACATATGGAATTTGAGGAACCTCCGTTGGGCTGAATGTATCAAAATATACTTTATCCCAAACAATCCATTCAGGAACTGGTATAGCTGAAATGTTCACTAGGGTCAAGTCTTGACGGATCTTGTGTGAGGAAAAATAAGGTTTTAAGACCTCATCCAGGAGTTCGACTGGGGAGCATTCAGGAAGATAGTGACCATGCATAAGTAAGAAAAAGATGATCAAAAACCCAATCCAAAGAAGAAAGGCAAGTACAGTTAGTAAAAGCCACAGATAGTTCCATGGATGAATGAAATAATTGTGTTTAAGCCAATGTATCAGCTTAAGTGCTCGTGACAACAGTACTGCAGAAGTAGTGGATGAATCAAAGAAGGAATCATCTTGATTGGTAAATTATCCAGACCCAGTTAGCGCAAAAGCTTGAGGCATGTTAGGAAGTGAAGAACTAACAGATGTCTCCCTTGGTGGTTCGTAGTAGATGATGGCATCCGTTTGAGTTTCATTTGAGTAGTAGTGCTCATTATCTCGGCTGTTTCTTTTCGCAAAAAGATATTGGTACTAATTAAAGATCTTTGTGCAGCCTCCCAGAGCTCGGGAAAGTGTCAGCATTGCTGCTCAAAACCTGCAGGGGAACATCCTAGTCTGTAGTGAGAGGGATTCAGGAACTACCCAGGAGTCCACTAGGTCTGCTTTGTAAGATCGGCCATATGGTGTAGCTTGACATTATCAATGGCGACAAAGCAATTTTCTTTTGATTCAGGCAGCGGTGGTAGAATAACAGTTCTGCTACTATGTATTCCCAGGACTGGAACCGGTACACGATATGATGGACCAAACTCCTTTTTCACAGCAATCTTTTCTGGCACTAGATCCACAACTTTTGGAATTCACCAGGTAGATGTTATTAGTGCATCCTTTAGTCCCAAGGAGGTGGTGCAGGCAGATATGTTTTAGTCATGGAACTGTGGTAATTTCTGTAATTCCTCTCAAGATCTGGAGTATACATTTGTGACCCAAAATAGCTCCTCATACTGGGTATGTCCTCCCCAGGACTTTATAGACAGATTATTAAGTGTTCTTTGGACTCCATTCAGGTGACTGAGCCAACTACCACCCATGACTAATACTCTTGCTACTGAACCTCTAACAAACCCATGGTGTCCTTGAATGCCCTTGAGAGGAAAGCAGGGTCCTGGTCCAAGTCGAAAGCTGCAAATACAAATGTACCGATAAAGACTTGCAGATCTTTAATAACAGTTCAAGCTTGAGTTGATTGTTGTGGCCAGACCCATAGAAACCTGGAGCATGACTCTACAGCGACTAGAAAGGACCACAGTGGTCCAGGTACATACATTGTAGTAGTTTATTTGAAATTAGAAGGAGTGTCTGTACTGGGCATTTGACGGTGGACCCTTTTATTTGCTGACAAATGTCACAGCAAAGGACATATTGTTTTGTCTGTATAGACCTGGCCACCAGTAGCACTTTTGGAGAAAATAAATATTCACCGCCACACCTGCATGGGCAGAAGCAACTCCCTCATGTGCCATTTTTACCAACTCAGATCTTTGATTTTGGTTGGTGATCACACATCACCGACGCCTGGTATTGTTACTAAGGCAATTTTTAGGCGAGTTAGGCGGTAGGGATATTTGGCAGGCTGGGCCCTTGATAATGGCTTTCCATCAACTGAGGCTTTTATAGCAGCCACTGTTTCATCATCCAGCCTCATTCATACATTAATTATTGCAGCAGCAGAAGCCGTAGCTACTGCTGACTTGGCCACTTCATCAGCCAAGGTGTTGTATACAATGTGCACTCCTACACAGTGATGTCCCGATGCATGAACTACATCGGCATTGGGTAGCATTTCCTTCGGATCCCCTATTTTCCCCCACAGTAACCTGTGTTTGACGGTGTTGCCTTTTGAATCTCGGAAACCATTCTGACACAAGAACTGAAGGTATTTATGGAAGAACTCAACACAGTAGTACGAGTCATAGACTGTCAATGTTAGTTGTCCTGGATATGTGTGTTCCAGTGCTAGGACCTGAGCCTTAAGCTCTGCTAGCTGTACAGTGCACTCCCCTAGGGTCTGCATGCAAGTGTTTTGTGGATGAAATTCACCATCTTTCATGTAGCCACTCACAGCCGCACAAGCAGCGGGGTATTGGTGTTTAGAGCCTCTGACTGATTGGGCTGAACCATCAGTAGAAATGATTGTTTGACATTGATCAATCGGCAAAGTGTTTGCGGGTATTGGGTATTCCATTTCATATTGAAGGAATTATTGAGTTTGTCATTTTGAGTCGAAGATGGAGTCAACATCAGTGGCTGTTAGAGAGGTTGGCCATTGGATCCAACGTGGATGTAATGCCTTGGTGTTTGGAACGCTGGCCTTTGTAACAGCCTCAAGAGGTGGGATCAGAGAAATGACAATAATGCGTTTCCATTGAGCAAGTGGTCTCTCTTTAATGACAGCCATCTGAACAGCAGTCAGAGTTTTTTCTGTGAGACCAAAGCATTGTTCATCAGTAAAGTGCAAGTGTGATTTGTATGCAATGGTGATGGTATCACTCTCATTATATGTTACATAGGTAAAAGCGATGACACCAGCAAATACTCTGATAACCAAATATGTCTTGCTGTCCCTTGTGTGTAAATGTTTTGCTGCAAGCATGTCGTGTTGTAGTGCTTTGAGAATCCATGTGTGTTCGACTGTCCAAGATGTACTTTAAAAGTCGGGTTGTATTAAAACATATAATATTTTTATGCATTTTGCATAATCTGGAATGTAGGCTCTGCCAAAGTTTAAAAAACCCACTAAAGACTGTAGCGTTTTCTGGTATTTGATGGTTGCAGTTCTGTGCCCTTTTCAAGAAAGTGGGGTGCTAGGCTCTTGCCTTCATCTGACTGCTCACATACAAAAAATAAGACACTGAGAAAGGCAATTTTTATTTTCAAAAAACTGAATTTGTAGCCAAAATCAGCAAATCCCACAACAATGTGGGACACCCGCTTCAGGTGGTGAATGAAATCATCATCCTTTAGGTAGAAGTCATCAACATATGACAACGCCTCAGGGTAAATTTTGTGGAAAATGGATGTTACACATGCCAAAAATAGTCCAGGACTGTTTTAATACTCCTGTGGAAGCCTACAAAAAGTTTTCTGCAAGCCTAAAATGCTAGATGCTGTTAAATCCTTGCTTTGAGGTGCTATATTTTGGCAGAAGAAGCCACTGGAAATACCCAAAGTTGTTTTGTATTTTTTTGTGCATTATATTATTAATGAGTGATCTGCTGTGTGTGTTCTGAATTGCAAATGTTCATGTATGACTACTTAAATGTCTGTAATCTAAGACTGTTCTATTTGAATAGGCCAGTTTGACAACAGGAAATAGAAGATTGTTTATTAGCGAGACACAGGGCTCAGTTCTACCCTGGTACTCTAGCTATGCGAGAATCTCTCTCACAGGAGCTTTAGCCTCATGCTTAATGGGATATTGAGGTTGAGGCTGTGGTCAGGTTCTAATTGATATTATGTGATATGGAGAATCTTTACCCCAACCAACATGGTTACAATAGAGTGTGGGGGTCTGTGCCAATGTCCAATCAAATGAGTATGACTCTGTTAATTCTATAGGAGCCAGGGACAAGAAGGAAGGCTTAATGATATGTTCCCACCGCAGGACTTCTTGGAGAAATTCTGGTGGCCAGTCTTTTTTATCCGACAAAATGTCATCAATGCCAGTTAATTGTTTCCAAAATATAATGTCAATTGTGCTCTCAATGTCTCCCTCTAATTGTATTTTCATTTTATACACCCTATTCGGAGGGGAGACCCTCATGTCTGCAGTCTTGACTTCTATGAAGTAATTACTTGTTTTCACCTCCAAATGCTGTGAAAGATACCTGCAAACTATTGTGACCTCTGCTGCACAGCCTAGCAGAGCTAGTACCCAGTTCCTGTTCTTCAATAAAACTCTCACCTTGCATGGCATTTTGTGCCAAAATAGCTACCACCTTTTCCATTTTGAATTGGGGTTTTTGGTATGGAAGTTTCTATTCTTTTTTAATTAAAATTTCTGCTGAGCGTTGTTGTTAGAAATTGGGTTTTTGGTTGGCAGTCAGGTTGCCCTCTGTCCAAGCAAGAACCCTCACTCTAGTCAGGGTAAGTCACACACAATCCAAAATCAGCCTGTGCTCACCCTCCGGTAGCTTGGCACGAGCAGTCAGGTTTAACTTAGAAGGCAATGTGTAAAGCATTTGTGCAATAAATCATACAACACCATAGCATAACACCACAAAAATACACCACACAGTGTTTAGAAAAATATATAATATTTATCTGGGTATCTTCAGGTCAAAACGATCAAAGTTGCAATATGAATTTGTAAAGATATCACTGAAAAGTGATATAAAGTGTCTTAAGTCTTTAGAAAGTAAACAGAGTCTCTTTCAAACACAAAGTACCTGGTTTCTGGTGGAAAATCTCCTCAGAGGGCCACAAAGGAAGAGGTGCGTGGAAAAAGGGTGTGTGCGTCGATTTCTCCCCAGCACACACGGACTTGTGTCGTTATTTTCCACGCGGGGAAGTCGTGCGTCGTTTTCCGGCGCGCGGACAGTCTCTTTCTGTGGGTCGCGGGGATTACCAGATGTCCCGGGTCTGTGCGTGGATTTTTCTGCTTGTTTTCCGGCTGCGCGTCGTTCTGTGGGGCTGCGCGTCGAAGTTTCGATCTCACGGCAGGCGTCGCGTCGATTTCTCCTGCGGAGTCGGGCGGCGTTGTCCTTGCGAGGCCGTGCGTCAAAGTTTTGACCTCACGGCAGGCGTCGCGTCGATTTCTCCTGCGGAGTCAGGCGGCGTTGTCCTTGCGAGGCCGTGCGTCAAAGTTTTGATCTCAAGGCAGGCGTCGCGTCGATTTCTCCATCTGAAGTCGGGCGGCGTTTTCCTTGCGAGGCCGTGCGTCAAAGTTTCGGTCGTCCCGAAGGCGTCGCGTTGATCAGCGTCAGTGTGCGGCGTTTTTCTTGCCGCGGAACAAGCTGTGCGTCGAAAAGTTCGGCGCACGGAGCGTCCAAGAGGAAGAGTGAAGTCTTTTTGGTCCTGAGACTTCAGGGAACAGAAGGCAAGCTCTATCCAAGCCTTGGAGAGCACTTTTACAGCCAGGCAAGAGTTCAGCAAGGCAGCAGGCCAACAGCAAGGCAGCAGTCCTTTGTAGAAAAGCAGACAGGTGAGTCCTTTGAGCAGCCAGGCAGTTCTTCTTGGCAGGATGTAGTTTCTGGTTCAGGTTTCTTCTCCAGCAAGTGTCTGATGAGGTAGGGCAGAGGCCCTGTTTTATACTAAGTTGTGCCTTTGAAGTGGGGGTGACTTCAAAGAGTCTCTAAGAAATGCACCAAGCCCCCTTTCAGTTCAATCCTGTCTGCCAGAGTCCCAGTAGGGGGTGTGGCAGTCCTTTGTGTGAGGGCAGGCCCTCCACCCTCCCAGCCCAGGAAGACCCATTCAAAATGCAGATGTATGCAAGTGAGGCTGAGTACCCTGTGTTTGGGGTGTGTCTGAGTGAATGCACAAGGAGCTGTCAACTAAACCTAGCCAGACGTGGATTGAAGGGCACAACAAGATTTTAGTGCAAAGAAATGCTCACTTTCTAAAAGTGGCATTTCTAGAATAGTAATATTAAATCCGACTTCACCAGTCAGCAGGATTTTGTATTACCATTCTGGCCATACTAAATATGACCTTCCTGCTCCTTTCAGATCAGCAGCTGCCACTTCAACAGTGTATGAGGGCAGCCCCAATGTTAGCCTATGAAAGGAGCAGGCCTCACAGTAGTGTAAAAACGAATTTAGGAGTTTTACACTACCAGGACATATAACTACACAGGTACATGTCCTGCCTTTTACCTACACAGCACCCTGCTCTAGGGGTTACCTAGGGCACACATTAGGGATGACTTATATGTAGTAAAAGGGGAGTTCTAGGCTTGGCAAGTACTTTTAAGTGCCAAGTCGAAGTGGCAGTGAAACTGCACACACAGGCCTTGCAATGGCAGGCCTGAGACAGGGTTAAGGGGCTACTGAGGTGGGTGGCACAACCAGTGCTGGCGGCCCACTAGTAGCATTTAATCTACCTTCCCTAGGCACATGTAGTGCACTCTACCAGGGACTTACAAGTAAATTAAATAGTCAATCATGGATAAACCAATCAGTAGTACAATTTACACAGAGAGCATATGCACTTTAGCACTGGTTAGCAGTGGTAAAGTGCCCAGAGGTCAAAAGCCAACAACAAAAGGTCAGAAAAAATAGGAGGAAGGAGGCAAAAAGTTTGGGGATGTCCCTGTCAAAAAGCCAGGTCCAACAGTTGTGAATCTTTTTTCAGTTTTATGTACTCTGATCAGTGTTCCGATCACCCACCTCTCTCACTATGTTTCTCCAGTGAGTCCTAAAAGGAACATGTTTGGCGTGTATCAGTATATTGATATCTATCAGGAGTTTTTATTTTATTCCTATTGTGTACGTTATAATGTTTCTCAGGGGTCTCTCAATGCGGACATTCTCCCCTGTCTTTTTTAAATGTTTGTTTTTGTTTACCCCAGCGTTTCTTAGAACCCTCAGCTGTTTGCTTGGTAGAATCCTTATAGGATTTACCTTGTAATTGTGGTTTACTAGGTCTGGCTCCCAAACTATCCCAAACAATATTTAAATGGGCTTCAACCATAATTTTAGGCAGCTCACATTCTCCATCCTGTGCAAGAACATCCCAGAGCTGCATGCACACTGATAGTGCAACTGCTTCCCCTTTAATGTTACTTAATACTATTCAGGGTTGTTGGAAATGGGGTCTCTGGTTGGTAGTCAGTTTGTACTCTGTCCAAGCAGGGACTCTTCTTCTAGTCAGGGCAATGGATATACACACATAAGATAACCCCTGATTACCCCCTTGTTAGCTTGGCACATGCAGTTAGGCTTATCCAAAAGGCAATGTGTAAAGCATTTTCATCAACACACACAGTAATACAGTGAAAACACTACAAAATGGACACCACATCAGTTAAAAAAATAGCCAATATTTGTCTAAATCAAACTAGACAAAAACAACACAAATCCACCATACACAAGTAAGGATGTGAGTTTTTAAATTAAAAAGAGTCCTACTCCATGGAAAACAATGGATACGTTGATGTTAAACAAAGTACCTGGTTTGCCTCAACAATAAAGGCACACGGGTGAGCGTGAGTCAGAAAAGTCAGCAATGTGTCTATTCCTTTCTTGCAAGTGAAGTCGTGCGTCATTTCTTCTCCAGTCTGGTAGGCGAGGCATAATTTTTATTTCCTGCAAGAGATCAATGCATCGATTTCCGGACGGGCACTTCGGATCCTGGCAGGTTCACATTGATTTTGATGCCCAGCGACGATGTGAGCAAAATCTGGCCGCACGGTGATGAGGAACCATGCTGCGTGGGTGTTGCATCAGTTTTAGCAGCCACAAGCGGTGTTGCATTGTTTCTCCAGTCGCGATGTAGGTGATGCATTGATTTCCCAGCAACGATGCAAGTGGTGCATTGATTGCTCAGCCACGATGCAGGTAGTGCAATGTTTTTACAGCCATGTTGCAGATTGAGCGGCAAATTTTTCTCTGCATGGCACCGTTATGTGAATTTCCGCCTTGTTTCCACTAGCTTCACCTGTCAAGGGCACAGGGACTGGAGTGGGCACCACTTGGCAGTATAGATGTCTCAACAGAGAGTCCAGATTAATGACAGAGGAAGTCTTTGATGGCGCTGAGACTTCAAAACCGGAGGCGAGCTCAGTCTAAGCCCTTGGAGGCACTTCACAAGCAGAAATATACCACAAAGTCCAGTCTTTGTCCTCTTTCAGGCAGAAGCAGCAACTGCAGGCCAACCCAGCAAAGCACAGTCACAGGCAAAGGAGCAGTACTCCTCCTCCAACTTTTCAGCTCTTCTCCTTGGCAGAGGTTCCTTTTGGTTCCAGAAGTAATCTAAAAATCTGGGGTTTTGTGTCCAATACTTATACCCCTTTCTGCGTTTGAAGTAGGCAAACTTCAAAAGAAAGTCTCTGTTGTTCACAAGATCCTACCTTGCCTAGGCATGGCCCAGACACACACCAGGGGGTTGGAGACTGCATTGTGAGATGGCAGGCACAGTCCATTCAGGTGTAAGTGTCACCTCCTGCCTCCACTGTGGCCCAGGAAGACCCATCATGATGTGCAGGGCACACCTTGGTTCCCTTTGTGTGACTGTCTAGGGTGAATTTACAAACAGTTCAACTGTCAGTCTAACTTAGACGTGTATTCAGCAGCCAGGCAGAGGCACAGAATGGTTAAGCAAAAAAAGGCCCACTTTCTAAAAGTGGCATTTTCAAACTTCCAATCGAAAAACCAACTTTACGAAAAGAAGTATTTTTAAATTGTAAGTTCAGAGACCCCAAACTCCAGATCTCTATCTGCTCCCAAAACAAAACAGAACCTAAAAAATATTTAAAGGCAGCCCCATTGTTAACCTATGAAAGAGAGAGGCCTTGCAACAGTGAAAACTGGATATGACAGTATTTCACTGTCAGGACATCTAAAACACATCAGTACATGTCCTACCTTTAACATGCACTGAACACTGCCCATGGGGCTACCTAGGGCCTAAGTTAGGGGTACCATACATATATAAAAAGGGAGGGTTTGGGCCCGGCAAGTGGATACATTTGCCAGGATGAATTAGGATTTAAAAACTGCATACACAGACACTGCAGTGCCAGGTCTGAGCCATGTTTACAGGGCTGCTTATTTGGGTGGCACAATCAGTGCTGCAGGCCTACCAGTAGCATTTGATCTATAAGTCCTGGGCACCTCTAGTGCACTTTACTAGGGTCTTACTAGTATAACAAATATGCCTATCATGGAAAAGCCAATTACACATACAATTTACACAGGGGCACTTGCACTTTGACACTGGTCAGGTACCCAGAATACCAAAACCAGTAAAAAGAAAGTCCATCACACAGTCAAAACATAGGACGTAGAGGCAAAAAAGACAGGGGAGACCACACCAAGAATGCCAGGACTAACACGTGTCCCATCCAGCTGAAAGTGGGGAGAACAACCCACCCTCCTGGGAGTTCTCATCACTAAGGTGGAAGCATCTGAACAGACTATCAGCATTGGTGTGTTCTGTTCCAGGGTGGTGTTCCACTGTAAATCCATTCTCTTTAGGGAGATGGACCACCTCAACAGTTTTGGGTTCACACCCCTCATCTACATTAACCATTCGAGAGACCTGTGGTCTGTCTGAACCCAGAAGTGAGTCCCGAACAAGTAGGGTCCTAGCTTCGTCAGTGTATAGACTGCAGCAAAAGCTTCTCGCTCAATTGCACTCCACCTATGTTCCCGGGTAAGTAACCTCCTACTAAAGAAGACTACAGACTGGTCTAGGCCCTCTTCATTTAGCTGTGCAAGTACTGCTCCCACATCATATTCTGAAGCATCAGTCTGCACGACAAACTCCTTGGAGAAGTCAGGGGCCCTCAACATGGGTGCCGTGCACATGACTGCCTTCAGGGCATCAAAAGTGGCCTGGCAAGCCTCAGTCAAGTTCACCTTTTTGGGTTGTTTCTTAAAGGTTAACTCAGTCGAGGGGGCAACAATAGTGCTATAACCCTTGACAAACCTGTAGTATCCTGTGAGACCTAAAAAGGCTCACACCTCTGGCTGGGCCTTGGGAGGCTATCAAGCCAGAATGGCATCAATCTTTGGTTACAAAGGCACCACCTGGACACTTCCCACCTGATATCCCAGGTAAATCACAGATCCCTGCCCTATTTGGCACTTACTACCCTTAACAGTGAGGCCTGCCTTCTGCAGAGCCTTCAACACTTCACAGAGGTGCTGCAGGTATTCCTCCCAGCCGGAGCTGAGCACTGCAATGTGATCCAGGAAACTACACTGAAATCCTCCAACCCAGCCAAAACCTGGTTGACCAATCTCTGAAAGGTGGCAGGGGCATTTGTCATCCCAAAGGGCATAACTTTGAACTGGTGGTGCCCATCTGGGGTGGAAAATGTTGACCTCTCCTTTGCCCCCTCAGTTAAGGCAATCTGCCAGTACACAGACGTTAAATCAAATGTGCTGAGAAACTTGGCAGCTCCCAACCGATTAATGATCTCATCACCTCTGGGGATGGGGTGTGACTCGGTCTTTGTGACAGCATTGAGTTCACAGTAGTCTACACAGAACTTGAGATTTGAGGTGGCAGCCTTTGGAACCAAGACCACTGGGTTGTCCCACGGACTACTGGAGAACTCATTAACTCCTAATGCCAACATCTTCGACACCTCATCCTTGATGCTAGCCCTGACCTTGCTAGTTACTCTGTAAATCTTGTGCTTTACAGGTGGACAGTTCCCAGCGTCCACATCATGTTTACTCAGGTGAGTGACCTCTGGGGTCAAGAAGAACAAGGAGGCAAACTGTCCCAACACCTGGTGACAGTCTCTCTATTGCTCTGGGACCAGTGAGGTGGAGAGGTTCATTTCCTCCACAGACCCATCTTTCTACTCGGCAGACAGGAGGTCAGAAAGAAACTCACTCTGTTCCTCCACTTCATAATCCATTGACAATAGCATTGTTAACTCAGACCTCTCAGAGTGAGGTTTGAGGCTGTTCACATGCAGGACCCTTAAAGGGTTCCTAGGAGTCTGCAATTTTACCAGGTGACATCACTCTTGCGATTTACCGCCTCAAAAGGTCCAGTCCACTTATCCTGGAGAGCACAAGCCTTTACTGGGGCCATGACCCACACTTTCTGACCAGAATGAAACTCAACCAGAGTGGCATTCTGGTGATACCAGTGTTTCATGTCTTCCTGGGTAGCTTCCAGGTTCACCTGAGTGAGTTTCCTGAAGCGGGCTGTCTGGTTTCTAAAGACTAGCATGTAACTAAATACATCCTGTGGGGGCTTAGTGGAGGCCTTCTGCAAGCCCTACTTTACCAGACTCAGAGGTCCCCTTAAAAGGGTGACAATACAACAATTCAAAGGGGCTAAAACCAAGTCCCTCCTGTGGTACCTTCTTGTAAGTAAACAGAAGACATGGAAGAGAACATCCCACTTACACCTTAGGTGCTTTGACAGACTTATTATCATGTCCTTCAGGGTTCGGTTGAATCTCTTAACCAACTCATTTCCTCCTTTCAGTGGTGAACTTGTAGGTCACCCCACACTACTTGCACAGAGACTTCATATAAGTAGATATGAAATAGGTACCCATATCAGATACTACCTCATTGGGAAACCGCATGGAAGTAAAAACCCCCATCAATGCCCAGCTCACCACAAGGGCTGTAATTCATCTCAGCGGTATAGCTTCTGGGTACCGGGTTGTATGGTCCACCAAGACCAGGATAAACGTGTTTCCCATGGCTGTTTTGGGGTCCAGAGGCCCCACAATGTCAATGCCCACCCTCTCAAAGGGTGTGCAGACCACAGGAAATGTTTGTAGGTGAGCCTTACATTTCTCCTCACTCTTGCCACTTGCTTGACAAGTTTGGTAAGACCTGCGTAATGCATCTGAGTGCCTGCCCATTTGGAGCCAGTAAAAGTGGATGACAATCATTTTATATGTCCTATCAAAGGCACATCATGAGCCAAACCAGGAGGAAGGCTTTGAAGCACTGGGGTATCACCAGCACACGGGCTGCCCCAGGCTCAGCAACCTTAGGCTCACCATATAAGAGGCCATCCTCCCAATAGATCCACTGTGTTCCAGACTCCTTGCCAGATGCCTGGTCTGCAGCCTGCTGCCACAGACCCTCCAGTGTCTTCTGTGCATCACAGAATTCCTCCCTGGTGGGACTCCCATCCTGCTGCCAATGGGTCAGCTCGGGCACCTTCCTCTGTTCAGCCACTTGTTCCCCTGTAGGGTCTGGGGCTTCCACCTCCAGTTCAGCCTCTGTCTGGACACTCTTTCAAACTCCAGGCGGGCTGACATTGACCGGGTGGTCACACATGCCTACCCAGGCAGACCCAACATCTAAAAGGGTGCCCTGTGTTCTATCTCACTCCAAGGGGACTCCTCCAGATCATTGCCTAGCAGACAATCAACAGGCATGGTTGGACTCACAGGTACTCTCAAGGAACCTGAGACCCCCCCCTCAAAGGGAACCTGCACCACTTTGCACAGGCACGCAGAGTTGTCTATTGCAACTACTTGGTGAACTGCATGGGGAACTACCTTCTCTTTAGATCCCAGGTGACTTCTCATAGTAGTCATACTGGCTTCTGTGTCTCTCAAAGCCTCCACCTTCTGTTCATTGATGGTCACTCACTGCCTGTATTTCTTAGTGTTCTTAGGCACGAGGGTCCTCTGGATGATTTCACAGTCCCCAAGTGACACAAGAGTCATCTCAGCTGGCTCCCTCTCTTCTCCTGGAACCAACTCCTGCCCAAGAGCTACACTGGCCGAACCCTGTGACTGAGCACCAGTGGGTGCCTGTGTTCCCTTGGGACATTTGGGATCCCCCCTCATGTGATCCACCAGATCACATGCATAGCACTTGTGGGGACCCCTCTCTGCAGTTTTCCCTGTAGAGACCCTTGTTTTCTTTTTAACTGGGAATCTTTACCCTGGGAACTAGGTCTGGGCCTTTTAGAGCGCTCCCCTTGTTTACCCTTATCTCCCAACTTCTTCTGATGGGACCCTGCCCACCCTTGGCAGTGTCTCCCCCATACCTCTCTTGGACCCTGGTGCTCTATCTGAGCTGACCTGGGGTCAGTCAGCTTGCTGTCAATTAGGTGCTGTTGCAGCTCTGGAAAACAAATGCTATCTAAATGTTCCCAAGCCATCAAATTGTACAACCCCTCAAAAGTTGTCATCTTGCTGCCCTTCACCCAACCATCCAGTGACCCGCAAAAAGAGTCTACACACTCCAACCAAGTTTGAGATCCTTTTTCTTATGTGATCTAAATTTCTTTTTGTACTTCTCAGGAGAAAGACCATATCTAGTGAGTAGGGCATCCTTCATTATAGAGTGAGTATGTCCCCGAGGATCGCCTAAAGATGTCAGAGTGTCTCTCCCCAGTACCAAACATTACTTCCACAGACCCACCCTCCAAGGTGCTTCATGGACCAAGTTCATGTGGAACGCTGACTCATACCCCTTAAACCACAAATAGATGTCATCCTCCCTCTTGTGATCCTTTACTAAGTACTTTGAAATGTGTACCCTCCTTTCAAGCTGCACTGAGTTACTGCTGCCACCATCTCTGCTGGACTGGCTCCTTTGGTCCAGCTCCCTCAAATTTAATTCATGAGCCAACAACAAATTTTTCTCTTCTAAAGCCAACAATCTCTCTTCCATCTCCATTTTAAGTTTCTCTAACTCAAACGGGTGCACCCTCTCTGCTTGTCTGCAGTGGTAAAGTTCCCAGAGTACCAAAACCAGCAAAAACAGAGTCCAGCACATAGACTAAACATAGAAATCAGAGGCAAAAAATACTGGGAAGACCACACCAAGGATGCCAGGTCTAATAAGGACACTGTGGTGAAATTGCCCATTAATTGCATCCCTGCGTCTAGGGTTGAGGCAGCCCCATATTAATTTTGAATTTGTTTTAACACTTCTGGAAGATTGACAAGTGTTGGTGTACTGTGTGCAGTAGTGTACAGTGTGGCAAATATCGTGCCCCAAGTGTTGCAGTTACTCACTGTGGGAACCCTTCAAAATGGCAAGCACATAGTGAGAATTCTGTGTTTATCTTGGGGCCCTGTATGGGAAACACAGCTTCTAGTGCATTCATTTTTTGAGCTAGCCAAAATAGAATTTCTTCCTATTTTGAGGGTACTTTACCAATGATCGAATGCATCATTCCATGATTAATGTCTGGGGTGACTGCGTGTGGTTGTGCTGGAGCAGCGCATACTGGGTTAGTCTTTAATGTTTTCATTGCAGATTGCATCAAGTGTCTATATATTTCTAAAAGTTTAATACACAAGCCGTGAACCTCAGCTACCACCAAGGTGCGGCATCAGAATGCAGTATGTATGTGGTCAATTGAGTCGAGGTAGGACAGTCATTACTTAGAGAACGTAGACTAACATGTAATGTTGTATGGGATGGGGCACCATCAAACCAGTTCTGGTGGTCTTAAAGTGATAGAGGTATCAATATGTATGTGTTTGCTCTGTATTGTGCAGGTGCATTACCATGTGTATAATGTTGAAATGTATTAGTGTTCCTATCAACTGCTGGAAATGTATTAGTGTTCCTATCAAGTGATGGAAAATCGAGCCAAGAGTAGAATATTTCTGTTCTATAAGCTGAATGAACCTCAACCACGAATGTAACAGCACACCCCTGGGCTATAAGGCCAATTGATTAGTGGGGGGGGGCATCAAGCCTTAACTCCAAAATAGGTGCAACCTATCTAGCTGAGGAGTAAATCCTCAATATTGCGGATGTCTCTGTATATAGTATTGAGGTGCATTTAGCACGTAGTGAGACAGAGATACTAAGGGAGATCCGCAATTCAGTGCCTGACCAAATGTTAGTGGCGCCATGTCATGTTGGCTTTCATTATGCAAATGAGACTGCTGGATTCGGACATCAGCACCACCAGTTTGTGGGGAACTCAGTGCAATTCCACACCATATGACAACTGTCATACTTACCCTTCCGGCCAGCCAGCAGCACCTTACCCAGAAGGTGGTGGTAATTTGTGGCAACCCTGTGCATGACATTTGGATTTCTCAGGGAAATTGTGGTGCAGCAGATATTATCCCTTTTCTCTCAGTTCCCTTCATCTCACACGTGCAAAGACAGACAGAAGCAGGAATTGGCTCAATATACTTTATTGAATCAACTGCATTCTACATAAAATGGCATGTTCTGGAATGATTTGGATGATAAAACATAATAATAGTAATGTAGTGACAAAGAAAGTGAAACACAAGAAAAAACTTGCCATAGTGTCAGAATGTTGTGTCAGGATTCCTGCCTATGCCACCAACGAAGTTACAGGAGTGTTAGCTCTAATCCGACCTTCAGGATCCCTAGGAAGACACCATCCCCCAAACCTGAATATGTCAGTAGCGAATTGCTCTGCTGAGAGTCCTCTCTCATGTAAGCGGAAAAGATGTAAAGTCTCGGCAGACAGGAGTAATGAAGCAACAGCCTGCAGTAGCAGTTTTCTGTCTGGAACTCTCGCTCTAACGTATAGAGAGGGATGTTTTATAATAACATTTCTGGTGTTCTGAGAAAATTGTTAAGTATTTTCTAGGCTAGAGGACACGAACTACAGTACTATGGCTAAAATTGCATGGCCATAAAAGCTTACTAAAATTACTTTACAACACTTCCAGGCTTGTGAGACTTCAGCCCAATTGTTAGTTTAGTGGGACCGTTTCCCCAGCCCACATCTGCAGCCTGTTTTTATGGGGCACCCTCCGCTGTGACTTCTACTGGTGACAGGAACCGAATGGTCCAAGAATCCTCTGCACCTGAACGCTCCAGACTTGGAGAAGAGGACCACTGATGTCCCTACATCCCTGAGCATCACAAGAACTGAGCCCACTTGGTGGTTCACCTTGACTGGCTCCCCATCCTAACCTGCTGCCTTTTTTCAGCTGGACCGATCCCCATTGACTAACATTAGAACTGAATGCTGTGCTGCACTTCTGCACCTGTCCGCCCCAGTGCCACCAAGTGTGACATGTTTGTGTTGCCTTGGATATGGCCCCATACCTCCTCTAAGACTATGAGTTTGGTCCCGTAAGTCATTGTACTATACCTGTATGCAGTATTTGTTTTTTCTCTGTAGGATAACATTGCAGCTTTAAAGAAATGCACTGTTGACTTTTCTTAACTGTAAAGATTTTTCTTGGAAGCATGCTTACCTGATTCTGGTGCCAAAACATATATAAAGATACTTGCTATTTTTATAAACTGGTGTGGATCTTCTTATTGAGTTGTGTGTCTCATTTATTGACTGTGTGTATATTTGCAGATATCTAACACTCCTCTCTAAGGCTCCTCAACCACACTAGCTCCTAAAAGGGCACCTTGGGATTGCTAGAGCAAGCCCCTGTTCAATAGTAAGGGAACCCCTGGACCTATTGCATCTCAATTTGGTATGATATCATCCACAAAGAAAACATCCACTGCACCACCAAAACAAAAAACACCATCCAGACCATGGAGCACCTCAACTTCAAACTCCAAACAGATTGAAAAGCCACCATAAAAAGCAACCTCATCTGCAGACCACGTAGACCATGCCCCAGCTTCTGCCCTGTTATCCCTGACATTGCCATTGATTTCAAAGAGTACATCTTCCTCGGATATCTGAATTTCCAACCCAACAACCTCAATGACACCAATACTGCCAGTCTCCTGGACTACGGCAATGCACTCTACGCTGGGATTATCACACACCTTGTGCACAGACTCCAGACCATACAGGACTCTGCTGCCAGACTCATCCTCAACCTCCACAAATGTACCACATCACCCCACCACAGAAAAATCCACTGGCTCTCGATACAGAAGAGATGCCAATACAATCTGAAGATCCATACCTACAAAGCACTGCACAATCAAAGACCAGCCTACTTCAACGGTCTCCTGAACTTCCACCACTCTACCAGACAAGTATGCTCTGTCTCCGTCTCACTTGCTCATGTCCCCCACATCCACTGCCGCAACAGTGTAGGATGCACCTTCTCCTACCAAGTGGTAAAATCCTCCAATTACCTCCCTCTGCAGGTACTGACCTTCACCTATATACTGGATTTCCAGAGAACACTTATGTGGGAAGCTGAGATTTGGTTGTAGTACCTCCAAACATTTTGCCTGGATCCTGATGTGGCTTTGAGCTGCAAGTGCTGTGGGCCCCTGCTAAACAGGTTCCCAGGGCCAGATCTCTTTTCCCAAAACTGTACTATGTTTGGCACTTCAGCCACATTTGTACGTTCCTAGTAAATGGTACCCCTGGAACCTACGGCATGGGCACTGAAGAGGGGCCCCAGAGCAGCATCAATTGTGCCACTCTTAAGGCGCTACACCAGCCTTATACAGACTGCCATTGCAAGTACATGACCAGGTGTATTTAAAAGTTACAAACTCGACATGGCACTCACCAAGAGTGCCATATCCACTAACACAGCATGCACTATAGATGAGTAACCACAGTGGCAGGCCTCACAGCTCTAAGGCAGGGTGCACTATAATGCAAGTGAGGGCATATGTTTGCATGAGAAAATATGCCCCTACTGTGTCCATACAAAACCTTAAGAAATGGTAAGTGTACAGGGAAGCCATTGTAAATACATGTGCTGGACACAAGTTATTAGGAGTTTCACAGCTACATGATGGCCTCTCTAAATACTGGGTCGTTTGGTATCAAACAACTCAGAATAATAAACCCACAGTGATGCCTGTGTTGATATTTATTATAACATGCACCCAGAGGGCCCCTTAGAGGTGCCCCCTGCAAAACCTAAGAGTCCTGGCATGGTTGCTGACTGTTTTTTACCAGCCTGTCACCACCAGACAGAAATCTGGACTTCTGGGATGAGAGCCTCTACTCTCAGGAGCCAGAACACAAAGGGGGTCATTACAACATTGGCGGTAAAAGCCGCTTACCGCCGTGCAGAATACCGCCAATACACCGCCGCGGCCGCGGAATTCCACCACAGCTATTATGACACACATCTCGGAATCCGCCGAAATACAGACACCCACACAAGTCCGCCACACCAAAGGTCAGTGATAAACTGGCGAAAACAAAACCTCCACCATCACGCCAACAGAAACACGCCCATGCTATTACGACCCACGAATCCACGCGGTGGTCTTTCAAACGAGGTATTCCATTGGCGGTACACACCGCCGCGCTCAAAATACACACACATCTCCAAAACACCACCACATTGGACAATTCGAAATACACACACCTGATACACATACAAACAACACTCCCACACACCCAACACAATATAAAACCCACACAAGTCCCCCACACCGAAGGTCAGTGATAAACTGGCGAAAACAAAACCTCCACCATCACGCCAACAGAAACACGCCTATGCTATTACGACCCACGAATCCACGCTGCGGTCTTTCAAACACGGTATTCCATTGGCGGTACACACCGCTGCGCTCAAAATACACACACATCTCCAAAACACCGCCACATTGGACAATTCGAAATACACACACGTGATACACATACAAACAACACTCCCACACACCCAACACAATATAAAACACACACCCACATCACCCACAAACCCCTGCGACCAAAAATCAGAGACGAAGGCGACAGAGAGAGAGCACAGCAATAGAGAACCCCACCACACAGAGGCACAAAACACCATCACCCACACAACATACACGCACAAAATTCCACACACCACTACACATCCCCACACTCATCACCACATACACCACCCCACACATCACCTACACCACCCCATGGCATGCCAGGTTTTCCGAGGAGGAGCTCAGGGTCATGGTGGAGGAAATCGTACGGTTAGAGCCACAGCTATTTGGATCACAGGTGCAGCACACCTCTATAGCCAGGAAGATGGAGCTATGGCGAAGAATCGTCGACAGGGTAAACGCAGTGGGACAGCACCCAAGAAATCGGGAGGACATCAGGAAGAGGTGGAACGACCTACGGGGGAAGGTGCGTTGAGTGGTCTCCAGGCACAACATCGCGATTCAGCGGACTGGCGGCGGACCCCCACCTCCTCCCCCACAACTAACAACATGGGAGGAGCAGGTCTTAACCATTATGCATCCTGAGGCCCTCGGAGGAGTCGGTGGAGGAATGGACGCTGGTAAGTCGAATCTTAACTATCATATCCCCCACCCTACCTGCCTGCTATCACACACCCCCACCCTCATCCCCTCCCCTATCACTCCAACTCCTCACTAATGTACTTATAACACAAACCACCCATCTCAACACCAAGCCCTGCATGACACAACTAAGCATGGACACCCATCACTAAAGCATGCCTACTGCACATACCCATAACACCCCAGAACCATCATCACACAAGCCCCCACACAGGAATGCTTGCACTGGGGTACATGCACACCCACCCATTGCACACCATGACACACACAGATGCAATAATCATGCTTTTATACCCCTGCAGGACCACTAACTAACATCACCAGACAGGAGGGTCCAGACATCTCCACTCCACCCCCAGAAGAGGCCCACAGTGATGACTGCAGCTCTGGCCAACTGGATCCAGATGACCAGCCCGGACCATCGTGGGCCTTGGGACAGTCGGTTCCCCTCGCACCTGGCACAGCCCAACACTGACCTTCCACCCTCTGGTAACACCAGCACAGCACCCACCCAGCGGGCCCATACCTCCATACCCAGGACACGTCAGTCAGCTGTGTGTCCACCACTACAGGGAACCCAGGATAACCCACCACCCCAACAACAACAGGGACCTGGAGGCAGTGGTAGTGGGCACACGGTCCAGGGTACGGAGGCACAGGAACACAGGAGAACTGGGAAGGCTGCCGTGCGACAGGGGGCGGACAGGCCAAGGGAACCCACTCTCCACGAGGCCCTCTCCTCCATCATGGGAGCATACCACCACTCCCAGGAGACGATGGCTGCGGACCTGGCCAAGTTTCAGGAGACCCAGTGCATGCAGGACGAACAGTATTTGGGGTTCAAGGAGGAGCTCAGAACCATCAGCTCCGCCCTGGGCACCATCGTAGGGGTGCTGAAGGACATACAAAAGACCATGAGGGACACCGTTGCACTCCAAGGGGCCCCTGACACTAGCATGGATGATGAACTGCCCACCACCTCCGCCGGCACTAGTGGACAGGACGCCCCGCCACAGGACCACCACACCAGCACCCCACCCCCTGCAGACGGAGAACCAGCCTGCAAGCGATCCCTGAGATCCAGGAACAGGACAGAGCAAGATGGCAAGACCCCCACCAGGAAATGAGACCACCCTGATTGTCCTCCCACTGTCCCACTTTGTTACCCTGTCCAGATTGGAACTGCCCCAGCTCCACTTCCTATGCCCATATGGGCAATGCACCTGTGAGACTAATAGACTGGACTCTGCCATGGACATTCCTCCACCATCACCCATCACCATGTTGCCACCCCCTCCAATAATTAGCACTTCAATAAACACCCTTGAACCACAAAACAATCTGGAGTCAGCCTGTGATTTTGAAAATGTGTAGTAGTTATGACAGTGACAAAATCCGTTCTCAATAGTAATGATAACATACCTAAGTCACACATCACAAGTCCATGAAGGATGCAAGCAGATGACACACGTTGGTAACCACACCTGTGAAACCGTAATGGAAATATGTCACTCAGTTAGCAGATACTACTTCAAATTGACAGACAAGATAGAGGTAGAAGTGTGAAAGTGAATGTAATAGTAAAAACAATTTTCTCACCTGTGTGTCACTGGAAATATTGCTGTATGACAGAGTCCCTGTTATCAATGTCTTCTTCCTCTGCTTCCTTCTCATCACTGTCCACAGGCTCCACAGCTGCAACAACACCGTCATCTGGACCATCCTCCTGCAGAAAAGGCACCTGGCGTCGCAAAGCAAGATTGTGAAGCATCGAGCAGGCGATAATGATCTGGCACACCTTCCTTGGTGAGTAGAATAGGGAACCACCTGTCATATGGAGGCACCTGAACCTGGCCTTAAGGAGGCCGAAGGTGCATTCGATCACCCTCCTAGTCCACCCATGGGCCTCATTTTAGCGTTCCTCTGCCCTGGTCCTGGGATTCCTCACTGGGGTCAATACCCGTGACAGGTTGGGGTAACCAGAGTCCCCTAACAGCCACACCCGGTGCCTCTGGAGTTGACCCATCACATAAGGGATGCTGCTATTCCGCAGGATGTAGGCGTCATGCACAGAGCCAGGGAACAGAGCATTTACCTGGGAGATGTACTGGTCTGCCAAACATACCATCTGTACATTCATGGAATGATAACTCTTCCGGTTCCTGTACACCTGTTCCCTCCTGTGGGGGGGGGACCAAAGCCACATGGGTCCCATCAATGGCACCTATGATGTTAGGGATATTTCCCAGGGCATAGAAGTCACCTTTCACTGTAGCCAAATCCTCCACCTGAGGGAAAACGATGTAGCTCCTCACGTGTTTCAGCAGGGCAGACAAGACTCTGGACAACACGTTGGAAAACCTAGGCTGGGACATCCCTGATGCCATGCCCACTGTTGTCTGAAATCACCCACTTGCTAGGAAATGGAGCACTGATAGCACCTGCACTTGAGGGGGGATTCCTGTGGGATGGCGGATTGGTGACACCAGGTCAGGCTCCAACTGGGTACACAGTTCCTGGATTGTGGCACGGTCAAACCTATAGGTGATGATTAAATGTCGCTCCTCCATTGTCAACAGGTCCACCAGCGGTCGGTACACCGGAGTATTCCATCATCTCCTCACATGTCCCAGCTGATGGTGCCTAGGAAGGACCAAAGCGACCACAGAGTCAACAAATTCTGAGATATGTACCCACAGCTACACAGAACACAACACTAAATACAATATCCTTCCTGTATGTGTGTTGCGTGTAGGCCTAGGTATGTGTGACGCAGTTGTAAATGAAGCCATGTGGGCCCCTGAAATGGTGGCTGCCTGACCTCTAAAGTGGGACAATGGGATGTGAGGTAACTGCGCTGGCGTTGTACACCGTCGCAGTAGGCGTTCAAAGACCGCGCCGCAATGCTGCATTGGTTAACATTGGACCCTATGGGTCCCAGGAGCCAATGACGAAGTGCGCCGGCGGTGATGATACGCACCGCCGCGGACGTCACCGCCGCGGACGTGACCGCCATTTTCTATCTGTTCAATCACTTGATACCTGATCTTCGACAGGAGAGGGCCTACACTGCAAGTGCTGCTGTGACCTCGGTCTGGAAGAGACAATGGCTGGTGCATCTGGGGAAAGGGCCCCTGCCTTTACTGCACAGGAGTTGGAGAGGCTCGTGGACGGGGTCCTCCCCCAGTACACGCTAATCTACGGTCCTCCAGACCAACAGGTAAGTACACAGGGAGCACGTTGTATGGGCTATGCCTGGGTGGAGAGGGCTGGATGTCAGTAGGAAGTGGGCAGAGTCCTGCAAGCATGTAGAAGTGTGATTGCATGTGCCACATGGCAAGGGCGGGGATGTGGGCCACTCACTTCGACGGTGCTGTTGCTAGTGACTTCTCTTCTTCCCCTGTACATGTCATGTAGGTCAGCGCCCACCAGAAGAAGGATATTTGGCGTGCCATCGCCAAGGATGTCCGGACCCTGGGGGTCCACCAGAGACGGAGCACCCACTGCCGTAAAAGATGGGAGGAGATTCGCCGCTGGAACAAGAAGACGTTGGAGGCTCTACTGGGGATGGCCTCCCAACGTGGGAGGGGTGCCCGTCGAACCATGACCCCCCTGATGTTCCGGATCGTGGCGGTGGCCTACCATGAGTTGGATGGACGCTTGAGGGCATCACAGCAGACACAAGGGGGTGAGTACACTCACATTCTCATGACTTTGCGCGCAGTGGAGGGGTCTGGGTGGGGGAGGAGGGCTGTGGGTTTCCCTAGGCCAGGGTGAGTTCCGTAGGCTAGGCCCCTCCGGAATCCAGGTCATGTGCCACTCCACCCCACCTCTGTAGAGTGCCAAGCACAGGTATACATGCCCCTGTGTTATCTATGTGGGTAGATGACACTCATAGCCATGTAGGCCATATCCCAGGAACTGCATCTGTAGAGGCCAAGAGCACGGCGTAGTGCAGTGGGCTGCTGTGTCTGTATTGTACGCCAACTGTAGCGGTAAGCCATGCACTCAACATGTCTTTCTTCTGTTTCCCCACCTCTTTTTGTGCTCTCCCTGTTCTTTTGTGCATCAGCATCATCAGGCGTAGGTACAGTGGCACCGGAGCATGAGGGTGCTGCATCCCACATGGTCATGGAGGGCCACACCACGGACACAGAATACACCAGTGGGACGGAGGGCGAGGGGAGCTTCATTTCGGTCACCGGATCAGCAAACAGCGACACGGACTCGTCCTCCGATGGGAACTCCCTTGTGGTGGCAGCACCATCTGTGTCCCCCACTTCTACAGGTACAGCCGATACCCCCCCTACCAGCACCGCCCTCCCAGCAGCCCCTCAGCCTTCGCTCCGTGCCCGCTCATCTAGGAGGGTGGGCATCACCTTTGCCCCAGGCACCTCAGACCCTGCCCCTTTCACCCCTGCTGCCCTCAGTGAGGAGGTCATTGACCTCCTCAGGTCACTCACTGTTGGGCAGTCTACCATTGTGAATGCCATCCAGGGTGTAGAAAGGGAGTTGCAACACACTAATGCATTCCTGGAGGGCATTCATTCTGGTCAGGCTGCCCATCATCGAACCCTGCAATATCTGGCCTCAGCACTGATGGCAGCCATTGTCCCTGTGTCTAGCCCCCCCCTCCAATTTCCTCCACCCAATCCCCTGTACCCCAGCCTATCCCAAGCACACCATCAGACCAGCCTGCACACACGTCAACACACAAGGGCAGCTCAGGCAAACATAGGCACCACACATCCCACAGGCACTCACACAAGCATCACCCACATACAGACACAGCAACATCCACTGCCTCCACTGTGTCCCCCTCCTCGTCGTATCCCTCCTCCCTCCCAGTCTCGTCTACACTCTCACCTGCATGCACTATAGGCGCATAGAGAGCGCCCACCTTTGATGCAAGTCTGACTATAAGGGGACGCTCCCTCTCCAGGATACCAGAGGCCATTAGCCTCTCTTGTTAGGGTCCTCCCCAGGTATTTCCTTGGCAAAGGTAGGCCCACCCCCCCACCCATTCAATTGTTATTACTTACGCAGCGCTCACTAAGCATGTGTAGCAGGGATCCAACGCCCTGATGAATGCCCAGAGACCTTCCAGAGCTCATTTTCAAGGGCAGAAACATGTCAGCTTCTTCCTTTAGATAGGTGACCTTGTGAGTCATTGCTCTCGCATTGGTTTCCCAGTCTTCTTTTTAATCACACCATACAGTACCTTCTATTAAAAACTCACATGGGTATCTGTGTAGGTGTTATTATTTTTCTAGCATAGGTGGATCCCTTTTCAGAACAAGAATTAATTTACGCACTCCCTCCTGTTCCTTTAACAGTGAGGTTGAGTCCGCCCAGGAGGCACTGTACTACCTGGGTGGGGCTAGGTGGTCATATGATGAAGCATGACACTATATAGTGTGTGAGACCACCAAGTCCGTAAAGTAAATTGCCCTCCCAGACCCCACACCACAGTTCACACACACTTCGCCTCTAGTTGAGGGTCACGAGTGGTCCAGTGTTACAATTGATACACTACTGACCCACCTTCGTTACAAGAACCCCGTACTCTCAGTTGTGATTTTGAGGCAGCTGTGACCCCTCCCAAGGTGGTGAAGGGGCAGAAGAAGTCTCCAAATTCTGGTAAGAGCAGCACGGAGGAGAAGGCCTCTATCCTCCCCGCTGGCCAGGACGCCACCGCCAGCCCCATCGTCACTGGTCCGGAGACCACTGCCAGAGTCAGTGCCCTGGAGGGCAGCACTATTGTCACTGGTCTGGAGACCACCGCCAGAGTCAGTGCCCTGGAGGGCAGCACTATCGTCACTGGTCCGGAGACCACCGCCAGCGTCAGTGCCCTGGAGGTCCCCGGCACCCAAAGCCCCGCTGGGCACTGAGGGACCGTCATGCCACACACCGCTGCACAGGTCACAGACAGCAAAGTCAAGCACCGCTGAACAGGGCAAGCACCGCTGAACAGGTCAGAAACGGCAAAGTCAAACACCGCTGAACAGGGCAAGCACCGCTGAACAGGTCAGAAACGGCAAAGTCAAGCACCGCTGAACAGGGCAAAGACCGCCATGGCAAGCACCCCTGAACAGGGCAGAGACCGCCATGGCAAGCACCACTGAACAGGGCAAGCACCGCTGAACAGGCCAGAAACGGCAAAGTCAAGCACCGCTGAACAGGGCAAGCACCGCCAACTCAAGCATCGTTAGCCCATGCGCGGCTGGGACAGTGACGGAACTGGGACCGTCACGAGAAGCGTGCTGCACTCTGGGCACCAGTCCCCCTCCAGAACCAGTGGAGAACTGCATCCACTACCTCTGTCCTGCACAGGATGAAGCACTCTGGGCACCAGTCCCCCTCCAGAACCAGTGGAGAACTGCATCCACTACCTGAATCCTTCACAGGATGAAGCACTCTGGGCACCAGTCCCCCTCCAGAACCAGTGGAGAACTGCATCCACTACCTCTGTCCTGCACAGGATGTAGCACTCTGGGCACCAGTCCCCCTCCAGAACCAGTGGAGAACTGCATCCACTACCTCTGTCCTGCACAGGATGAAGCTCTCTGGGCACCAGTCCCCCTCCAGAACCAGTGGAGAACTGCATCCACTACCTGAATCCTTCAAGGATGAAGCACTCTGGGCACCAGTCCCCCTCCAGAACCAGTGGAGAACTGCATCCACTACCTCTGTCCTGCACAGGATGAAGCACTCTGGGCACCAGTCCCCCTCTCCAGTGGAGAACTGCATCCACTACCTGAATCCTTCACAGGAAGAAGCACTCTGGGCACCAGTCCCCCTCCAGAACCAGTGGAGACTGTTATCCACTTGAGAGACTGTGGCTTTGCACTCCCCAGGATGGTACAGTGGGCAACCCACCCACTGTAGAGACTTGAGAGACTGTGGCTTTGCACTCCCCAGGATGGTACAGTGGGCAACCCACCCACTGTAGAGACTTGAGAGACTGTGGCTTTGCACTCCCCAGGATATGGCAGTGGGCAAACCACCCACTGTAGAGACTTGAGAGACTGTGGATTTGAACTCCCCAGGATTGATAGGTGGGCAACCCACCCACTGTAGAGACTTGAGAGACTGTGGCTTTGCACTCCCCAGGATTGAACAGTGGGCAACCCACCCATTGTAGAGACTTGAGAGACTGTGGCTTTCCACTCCCCAAGATTGATCAGTGGGCAACCCACCCACTGGAGAGACTTGAGAGACTGTGGCTTTGCACTCCCCAGGATTGATCAGTGGGCAAACCACCCACTGTAGAGACTTGAGAGACTGTGGCTTTGCACTCCCCAGGATACATCAATGGGCATGGAGCCCCGTCGTGGATCTGGCTTTGCACTCATCCGGCTGAGGTGCCCCCCTTCCCTTCTCCCTGAGGTGCCTGTTGTATTTCTATCTGATGCCCCTGCAGTGTTCTCTCCGTTTGTGGACAGGTATCGTGTGTGGGCCTTGCCAATGCATTTTAGGCCCAGTGGTCCACGGACATTGAATTGTGCATACCTGCACTACTAATCGTGATGTATATATTTGGAATGTGTATATATTTCTGTATATATGAGCTTACTGTATTTTTGTTCATTACAATAGTTGTACTGATTCCCTTTTGTCTTTGCATTCTTCCGGGGGGGGTTGTGGGTTGTTACTGTGATTTTTGGATATGCATTGGTGTGTGTGTTGTAGTGGGTGAGGTTCGGGGTGGGGGTGGGGGTGTTGCGTGTGTGTGTCACTGACTTTTGCCTCCCCCCTCCCCTATGTCGTAGGTGCAGTACTCACCGTTGTCTTCGGCGCCGCCGTTGCTGATGTTCGTAGAGGAGCAGGAAGACAAGCGCAGGGAGTATTTGATGTTCCGGCTCCATGGTGCCCTCCTTCCTCGTGGAGTGTGTTAAGGTGAGCATTTTCCCATTGCAAAAGCTGTTTCCGCTGTGTTTTTATCCACTGTGAATCCGCCCCGGAAAAGGTGCCGGATTGGTAGGTTGTGATACTGTGGGCGGTACCTTGTCTCCCGCCAGTCTGTTGGCAGTGACCACCGCGCTGCTTGTCTGTACCTCCGTGGCGGTCGGAGTGTTAAAGTGGCTGTCTATGTTGGGGGTTTCCGCCACGGTCATAATTCCCTTTTTTTCTCCACCGGCCTGTTTGCGGTATTACCGCAGCTTTAACACCGTCCGCCAGGGTTGTAATGACCCCAAAAGTCTTTCCTGGGTGGAGGTGTCACACCTCCTCCCCCAGGCAGGTACTCTGCACCAGTGTTCAGCTTCAAAGGCTTCACGGTCTTTTAAATCCGACCCTTGCCTCAGCTACTAGTAACAGATGGATGCCCAATGCTTTTTTACCACTATGAGTGAGAAAACTGGGGAGAGGGAACTTAGCTTAATTAGGAGGAGTGGCCAACCCCAGCCTGCACCACCCCCCAGCTGTAGCAGGTGAGGTGATCACTCCATTTCATTTGTTTCCATCTTGGATGGTAGGAAAATAGCCAATCAGGGTTTGAGATGTGACCTCTTCCCACAGGAAGTGGTCACATAGTGGGTGTAGCACCTTAAGGTAAGCGGCCTATTGGCCACAACTAGGTACTTCCCTTAACGCTTACTTAATGCATTATTTAGTGGGCATCCTTAAACCTGTAGATCAGATTAGATGGACACAAGAAGACCAGTGAAAAAGAAGAACCAAGGCTTGAGAACAGAAGTTCTGCTGCAAAAAAAAAAGGTACCAAATCCTTCCTCTTGCGCTTACGCAGGACTCAACAGTCGCTGCTGAGGGGTCAACTGGACCTTGGATGGACTCTGAGAAATCCAAGAGGACATCCAACCTCGTGAAAATTGCCAAGAACCTCCCTCTAAGTGATGGCTTCACTCCCTGCACACTCCAGGCAGAAAACCAGTGAAGTCCAGTTCACTGACTGGCCACTGACCAATGAACCAGAAACAGCTGCCAAATTCCACACTATGGACTCAGAGGACAAACCCTGGCAGTGTGACAGGTTTGGTGGCACTGTGACAACCAGTGGCTGAGAAGTGCCATAGTCAGGGGTACTGGACGCCAATGTCGCACACCCAAAAGAAAAGTCCACTCCAAAGTCTTGAAGGACCCGAAGCAGGCTCCAGTTGAGGGACTTCAGGACACCCAAGAACCACCCCCTATAGTGGCCCTGCTGACCTGAAATCTATCATCCGAGTGACCTGCTCCTGGCTCCAAGGACTCCCTGATGCACAACTCTTGGCTGATCAATCTGCACTTCTCCTGGCCTCCTTGGCCCCTGCAATTGGAAAACCAGCTCTGCTCTAGGAGTCCCTAACCCCTTGTGACCTCTGCCCTCCAAGGTGACCCACCGAACCATCTTTTAAGTCCTCCTATACAGTGGGTTTTCAAGAGGTCCCCTTCTCTGTTCGGCAACAGCTCAAAGACTTTCAGCCGCTGCTCCCACTTGGACTGGGAACTGCCTGGACGTCTTCAGCTGGCCCGCAGGACATCTTGACCACCTCAAACTAAAAACTGAAGATGACACTTGTGAAAGAGTTGTCTAATTTTGTACGTACTTTCAATGTTTTTCCTTTTGATTCTTATGGTGTATAATTACGCGCAAAAAGACTATTTTTTCTAAACCTTGAAAAATCATAACTTAAAAAGCACCTGATTTTTAATGATTTTGGTCTTAAATTTAAAAAAAAAGGTGAAGTATTTTTTGTAAATTGGTCTTGAGTCATTCATTTGAGCGTGTGTCCACATTTATTTATACAAGGGGTTCAACAAATGCTTTGCACATCTCCAAGATTAGCCTAACTGCTCGACCAAGTTGCCACTAAAATAGAGAATCAGGTGGCCTATTTATTACCTTTGAATACCAAGGTGGGGTTACTTGGACTCTCTGCATACCGCACATCATTTTTGTATACTACATAGGGAGCCAAACTCCTAAAACTTAGGACCTGGCTGTTCAACTGAGTCAGCTGAACTAACATAACCCTCAAGCCCCTGGATACCCTCCCAAGTGATTAGTCACTATATATAAAGCCACTTGATTGATGAGGAGCGGTCCCTCTGGTTTTACCTCACGGGACCTTAGGGGCAGGGTATCTCTACCCTGCCCCCTCATATTTATTTTCACAGTTTAGGACAAGGTACTAAATCCCCAAGTCCTGTAACAGCTACTAGTCACATTTTTCTGATCTTGCTGGCAGCCAATTAGAGCTCTCGCTTCCACAGGAGTCTAACTCCTGCTTGGGCAAATTAGCCCAAGGGAAAGAAGCTGCTTGGGCCAATCAGAATTCTCTATTTTTTAACTTGGCACTCCAGCGAATCTTGAGAAATTCTCATGGACCCTAACATCTGGATATCTATATTTTTCTAACCTTAATATCTCAAAAACTACTAAATAGATTTATACTAAATCACAAAAAGCATAATTTGTATACCAAGACCTTGCATCACTGGCAAATTTGTTGTAATTCCTTTCAGCATGTTTTGCTGTTGCCCTCTCTGAAGATGGGTATGGAAAATGAAAAAGGGATTTTGCACTTTTGACTGCCCTTTTTTTCCCAGCCCTCACCTGACGATCACAATGCTAATGCATTCACAAGGGGAGATAGAGAGGGAAAAAGGATGCGCACCATGTGTCCTCTAAGCTGTTAACTCGTCAAACCACAATGAGTATAGGGCATATCAGGGGAATGCGAAGAACATTCTTTCCATTCTAAATATTCCTAGGTGAAAGATCACATCCAGTAACTTTGGATAAGGAATCCTCACCAATGTAAAGTTGAATGCTTCATCATAGACTTTCTCACCCCACCCTGGCAAGATGGTACGAGCAGAGTGGACTCAACCTCATGAATTCTTGATAAATTATAATTCCTGGACAATTACAGGGATCCAAATAAAAATTCCTTAGGGTAACCCAGAGGATACCCTTTTCTTTGCAGGTACTCTAGAAAAGGTTAAAAAAGCCATGGGAGATATCTATGGGTGCAATGACCTTTACATCTATGAACCTGTTAGAAGGAGTATAACCTTAACACCCAATTTATTGCCAACATTTTCCGCCCCTAAACTGGCCTAACTAATGGTCCTGGGTATTCATCGGAGCAGTTAAAGGTAGAGATAGAAATCCCTCCTAAATCAGAAAAACAACTCTATATGCAAGTGAGACAAAGCCTTCATACCTTGCTTGCATGGATGTAATCACCCAACTAGGGCAAGTACCATACACCATAGTCAGATGCTGGGGACTGCTCCTGTAGTCACATGTTGGGTAAGGAGAAGCATTTGTCTCTGTTTCTTCCAGTCTGATGATTGATCCCCATCCATTACAGTGGCAATGCAACCATGACTACAGGCTGGCTGCTGCAGTATAAAACCTGATGGTAAAAACTTTCCTTTTAAATATTATTATTTCACCCATATGTAGGGATTGTACCCTACGAGGGAGGGTGTATGGTGTTCAAATGATGAACAGATAGAAAATGAATATTACCATGTCCGTACTTTGACAAGTTCCCAAAATCTATTTTCACTGTGGCAGGCCTATGTGCCCTATGTAGAAAATTAGAATACAGATTAAAATTATAATAATGCATCTCAGGCAAGAATGGGACTTGTTAGAAAATAATTAAACAACTATTTTTAATATTTATTTAAAATCAAATTCTATAGTGAAGTCAATTTTTTAATAAATGATAAGAAACTGTAACTTTTTAAGAATTACCTTCTCCCTGCCTGATGTTCCCGGAGGCTAACTTGCAAAAATGTAAAACTCCTAAAATGATTAGCCTGTGCTTATCCTAGGAAAAAGAGTGAATAGGAAATTCCTTCCTTTCTCCCACACCGCCACCCCCAACCCCACCCGGCTAACGTCATTCTCCATGACATTAGCCCATCCTTTGCGCCGGATTGTGCCATTCTATAAATGAGACGCCCGGCTGGTGTCTTCCATTGGAGCTATTCGGAGTATACTTTTTGACGCTAAACTACGTTAGGCTCTTTGAGGGTCCACAAAGGCTTGACCGGACTCTGGATTCTCAATGTGAAGCACTGGTTTAGGGGTGGAGTGGGTTTAAATAGTTTATGTCTTTGGTCTGTGATGAGCCATTTCGAATGTTCATGACTACTGAATATTTTTACCATCTGGGAATGAGTCATTTAGAACCACATGGGTGATTGTTTTTATCACCTTATACTGAGTCATTCAGGATGTGGTGACAGATGGTTTGTGTTTACTCATTATGATTTGTCATTTTGGAATGCTCGTGGGTGAGCTCATTGTGCCGGGTTGATTTGTTTTGCACATGTTTCTTTATTTTATGAGTCATCAGCATGCTGTGAAACTGATCTAGCAGGTGCACTTTAATCAGGAAACTAAGAACAAACAAGTCTAGACATGATTATGTTCTGGAAAACAAAATCCAAGTGTCAAACAGAGTCCAAACAGGGGCGCCATATGAGACTGTATTGTGGTTATTGCTGTGCACCATTGGCTTTCGAGATAATGTTCAAGCATCATTCCTGATAGCCCCAGGAGGTGCCAGTCCCGGGGGTGCAGGGAACCCAGTGACCCCCCCCCCCATTCAATGAAATAATCATGCCAAGGAGGGGGAAGTACCTGGGGCATCAGAAAGCCCAGGAGGGGGTCCCTGTGCACCCCTCCTTATTTTTAACATGCCCCTGGGACATGGTCCACCCTATGGCTTTACAAGCACAGGAGCCCACATTTTGTTTCTTTTTTAAATGTTTGCCACAGATTTGTGACCCTCATCATGAATTTTCTGCAAACCTTTTTCAAAAAATGCTTTTTTACCCTAAGGGGTCATGGTGTCCCTACCCTGGTCCCATTTCTCATTTTTTATCTTTTTTTCTGGGACTCTGCTCAAGCTGAGCCCCAAGAAGGCTGCCAACACTTCCTTGTTGAAGTGTTGGCATCCAATAAGATCTCAGCTTAAGATTGGGAGGGTTTGCGGAGCCTTTGTGTCCCTAAACTAAATATAGTTATTTATATATATTTTTTTTCTTTGCCGTCTCAAAAATTACTGAACTAATTTACACCAAATAACAAAAAGGGCATTTTCCGAACCAAGAGCTACCTTTCTGCCAAATGTGGTGCAGTTCTCTCCAGTGGTTTGTGTGTTAATCCTGTTCAAAATGCAGAGGAAAAAAGTATTTTGGGAACCCCCAAGATTCTCAATTCTCGGCCCCCCTTGACGGATCACCCCGAAACTTTCCAGACAGATGCTGAAGTGATTGTATTCTTATTTGGAAAATTTCGTGAAGATTCATCCAAAGGCACCAAAGTTATTAGCAAAACGAAAAACACCTTTTCTATATAAACTAAGGCCCGTATTTATACTTTTTGACGCTAAACTGCGCTAACGCAGTTTAGCGTCAAAAAATTTTGCGACGGCTAACGCCATTCTGAAGCGCCATGCGGGCGCCGTATTTATTGAATGCCGTTAGCCGGCGCAAGCAGACCGCCGCTGCCTGGTGTGCGTGGAAAAAAAACACGTACACCAGGCAGCGCCGGCGTAGGGAAAAATGGCGTTAGGGCGTCTTAAAAATGGCGCAAGTCAGGTTGACGCAAAAAAAAACGTCTTAACCCAATTTGCGCCATTTTAAACGACACCCAGACGCCATTTACATGACTCCTGTCTTAGTAAAGACAGGAGTCATGCCCCCTTGCCCAATGGCCATGCCCAGGGGACATCTGTCCCCTGGGCATGGTCATTGGGCATTGTGGCATGTAGGGGGGCAAAAATCAGGCCCCCCTATGCCAAAAAAAAAAAAAAAATGTATACTTACCTGAACTTACCTGGATGTCCCTGGGATGGGTCCCTCCATCCTTGGTTGTCCTCCTGGGGTGGGCAAGGGTGGCAGGGGGGGTCCCTGGGGGCATGGGAGGGCAGCTGTGGGCTCATTTTGAGCCCACAGGTCCCTTAACGCCTGCCCTGACCCAGGCGTTAAAAAGTGGCGCAAATGCGGGGTTTTCTGCCCCGCCAACTCCCGGGCGTGATTTTTGCCCGGGAGTATAAATACAACGCATTTGCGTCGCAGTCATTTTTTTGGACGGGAACGCCTACCTTGCATCTCATTAACGCAAGGAAGGCGTTCACGCTAAAAAATGACGCTCTTTACTCATACTTTGGCGCTAGACGCGTCTAGTGCCAAAGTATAAATATGGCGTTAGTTTTGCACCGAATTTGCGTCGAAAAAAACTACGCTAATTCGGCGCAAACGGAGTATAAATATGCCCCTAAGTTTTAACTATACCTACCTAATATGGACGCCACCACTAGCTAATATAGATAGATAGATAGATAGATAGATAGATAGATAGATAGATAGATAGATAGATAGATAGATAGATGTGAGTCAATCACATCATGTAAAGTTAACTTATCTTACATTTTAGTGTGAGCAGCATGCTATTTGATTTTTTTTTTTTGAATTTTAGAAAACAAAAAATAAGTATTACTTATCAAGCCCCGCAACTTCAGAACCAAGCAGGTTGATCAGATCCTGTTTGATAATGTGCATCCAGCGGTGCGTCAGATGCTGTGTTGTGTGCTTCACCCCTGTGCTGCGGTGTATACACTGACACACTATACACCACTGCAACCAAAGCTCTTGCAGACCATACCTTTTCTTGGGCCTTCCACCTGCTGCAACATAGAGGAGAGTTGGCATTGAAGCTAAAAACAAGTGCGGCGACCTCTACCTTGGTTAAAAATGGGGCAGGGCTGCACCCCTAAATCCCTCTGGCACCTGCAGGGGGTGCACATAGCTCTGTCTCCATTGCTTA
Organism: Pleurodeles waltl; assembly: GCF_031143425.1. Lineage (NCBI taxonomy): Eukaryota > Metazoa > Chordata > Amphibia > Caudata > Salamandridae > Pleurodeles > Pleurodeles waltl. Next base: position 473,454,391 of record NC_090436.1, read on the forward strand.
TGCCTGCTTCAGCCATGGGATACTAAGAAGGAAGGCAGAAATTAAGGAAGTGGAAAAGGAGGAGGACTTCACACAAGGGAAAGGAAAACAAAAAAAACAAAGTCCAAAAGTCGCAAAAAAGTAATAAAAAAAACAGCAGAAATGTAAAATACACACACAGAAAAACACATAGGCCCACATTTAAGAAAAGTGGTGCTGCATCCAATGCAGCACCACTTTTCTTGAGCCTTTTAGCGCACCTCTACCTCCACCATGCATGCGCCTTATTATATATATTGTGCACCATGGCGCAGAGAAGGGACAATAGTGTCAATTTTTTTTATGCTATTGATGTACTGTGCAGGATTAGTGCCAAAATGTTGATGTTAATCCTGCGGAATATATACGGGCCCATTGAAAACAATGATATGCTCCATTTTAGTGCCTGCTCTGTGCAGACATTAAACATAGCCACTAAAAATGGTGCAGTGGAATCTCTTGGATCTACACAGTGCCATTTTTGCAGGCCCCCTATTGGGGGATTGTACCCTTGCATATTATGCCTGGCGCAAGGGGTCAATGGGGTAAATATGGTGCAGAGAATTTGCCCTCATTGAGCCACATTAGCGTCATAACAAATTATGCTAATGTGGCGCAAGGAGGCGCTAGGCCTTCTTAAATCTGGGCCATAGTGATTAAAAAGACGTAAATGAGGGTTGGATGGTTCAGATACAAGCATATGTGGAGATAGAAAAGTAGGCCCAGCATCATGAAGAGAAGCAGAAAAGCAGGTAAAACAAAATGGTTGTGCTCGGGTGCACTGATAGATGCTGATTGTCCTGATTTTCATTGTGAAATGCACTACCAGTGTGAAAAAAACAGCGCGAAGAGCCAGCAAGCGTATGTCCATCCATAAGCGGATTTCCATAGAGTTGTTTTGTAACTCTGCAGAATTCAGTGCAGCAAAACTGCAAGTTTTTCCTAGGCCTAGCTTTAGATTGTTCCCTGCTGCTCAAAACTCTTTATCAGGAAGTTAATAATACATAGGTGGGTCGGTATATTGGGACAATGTAATTCATTTATACGTTATAGTTTAGGCTAAACATAAAACATCTTTATACTGGAGATAAATAAAATATAACTCTAAAATACATTTCTTTTGCACTTATGGGATGTCCTCATTCTTGAATGCCAGGAATTGTAATGTAATGTGTTGATATCAGAAACCATTTTTGTAACTACATGTACCACAAAAACTGTCACAAACTGTATTTAATATTACATTTCTTTCATGGAATGTAATAACTAGTTAAGCTATGATTGTTGTGATATATGACAATGTGAATGGTCTTTCAGGTTTTAGGGTTTTAAATTAACATATGTGATTTGGTAATGCATACTAATGATATAATATGTATAAATGCAGTTGTCATTTATGGTGATTATTACACAAGAACCAATTTTGTTATCATTTGTTAGGTTTTCTGAAATAAAATTGTTGTTTGCATATGTAAATTATTAATGCACATATAAAGCAAACTATTCATTGATTTTTTAGCAAGGAGATTGCTCTTTTTGGGTTTCCATCATAGCCCTGATGATGGTCGAAGAAAATTGATGAAGTGAACTGAAACTGAAACACAAGTAGATAATTGATTATACAACACCATATGAATTGTTTAGAAAATCATTTTATCATGAGATGCTTTTGAAGAATCCAATGATGTTTTACCATTTATGACATTGTACAAAATTCAAATCTTATATGGGGTAGGTGATAGCTCACCTCATGGAATTGTCACCAATTTGTCAGGGTAAACCATGCAAGTCACTAAGCTGACATGAGTTCAACCCCCTGGTAAATTTTGCACAGAGCAGGCAGGCTTAACTTAGGGTTAAGTAAAGTATTTACACAGTGCAAAAATGTTTAAAAAGTCAAAACATCAAACAGTAAGAATCCCAAACAGAATTAAAAAACACATAACAATTTAATGAACAAAATGACAAAATTCCAGTAAGGCAAACTATAAGTACCAAAAGCTTCAACGCGCCAATAGTAGTAATGATGGCAGTAGGCTGGATCCAAAGAGCAATTTCAGGCCAACTGCAATAGTGTCTTGGTCACATACATTAAGTGGATTAGTCCTGGTAATAGTCTGGAAATCAAAAGGTTTGAAAAAGTTTTAAAGTCCTAATCCAGAAAGGGACTTTGCTCTTTTCTTGCAGAAAAAGATCTTCCTGCACAACACATCTGAGATTGCAGCCACACAGTGGAACTGTGACACCTGTTAGTGGTTGGCCTCACTAGGCTCTTGAGCTTTTGAGGTATTTTCCTTGAAAAACTTTCTAAGTCCCAAAACAGAATGAGACTTTGGTATTTTTTTAGGAATGCTATAGTTTACATTGTGGAACTGCCACATATGTTTTGCCGTACGCCCACATAGCTCTGGAAATCTGGAGCACCAAGGCGATACTTTTTTAGTGTCACATTAACATAATTGTTCATGCAAAAAGCGGCACAAACTTACAAAATGCAATTATATTTTGAAGGTTTGCGCTGCTTTTGTATAAAAAAATGATGCAAATACAGCGCTAAAAAAGTATTAATATGGGCCCACGTTTGAAAAAATTCCAATCTTTTTCCTGGTGATCAAGGAACTACATGAGCACGCTTCTCAGCCCTCCCCCCCACCCAGGGACCTCAGGAGGCATCTAGAGATTCTTAGGATGACACCAGTAATAGCCAGTAAATTTTTCAGTTATCTCTGGTTAGTTGAGAACTGTAAAGAAGCCACCTCTAGAAGGTTTTTGTATTTCTGTAACCACACAGGAGGCCAACCAACTGACCACTGAAGTCCACTTCTTTGTTCTAGGTTCAAGGGGTGGGGGCAGGTCCAGTCATTCAAAGCTCCACACAGTTTTCAAAGAGCAGGCCCACTCTTTTATGTTGTTTCGCATGTATAAAAAGCATTCTAATTGCTTCCCTGGGTTACCACATTTGTGCCTGGCACTAGCAAGTGTGTGAGGCTGATCCATGGGTACTCCCTAACCAATGAGGTTAAATATTCTGGAGCACTCCTATCCTCTATTATAGTAGTTTTTTTTGCCTTAGTATTAATAAGTCTGAAATGCCATATTCAGGGTACTTTCAAGATGGTGAAAGTCTTCGGACACACTGAGTGACCACTGACCTGCTGTTTAAGGTCTAGAGCTCGCTCCCCACGCGTGCAGCTCCACCAAGTTGTGCCGGTGTCCTTCCCCCCCACGCTACTGTTGGGTGTTCGAGGCCCTCCACCACCCGCAGGCACCCGCCTGCGCCTTATCCCTGGTGTCTAGTGGGCTGCACTGGTAAGCGTTCCTAGACTTGTTCTCTGTCTATTTTTATTGTGCCTTATTTCCTTTTTATTTGTGCTTTGTTTCGATTGTTTGCATTGTGTTTTGTGCCATTTTGCCCCTTGTGCACTCCCTGCCCTTCTCCTTCAGAGCCTGCAACTTCACCTGCATCCTAACCACCGAGCGCCGACAGACCCGCAGACAACCACCTCAGCTGCATTCTGCTCAACACCCACTCTATCCACAAGCACCCAATCGAACTCTGGGACCTACTGACCTCATCATCACCTGACGTCGCATTCCTCACCGAAACCTGGATGAATTCGGCCTCAGAACCAGACATAGCCATACCTGAAGGCTACAAGATCACTAGAACAGACAGCACCATCAAACCAGGTGGAGGAATCGCCATAGTCCACAAAAGCACCATCAGAGTCTCCACAGGCTCCCACGACACCCTCAACTCTGCCGAGCACCTCCATTTCAAAATCCACGTCAACACCACCCTCTGAGGAACACTGGTCTACAGACCCCCGGGCCCCTGACCTCACTTCTGCGACGCCATCGCCAACATCATCAAGCCCTCACCTCAACTGACTACATCCTCCTTGGCGACCTGAACTTCCACCTAGAAAATAACAACAACATCAACACCACCAACCTACTCGACAACCTCGCCAACCACGGCCTTGAGCAACTCATCACATCGCCCACCCACACCGCAGGACACACACTTGACCCCATCTTCTCAGCCAGCAACCACGTCTCCTTCAGCCACACCACTGAACTCCACTGGACCGATCATCGCTGCATCCATTTCTCCTTCCAGAAGCCGGTCACTCACCACCTCACCACTCAACCCCCCGCCTCTACTGGAACAGAATCTCAACATAACAGCTGATCTCCACTCTCGCCCAGGCACCTCTTCCTAAGACGCCGGACCTCAACTCAGCCGCCACCAACCTGCATCAATGGATAGACGACTGCGCCAACACCCTCGCGCCTCTCACAGATCCAAGGCCAGCTGGTGCACCCGACCTAAAGGCCTCCAAATGGGAATGCCGAAGAATGGAGAAGACCAGGCACCTGGAACCTACCGAAGCCAACCACATCACCCTCAAGACTGCAATCCGCAGCTGATCCGCACCACCAAAAGAACCTACCACACAAGCCGCTTAGACACCATTGCTCACAACAACAGAGAGCTCTTCGGCATCATCAAAGAACTCTCCAACCCCAGGCCCTGCTCCAACAAACCCACACCATCACAGGAACTCTGTAACTCCCTCGCCACCTATTTCCTGTGAACGATCGAAGACATCCACAACAGCTTCAAACCCCAGACCCACCAGCCAACCACAGACAACCACAAACCCAACGCACCAAGCAACACCAACGTTCTATGCACCAGGACCCACGTCAACAATTAAGACACCATCTATACCATGGCCTCCATCCACTCTGGCTCCCCCTCAGACCCCTGTCCGCACCAGATCTTCAACAAAGCCAGCGACATCATCACCCCCCACCTCAGCACCATCATCAACAGCTCCTTCGAGACAGCCACCTTCCCCAAGAGCTGGAAACACGCCGATGTCAACGCCCTGTTGAAGAAACCCAAGGCGGACCCAGATGACCCCAAGAACTACTGGCCCATCTCCCTCCTACCCTTCCCAGCGAAGGTCATTGAGAAAATCAAGAACAGCCAACTATCCCGCTTCCTGGAAGACAGCAAAGCGCTCGATACCTCCCAATCTGGATTTCGCAAGAACCACTGCACGGAGACCGCTCTCATTGCTGCCACAGATGACATCAGGATCATGCTCGACAAAGGCAAAACTGCAGTGCTCATCCTCCTGGACCTCTCCGCTGCCTTCGACACTGTCTGTCCATACACCCTTCGAACACGCCTCCACAATGCCAGGATCCGCAGCAAGGCCCTCGACTGGATCTCTTCATTCCTCTCCGTCAGAACCCAGAGAGTCCGCCTACCACCTTACCCATCAGAACCCTCCGAGACCATCTGTGGCGTCCCCTAGCCCAACACTTTTCAACATTTACATGGCTCCTCTCGCCAACGTCGCACAATCCCACCACATCAACATAGTATCCTACGCAGATGACACCCAGCTGATCATCTCCCTCACGAAAGACCCTACAACCGCAAGAAACAACCTCCACAATGGACTTCACACCATCGGCAACTGGATGGAATCTAGCCACATCAAGTTAAACACAGACAAAACAGAGATCCTCATCTTTGGCAGCAACCCCTCCGCTTGGAACGACTCCTGGTGGCCTACCTCCCTAGGAGCTGCACCCACACCCACCATTCAAGCACGAAACTCTGGGAATCATCTTTGACTCAGCACTCAGCATGACTCAACATGTCAACGCAGACTCCTCTTCCTGCTACAACACCCTTTGCATGCTCCGCAAGATTTTTAAGTGGATTCCTGTCGAAACCAGAAAGACAGTCACCCACGCCCTGGTCAGCAGCCAACTGGACTATGGCAATGCACTCTATGCAGGAACCACAGCCAAACTACAAACAAAAAATGCAACGTATCCAAAACACCTCTGCCCGACTCATCTTCGACATCCCACGCCATGACCACATCTCTGCCCACCTCAGAGAAGTACACTGGCTACCCGTATCAAAGAGGATTACCTTCAAACTCCTCACCCACGCACACAAAGCCCTCCACAACACAGGTCCGGACTACCTCAACGAGAGACTCACCTTCCACACTCCCATCCGCCAGCTCCGCTCCACCAGCCTCGCCCTCGCCCCCGTCCCTCGCATTCACCGCACCACCGCCGGTGGAAGATCCTTCTCTCACCTCGCCGCCAAGACCTGGAACTCCCTACCGCTTCACCGGCGCCAGACCCAGGACCTCCTGACTTTCAGGAAATGCCTCAAGACATGGCTATTCGAGCAGTAGCTCCCCCCCAGCGCCTTGAGACCCTGACAGGTGATTAGTATGCTTTATAAATTACTTGATTGATTGATTGATTGAAACTTGGGCTCTGAAGGTTGTGGGTTTATATTGTCCTCCCACATCTAACACTGAAATCTACTTTTAAGTAGGTACTGTTACCACAACAAACATGGAGACAGGAGTCAGGTAGGATAAAAGCAGGATCCTTCAGCAACCACCCAGGGGATACAAAAGAATTGTCTGTGCATCCTATTCGCTCCATTTGAAGTGCTCCAATGTGTTCCATGTGTCTAAACTGTCATGTAGGCAGGATTTCATAGTGTGGTGTCAATAGAATACCCACTGTCCCCACCCTGCAAATTCCACTGAGCTCATAAAAGTAATCTCTGCCCATTCAGGGGAGCCTATTGTAGACAGATAGATAGATCCATCATTTGTTGTCCCTCTGGTGTGGGTGGGGGTGTCCTTGGGGCCTGGGGAGGGCACCTGTGGACTTATTCCATGGTGTTCCACCATGGAAAAATGCCCAAATGTCCCCTAACTCCTGCCTTGACACAGGCGTTAAATAGCACCATTATCTATGCCCGCCTCCCTCCCAAGCACTATTTTTCCACAGAAAGATAAATAAGGCGCCTGGGCCTTAGAGTCATTTTTTGCCCAAGTACGCATACCTTGCATTTCATTGATGCAAGGTACTTTTCCACTGGCAAAATATGACTTTAACTCCAATAAATATGGAGTTAAGTTTGCGCTGAAATAGCGTAAAAAATTACGCTATTTCAGTGCAAACAGAGTATAAATATTCCCCTAAGTTCAGAGCATCTACTTACTGTTTCTACTTTCTTCTAAAGCCCAGAACCTTCTTCCTCGACTCCTGGACAGCTCAACATCTGTAGGAAACAAGAAAAGACAACATTAAATGCCTCTTCATAGAACACGGCAGCGTTATCAGGCGCTGCGGGTCACTACACACGCCGTTTTCCTCTGATTCCCGGAGTCTCGGGGCAGCACAGGTTGGGTCTACTTAGACCTTTCAGACAGTGTTTTCCTACATTGCGGATACACTACAGGATGCAGAACTTTTGCATGAGAAGAATACCTGTCCCCTTTACTTAAGGGTTGTACCTTTTTGGACTATTTAGTGTGTTGCCTTGAAAAAGTCTGTGAGGACGAAACACGTGTTGGCTGTTTCTGTAACTCGTATATACCCGTGTATTATGTGGACTTGAATATCTTTGAGCTTCCTTTCAACTACCGATCACAAAGGATTAAAGTATCTTATATAAATCTACTCATTTTGGACTTATCATTTTGGAGTGCCCTGGTTGCTCTTTTTTCTTACATTAAAAGATAAATGTTAACCAGAGTGCTGCATTGATAAGAAACCAATTTGAAAAAGTCAACAATATAGCCGACAACATACCACAACCAGATGAGCTCAACCACAATTTCCATATACATGTTAAATCAGAAGGGACTGTGCTCTCTTCGGTCATGTTGAGCATGGAAAGTTTTGGGATGGCCCATCGAGCAAAGACCGATAAGAAGGGGGTTAAAAAAAGTGTGTTTCTGATGTTAATTCCCATAGACCCTCTAGACACACCCGCAGCCTGAACAAACCAGACGGAAATGCACCAAACTGGGAAGAAAGGTAGCTTTTAGACCACAGATAAGCCCTTTTTTAATTTGTTGTAAATCTGTTCAGTAGTTTAGGAGAAATTAAAGGAAATCTAAATTTGTATATATAGGGTTGCGACAAAATCATGAATATTGCTGATCTTGTGCAGAGATGTATTGGCTAACAATACTTCAACCAAGAAGTGTTGGCAGTCATTTTGAAACTCAACTTCAGCCGAGTCTGGAAAAAAACAAAAGTGACAGAAAAGGTGGCAGGGTACCAGTACCCTAACTCCATAGCCTTGGTCTAGGGGTCCTCCAAGGCCCCCCCGGGCTAAAAGGTATTTTTTTAAATAAATTTAGCTGCAAAAATAATGAATATTCTCATGCCAAGTTCTGCAACGATTTTAGTTTATTGAGGCACAACTCTTTCACGCATTTCAGTCCCTCCCTGACCTTGATCACAATACTGAGTGTATTGTAATCTCAACCTTTTAACATGATTATGAGTAACAAAAACAAAAGGACATAGTAATACAAAGGCCAAGATTCCACCATCTTGGAATGCTGTTCTAACAGTATTTTTGTATTTACACAAAACTTTTCATTTTTGAGTCTATCATACTTTTCAAAGCTTTTAACAACATTTTGCTTCTTGTTGAGCACTAAAGTATAATAAGCAAATCACCAATTTTCTCAGTGGCCATCCACGAAGTTTCTCAATCAATGTGATTACTCATTAAAACATGCCAAAATATGAACATAAAAGATGGACTGACTCTGTCAGCCAACTCAAAAAATAACTAGCAATCATGAATGTGACAAGATATACCCTGCACCCTAAAACAAGATTTACATGTGTATTTAGGGCTTTTAGTAGTGATAACCTGCCATGAGTTATGCTCCAGTCACATATCTTTTGCACATGATAGTTTAAATTAGCATTTCTTTCAATGTTTACATGTGTCCAAAACGATAGTGTGGGAAAATGAGCATGTCCATCAAGCCACGCAGGATCTATCATGTACTAGTTTAAATCATTATAAGTGATATATTATGCATCATATGCAACAATATAATCATCTTACATAAATAGCCAAACAGTGCCGCCCCAGTAGGCAAAGAGAAGTTGAAATAAAAGTGATACTACCCACACACATAACACTCAAGAAAGTAAGAAAAGAATCTAAATCATATCCTATGGCATCCTATGCAGTTGTGAACTATACTGCATCTTGGCTCCTAATCGCAAAAATAGCTGCTATCTCTGAGGATGACTGTTATATCCTTTATAATGCCCCAACTCACCTTTGCCCTCAACAATGAAAATAAAAGACAGATTCTCATCTCCTTGCAAAATTAATCATAAATTATCAGTAAACCTCACCCAGAGGATTACATGTGAAGTCCAATTCTTCATTTTATCAAAGACCACCTGCTTCTTCTACCAGGCCATATAGAATTTGCATGGTTGGGGGCCCTCACCCTTTACATAGACGGTGACACCATGGAGGTGGTGGACCCTGTGGCAATTTGTGGTTCAGGAGGGGAGTTTCTGCAGCCCCCTCTTAATAAATGACCAAGCCCCAGATATTGTGCTCCCGGGGCCTTAAAAAGCCTATGGAGGAGAGCTGTGCTTCCCCCCTCCTCTCACTTGCAGATTGCCAGGCTCTGGGAGGGTGCAGGTTCCCAAGACCCATATCAGCCAAGGAAAGGAGGCCTCATGCGCCCTTCTCTCCATACAATATATTTAATATGCACCAAGGATCTCACCTACCCAAGGGGTGATATACAAACAAGCGTGGCAGACTGCTCTTGTTTCTTATGAGCTTTTAATGGGGATTCGTGAACCCTCCCTGAAGTTTTCCACAGAAAATAAAAAGCATTCATTTTGGCCTAGGCTGGGTCCCTGGGGGACCCAAGCAACAGGACTAAGGAGTCAGGGTATTCCTACCATGCCTTCTTTTCTTTATTTTTAACTATTCCTGGGCCTTGTCTGAGTCCCAAAATGGCTGCCAACACTTCCTGATTGAAATGTTGGCAGCCAATCAGATCTCAGCATGAGATCTATCAGATTTTGTATCTTCTATAAGATAGAAAAAAGGGAAATAATTGGGGGATAGTCTGACACATAGGCCCTCATTAAGACAATGGCGGTAAAAACCGCCTACCGCCGGGGCGAAGGCTGCCAAAAGACCGTTGCCATGGCTATCAGCCATCCGTCGTATTGTGACCACAGCCGGATTTCTGCCAGAAGGATGGTGGAAATCCAGCTGTGGCCATGCCGGCAGATGGCTGTAAGTTGGTGCTGCTGCCAGTAGCATCGTTACACATTTAGACCGCCGCCAGACGTATTATGACCAATAATACGGCCTGGTGGTGTTCTGCTGGTGGACGCTGCTGCTGGCAGCAGCACCCGTCCGGTTTCCTGCCGGAGGACCCCCTGAACACAGGTAAGTGGGTGCTTCGACAGGGGAGGGGGTGGGGGGTGTTGTGTGTGTGTGGGTGTGTGTGTGAATGTTTGTGGGTGCATGTATGCAGGTGTGTGTTTTGTGTAGAATGCATGTCTGCATGTATGTATGAAAGTGTGTGTGGATGTATGTGTTAATGGATGGATGCATGTGGGTATGGGTGTGTGTATGTGTGTGTGTATGAAGGGGGGCGTGACTGTAGGGGGGTTTGGAGAGGAAGGGGGTGGGGGGACTCTAGGGAGTGGGTGGGGGCGGGGAAGACCCCTATCAGTGACAGAGAAGCGATTCCCTGTCACTCATAGTGCCTACCACCATGGTTTTCGTGGAAGTACGGGAGCCACAAAAACCATGATGGTAGGCTGGGTCATCATGCTGGCGGAGGTACAGTGATGGCCACCAGGCTGGAGATTGCTATCTCCAGCCCGCCGGCTGTTACCGCCATGGCGGTCGGTGTGATACGTCATAATATGGTGGAAAGTACCACCAGCCTGTTGGCAGTTCTTTCCACCATATTACCGCCGACCCCCAGGGTTGTAATGAGAGCCATAGTTATTATACCAAGGTGAATTGACAGGAGTCATGATTGTCCAAAACTAGGGGATTTTTCAAATACAGCCAGTGCAAGACATGCAGATATGTCTCTAGTATGCATGTGTTACTCACGTCTAATGGTTGTGAGAAAAGAATTGGGAGTTTTTTTTAATTGTGCACCTGATTTTTCTGTATATCTATTGCAGTGGTCCTGTAATTTAATGTATGTTACCAGCATCACTTTTCAATTTGGGAAACAAATTCTTGAACATCAGCGGGCTATGCGGAATGTGGATCAAGCTGACCTTGTAGCTAGAACACCAATTTCTTTGTCCAAAATGAGATTTTTCAACATTGATAAGATTAGCAGAAATGTGTGAGGAGGGGCAGAATTAGATTGTTGAGACAATTGGAGTGTAGATAATTTCTAGATTTGTAAACTACATTCCCCAAAGGCCTCAATCGAGATGAGGAATTGGAAGTACACATAGACTGAATCCATATGACCTTGTTCTCGAATATGGGGAGAATGTATTTTATGTTTTCTCACTCTCTAGGGGATCCAGATACATTTATATTTGCTGTGTGTCTTCTTGATGGGTTATGATAGTTACGTCTTTGAGATAAATTGATGTCATCATGGGTGACAATATCATATATATTAATATGTGCACATGCCCACATGGGCGTAAATTGTCCCATTATAGTCTCTATTTTGTTAGTATATTCACTTGATGATGTGTGTATTGCTTTAAAAAAAGTAATGCCATTACATTTTTGGACAATAATTTTTACCGATTCACTTAGCATACTGCCAGCGTGGAATTGTCAAAGCTGAATAGCATGTTTTCAGTGTTTACTGCTTTATTTGTATATATTTTTTAATGATGGTAGGGCACATTCACTTTGGGATAGATAGATGGATAGATGGATAGATAGACTGATAGGTAGATAGATAGATAGATAGATAGATCATGAGATATTTTGCAACAATTAAGTATGTGTCCGCTGGTACAAAATGGACATTTTATTCATGAGGATGGTAATTCCAGTACCATGCTGAGGCAACTAGTTTCAAGTTGTTGTGTTAGTGTGTGACACTCACCCAAATAATATTAACTTAGCAATGTCATCAGAGAGTGTGTGCAGTCATGTGTGTCTACTGTCTCTCTTTTGAAAAAAGTGGTCATGCAATTGAGTAATATACCAAGGTTTATCAGTCATCTCTATGATAAGCTTTGCTGAGTGTATGGGGACACAGGTGTATTACAATGTAGTTGATGTGGTGAAGGCAGAAAGACAACTCGATGTGCTGCGTCAAAGGGAGAGGGTAGGAATATGCCCTATTTGTTAATTTATCAAGGTATGCTGCATTTTTGCTAGTGCTGTCTACTTCGCCAATGCAGGCACCCTTGTGCCATGGTGCAACTGTGCCATATACATTACAGGGCATCCTGGATTGTTTGTGTAGGAAGGGAACATCTTCCTGTACAAAAACCATTTTGATAAATCTAGGCCCTGGCCTAGGCTGGGAGGGAGTGGTGGTCCATGTTGTCAGGCTCAGCCTTCAGGAGGGTGTTGCACCGTTGGCGTGAAGTGGACATCAAATGAATGATTCTGTCTGGATTCTGAATCTGATGCTGCTTGAGCTAGCCAGTTGCTCGAGGTTCGCTGATAGAAGCGATGCCGACTCCTGTGACTTTTAAGCTATTGAGATAGTAATATATCAGGGAGTTAGAGTTATCTGTGCCTTTCTTTAGGTAGCTGATATAGTCCCAATCTCCCTGATGTGTAGCATGCAGTGCAAAGGGAGACTAAGTTAGCCCATCAAATGGGTCAGTGAAGCAACATATTTGTTGCAATATATCAGTAGTTCAAAATGTAGCTTACGTTTTGGAAATTAGGAATAGGGCAATAGGCTATCTGATCTAGAAACTATGCTACTGTGTGTGCCTGTCAAAATATTAATTTACAGAGTAGATGTTCCTTCATTTAATTTATTTATTGTGTTTTTAATTTATTTCATACATCAGCACCCAAGGGCTAGAGGGCATTAGAGCAGGGTGAAGAGGCTGCCTCCACTAGCACTGCAGCAGGTGGAAACATCAACATCATTGCCACGGCTACAGCAGATAATTCTGCTAGCCCCAGTAAGTCTTCTTCATTATTATTCCTTAGCTATTATCTCCCCCTACTAGAAAAATAATTTGGCTTTGTGAATTTTTTATAGTCTACTTATTTTTTTTCAACTCTTCTATCCAATATGTGTTGAATTGACATCCCTGCATTATCCCTTTTCCTAGATTTTCTGTTTCTCTAGCTGACTTTTTCTTGCCTCTAGTTATCTTTACCTCTCATAAAAAGCTTTCCCTCTCCCCTCTGTTATATGTCTTGAGGTACTGTGAGGCAAAAAGAACAGATTTGTAGACAGGGGAGAGGATTTCAGGCCCATGTAAGCTATTACTCACCACACATGTTTGTTGAGCACTGAGGGGTATGCCTATGCCTTTTGCCTACAACATACATAAAAAAATCTTAATCTGCAATAGACATTACCAACTGAAATAGTTCCCATTACTGTTTTGTTCCTTTACCTGAATAGATGAAGTGATGGCTGCTACCTCTATCAATGTTCCAATTATTTTAAGGTTTCTCAAGATGCCTTCTTAATGGTAGTGGTAGAAATTGCAGGTTAGCGCTAACAGGGAAGACATCAGAAGTGAGGTCCTACTTTCAGCTTGGTGAAATCCAGCAGTAGGATTGGTCAGAAGGATTATCCTTCACAGGCAACTAGACTGAAAAAAAACTCAGAGTTAGTGGGTTATTGTTATCATACCTCCTCAAGGACTGAGACCAAACCACCATAATGACACAAAGACCTGATTATATAAAATCTAGAAGTAGTGAATTCAATAGATCTAATACATATGGGGCAGATAAATATGGCAGATGCCAAGAATAGAATTTTCAATTTTTGGTAGGCTCGGACAAAAGGAAAGAGTGATGGAGTGAAGCACTAGTGGGAGGTGACTGAGTGGGCACTGGGAAACAAACCTTGTTTCCGGTTTATAATGTCTTGCAAACTTTGTACTGCCACTTTACCTGAAGCAGACACACATAGCACAGTCAACACTTCAGGGCTGCATTGAACCACGCTGCAGTTAGTTCATGGGTGGGAAAATGCTGTGAGCTGGGAGGTAATGATGAGACGGTGGGATATCTGCCATGATTAACAAGTACAATATGCTTAATTTGTAAATAGGTAAGCAATGTGACTTATCACTCAACACTGCTACTGCTGGGACTTCTCCCCCAACAACCACCTGGGACTGCTCCATCATACTCCCTACTGCCTCGTGGCTAAGAGTATGTCCGGCATTAATAATCTGTGCGGCTAGAAAAAAAAAACCCATTTTAGGTACCAGACATGCCACCTAATTATTATTTTGAACAAAGTACAACACCAATTCCTTGCTACAGTTTGGTTTGCAGTATCTTCTATCAAAACCATTACTTTGAGAGGTTTGTTGGTTGACAACATGTTAGAAAAACTAGGAAGTCAAGTCAACTAAAAACTTTGTTCTCCTAATGAGGAGCTAGTATTTAATGTATTAAGTCAATGATATCTAAACTCATGAAAACCTTGATTCAGGAGTGGACTCAGGAGGTTAAGCATTTAAGCAACACAAGCCCTGATTCATAAATGAAAAGCATGTTACACTTTTGGTGTTCGTTTACTGACTCTTGCAGTGTAAGGTTACAACTAGTAGCTTTTCCATCAGTAACTTTATGAACAGTAACTTTGAGAGCAGTAGGTAATCCTTAACACTTAATTTAAAAGGAGTTACTACTATTACTTAGTTACTACTCGTAAGGTTACTACTTATAACGGTAAACTTCAGGTAGTTCAGTTAAACTTTGAGAGTGAACTGTAGGAAAGTACCATCTTGCCTGGCATGTTACCCCATTTTTTACTTATATGTATGTTTGTTTTTTCCTGTGTCACTGGGAGCCTGCCAGCCAGGACCCCAGTGCTCATAAGTTGTGCCCTGTATGTGTTCCCTGTGTGATGCCTAACTGTATCACTGAAGCTCTGCTAACCAGAACCTCAGTGATTATGATCTCTCTGCTTTTAAAATTGTCACTGCAGGCTAGTGACTAATTTTACCAATTCTGATTGGCACACTGGAACACCATTTCAATCCCCTAGTATATGGTACCCAGGTACCCAAGGTATTGGGGATCCAGGCGATCCCTATGGGCTGCAGTATTTCTTTTGCTACCCATAGGGAGCTCTGACAATTCTTACACAGGACTGCCACTGCAGCCTGAGTGACATAAGGTCCATGTTATTTCACATCCAGTTTACACTGCACTTAAGTAACTTGTAAGCCACCTATATGTCTAACCCTCACTTAGTGAAAGTTAGGTACAAAGTTACTAAGTGTGAGGGCATCCTGGCAGTAGCCAAGGTGACCCCACATTGTTCAGGACAATTTCCCCAGACTTTGTGAGTGAGGGGACACCATTACACGTGTGAACTACATATAGGTCAATACCTATGTGGAGCTTCACAATGGTAACTCCGAACATGGCCATGTAACATGTCTAAGATCATGGATTTGTCCTCACAATACCCTTCTGGTATTGGGGTGACAATCCCATGCATCCCCGGGGCTCCAGTATGGACCCTGGGTAATGCTAAGCTAGCTCTCTGGGGTTTTCTCTGCAGCTACCGCTGCTGCCAACCCTTAGACAGGTTTCTGCCCCCCTGGGGCCTGGGCAGCCCAGTCCCGGGAAGGCAGAACAAAGGATTTCCTCTGAGAGAGGGTGTTACACCCTCCCCATTTGGAAATAGGTGTTAAGGGCCTGAGAGGAGTAGCCTCTCCTGGCCTCTGGAAATGCTTTGAAGGTCACAAATGGTGCCCTCCTTGCATAAACCAGGGGTGGTGCCCAGAGCTCCTCCAGTGTGTCCCAGTCCTCTGCCATCTTGAATCCAAAGGTGTGAGGGCACAATGGAGACCTCTGAGTGGCCAGTGCCAGCAGGTGACGTCAAAGACCCCTCCCAATCGACTCTTACCTGGTTAGGTAGCCAATCCTCCTCTGAGGGCTATTTAGGGTCTCTCCTGTGGGTTTCTCTTCAGATAACGAATGCAAGAGATCACCAGAGTTCGTCTGCACTTCTCACTTCGACTTCTGCCAAGGATCCACCGCTGACTGCTCCAGGACGCCTGCAAAACTGCAACAAAGTAGCAAGAAGACTACCTGCAACATTGTAGCACCTAATCCTGCCGGCTTTCTTGACTGTTTCCTGCTGGTGCATGCTCTGAGGGCTGTCTGCCTTCACCCTGCACTGGAAGCCAAGAAGAAATCGCCCGTGAGTTGACACAGGAGCTGGATCCTAGTCTCCCCTACAGTCCAGTGGTCCATCTGTCCAAATTTGGTGACGGTAAGTCCTTGCCTCCCCACGCCAGACAGTCATCCTGTGTACTGCATGATCTGCAGCTGCTAGGGCTTCTGTGCACTTTTGCAAGACTTCCTTCGTGCACAGCACAGCCCAGGTCCCCAGCACTCCGTCCTGCATTGCCCAACTCGCTGAGTTGACCTCCGACTTCGTGGGACCCTCTTTTGTTGTGCGGAGATGACTGCAGTGCTCAGATTTCCTCAATGCCTGTTCAGGTGCTTCTGCGGGTGCTACCTGCTTCTGCATGGGCTCTCTGTTTTGCTGAGTGCCCCCTCTGTCTCCTCCTCCAAAGGGCGACCTCCTGGTCCTTCCTGGGCCCTGGCAGCACCCAAAACCTTCAAGCACGACTCTTGCAGTTAGCAAGGCTTGTTTGCAGTCTTTCTGTGTGGGAACAACTCTGCCTTCTCCAGCACGCCGTGAGACATCTTCTGATGAAAGGAGAAGTTCCTGGCACCTTCCGTTGTTGCAGAATCTTTGGCTTCTTCCACCCAGGGACAGCCCTTTTGCACCTTCATCCAGGGTTTAGTGGGCTCCTGCCCCCCCCGGACACTTGCGTGACTCTTGGACTTGGTCCTCTTCCTTTGCAGGTCCTCAGGTCCAGGAATCCGTCTTCAGTGTTTTGCAGTCAGTTGTTGTGTTTGCAGAATCTCCTATCACGACTTTACTGCATTTCTGGGGTAGTAGGGTAACTTTACTCCTACTTTTCTGGGTCTCGGGGTAGGGTATCTTGGACACCCTTAGTGTTTTCTTACACTCCCAGCGACCCTCTACACACTACACTATGCCTGGGGTCCATTCGTGGTTCACATTCCACTTTTGGAGTATATTGTTTGTGTCGCCCCTAGGCCTATTGTCTCCAATTCCATTCCATTGTGTTCTACAGTGTTTGCACTACTTTTCTAAGTGTTTTACTTAACTGATTTTGGTTTGTGTGTATATTTTGTGTATTTTACTTACCTCCTAAGGGAGTATATCCTCTGAGATACTTTTGGCATATTGTCACTGAAATAAAGTACCTTTATTTTTAGTAACTTTGAGTGTTGTGTTTCTTATGATATAGTGCTATATGATACAAGTGGTATATATAGGAGCTTTGCATGTCTCCTAGTTCAGCCTAAGCTGTTCTGCTATAGCTACCTCAATCAGTCTAAGCTGCTAGGACACTGCTAATCTACTAATAAGGGATAACTGGACCTGGCACAAAGTGTAAGTACCACAAGCTACCCACTATAAGCCAGGCCAGCCTCCTACATTGGTGGCAGTGGTGGGACAAGTACTTGTAACTGCTTTATCACTTTGTCATTGATGCTTTTCATAAGAAAAACATATACCAAATACTTCAGAATATACACAGTAACCTAAACAGTTTAACGTTTCTTCTCTAAAACTTTCTAAAAAGTTTCTGAAAAGTTTTTGAAAAATTTCAAAAGTTTTCACAAGTTTGAAAACGTTTTTCTCTTTTCTTTTAAAAGTTCCCAACACTTTTTTCTCTCTCTGTCCTAAACCTTTTCTATCATGTCTGCAGTAGAGCTTACTCCCACAGTTGTCCAGGCAATATATGGGAATCTAAACTTTAAAAGTTTGAGGGGTCTCAGCATTGAAAGAGGTTTAGCAATTGGTAAGAATCCTACAAAAGATCTTCTCCTTAGACTTCTCCTAGAAAATGACCAGAACCAGTCTGGCCCATCCCAGGATTAGGAGGTAGAAGAGGGGGGTCCCCAGCCAGACTCAGAGGAGTCCCCCTCTTCCATGGACCTGCCAGCTAACAGCCCACCTAGGGACACTGGTAGTGGGAGGGGTCTCACACTAGTAGGGCACCTTTCACTCCCAAAGACCAGGTAACTAGGGTCCAGGCAGTTAGGGATAGGTCCAACTCTGCCAATTCCCACATTTCTTCTGTGTCTCATAATTCCCTAGCCACCCACCCTGGGGATATCTTAATGGAAAGGGAACTCAGAAAGCTGAGGTTGGAAGAGGCCAGGCTGAAGATTAAACAGCAGAAGCTGGCCTTAGACAGGGAATCTTCTGGTGAGGGAGGGATAGTGGGCAAGGATTTACCCTTCCTACCCCTAGCTGAACATACAGCAAAAATGCAATTTTACCATTGTGAATCAGGTCAGACAATGCCCACTAGTACTACTACCCATCATGGAACACTGGAACAGGCATTGTTCCGACTCTGAACTATGATGATGAATTGAATAATGTTATTTGACTTTCATGCCTAGGTGGGTAAGTAGATCATCCGGCCACCACGTGTGTGATCTATGTATGGTATAAATTCATAAGCCACACCTCAATGTAGCACACAGCCTGGGGGAAGAAGGTTAAGGGCTTGATGAATAGATGGAAATGAGGAGTTGGGATAAGGTTTAATAAAGAGAAACACTACACAAAATCAATGTGTATCAGGGCAATGGGCAGCACATCATTATCATCTAATCTGCTGTGGACTGAAATGATGTAATGACATAGTTCAGTTGAATGCATTGAAAACAGTCCTTCAGCCACAGAAACCCAAGTTATATCTAAATGTTCTGTCATCTAGATTTGCAAAATCTAACTTATGGAGGAGTGAACCCACACAATTTATAAAAATTATGACTGTTAAAAAAAATGATACTGTATGGAAATGTCAAACTGGGCGGTACATCTGCACGAGCTGCACTGAACATATGCTCAGCAGACACATTGCCATCTGCCCATACCAATACACCAACATTGTATAGTTGAATAGCAAATAGTCATTGATGCTGCCCCTTGCTTAACATTTGTTGCCTTGACCCCTGTACTCCACTTATACCCTACCATTTCATAGATTGGATGCAATTCTTTTGTTGCCGGTGTTGTTGCAGATGCTGTTGCTGGTGTTACTGGTCTTGGCTGCTGTGAGATAACACTACTGCCCTCTCTGGAAGTCGGAAGCTGCACACCAGAACTTCTGCCCGGGACTCTAATTTCCAGCTGTTCTTCTTCCATGTCTCTAGCTTGCTCAATAATCCACATCTTATATAATGAAACATACCCATCTAAAATAGGAATTAAAGTGGCCAGTATTTTTTTTGCACCAAGGATCAAGTATTGTGGCATGGATGTACTCTTTGGAGGACACGATCTCTCTTTGCAGTCTTGGATTAACAGCCAAGCAAAGGATTAGGCTCTCAACCAACTCATGCCCTTCTTCGTTCAAACCGGTGAACCTTTACAGCACCTTTTTTTTTAGTGGTCCTTTAGCAGTTGTAGCAACAGGATAGCTTGGCTCACTGGATTGTCCTCCTTGCTGACTTACAGTGTGAAAATCCCTAAAGGAGGTAGCATTTGTGACAGACATTTGACTAGGCTTAATTTGTCCATATCCATGATCATGCTTTTCCCAGTTGCATCCTCTCCTCTTTGAAGGATATAGTCAGTGATCAGTTTGTACTGCTTAATCAGATGTTGCAACATGTAGTGGGTAGAGTTCCAATGTGTTTGCACCTCCTGTATGAGGCTTTAACTGGTACTCTGTCAGAATATTGAATGTTCCTCAACTGCTTACAGGCATTAAAAGAATCACTGAAATGAGTGCAGATTATTTCACAAATGGTCAGTATGTTGCTGGCTATGTCTTCTTTCATTGAGAAAGTCCTGTACAATCAGGTTGATGCTATACACAAAACACAGGGTGCTAAAATAGCCAACATCTGCCATCACCTTCACTGTATTATTGTTACTGTCCACGGCAACAAGTCAAATTCTGAAACCTCTGGGTCACAGCCATTCAAACACTTTGATTTTAGTCTTCTAAGATGTTTGCAGCTGTAAAGAATTTCTCCATAGCGAACAGTGCTAGTGTTGAATGCCATAGAACACCCATAAAAGTTTATTCAGTACTGAGTACTGAGATATCTGTTACTTAACCTTAACCTTAACCTTAACCTTTGGCCACCAAAGAGATCCAGTTTGCCATGATACATATGTAATCCATTGCTTGACAACTGGGCCACATGTCTGTCATCAGGTGGATAGTGGAAATAGTACTCTGCTTCAAAGCTTGCCCAACCAATCAAAGCACATCATGATAGAGCACTGGAACAACAACTCTGGCAAAAAAGGTCTTCCATTTTGGGCAAATGGCCATCACAAATTCTTTAAATCCCACTCCTTTCACAAAAGAAAAAAGGAAGAGGCCAATAGCTAACATTTTAGCCAGGTTCCCTTTGTACAAGTGTGCCATTGGGTGGTTGTGTTTGTAGCGGCTGTCCTGTTTAAACATGTCCGTAATATTGCTTGCATAGTTTTCTTTGTTGAAGTTGAATCTTCAGGCATTGCAGTCGACGCTATCTTGTCACAAAGAAATTCCAAAACTGCACTCAGTGGTGTATATGTCTCGTAAACTTAATAAGGCAGAACAAAATTATACCATCACAGAGAATGAGCTCCTACTCTACAAAGACTCAGTTGAGGAATGGAGGCATTGTCTCTTAGGAGCCAAGATTACAACTACTGTCTATACTGATCACAGAAATTTACACTTCATGTACAGGCCTGTGGCAAAATCTTCACAAAATGGCTGCTGTCCACATAGTTAAACAAGAACAGCAAGCAAGGAGGCATGGACAACAAAGAACACATGGAGCCTTTTGACAATAACACACTGCTTGGCTATGGCTGCACAAAATGGCTGCCAGTCATACATGACCAAACAACAACAGCAAGCAAGAAGTCCTGGACAACCGAGAACACATGCAGGGCCATGGCAAAAGCACAGTGCCTAAATATGGCTACTCAAAATGGCCACAGGGAACATGGCCAAACAACAAGAACAAGCAAGGAGGCATAGACAACAAGGAACAAATGCAGGCCAATGGCAAAAGCACAGGGAGTGACTACACAAAATTGTCGCACAACAACAGCAAGCAAGGAGCCATGGACAACAATGAACACATGCAGGCTAATGGCAAAAACACACTGACTGGCTATGGCTACACAAAATGGCCACCAGCTACACGGCCAAACAACAACAAGCAAGGAGGCATGACAAACAAAGGAAACATGCAGACCTATGGCAAGAGCACACTGACTGGCTTCACAAAATGGCCACCAGCCACATGGTCAAATAACAGAAAACAAGGAGGCAGGGAAAACAAAGAACACATGCAGGTCTGTGGACACTGACTACACAAAATGTCCACTGGGTACATGGCATGGAGGACAAAGACAACATCGTGGTCTAAGGCAAACACACACCCACACACTGGCCAAACCAAGGAGGCATGTTTAACAATGAGGAAAACCCATTCATTCAGCAATCCCAAAATTGAAATTTAAGTCAGCTATGAAAATTGTTAGAACAACACACATCCTTCGAAGGCATAAAAATATATAAAATATACGCTTTTTTCAGAAAAAAGGTAAGACACAAAAAACCCACATTTTTCATCTAATATAGTGCCATCACTGGTCTAAATCATCAATGTTTTACAACAACACATACCAAAGAAACAGTTGTTTCACATATCAAATGACTAGTACTGACTGGATTGCCTGTGGGCAGGCTAGGCCCCATGGTAAAATGAATTAATAGTGCAAATTAAACAAACATGGTGAAAACCTACACAACTGTGCAATATTGTTCTCTTATACAAGATAAAAAATTAAATGCAAAAAAATACCATCCTATTACTGCAATGTTGGGTCTCTCGTCACAATCAAATTTAAATATTGAATAAAAGGACAAATAAAATTATTGGTACATGCCCTCTATCAAATAACACCCTGATCCAAAGGTTTTTGAACTTAATTGTTGTAATGCCATAATAAACAAAGGGCCTCATCATGACTTTGGCGGTCAAAATTATCTGAGAAGCCAAGGGGAAGAGGCTCCCCAGTCTATTACTATGGTTCCACCAGGCTGACCAGCAGAAATCGTATTACGAAGTTTCTGCCAGTCAAACCGGCAGAAACAGTGCCACCTCAAGGGAGCCAAGGCCAATACCTTGGCACAACAGCACCCTTGCATGGCAGACAGTGTGCATTTCAAGGGTGCTGGCAGGTGGGCCCTCAGCACTGGTTTTCCACCACTCCACCATGAAAAGGCTGGCAAAAAGAAGACTTGTCATCAGCATGGTGGTACTGAACTCAGCGCTGCTGTGGCTGACCAAAACTCTGACCGTCGCCACCCCAACAGGATCCATCATCCTGGTGGTGGCAGCTGTCCTCTGGAAGTCCAACCGCCAGGGTTGTAATCTGGCAGTCGGACTGTCATGAGTAAAGTGGTCTGACCGCCAATGCAGGTTTGGCAGTCCTCTGATCATCAAACTCATCTTAATTGTGTCCCGGGTCCTTAAAATCTAATACTATATATGCAGCAGGAATTGCAGACAAAGAGAGGCATCCTTTTACCTTGAAATCCAAACAAAAAGTATCCAGGAGATGGGCAAAGCACTCGGAGGAGCCCTCTGGTCAGAAAGTTTGAGTCTCTGGGACAATTAATTCCTGTATAAAAAACGTTAAATTAAAAAAATGCTTTTCACACTAAAAACAATCTGAACTGTACGTTTGAGAAGAATATTCACTTTAAAAGCTATTTTTGAGTTGACTCACCTGCTTCATGAGTTGAAAATCTATTCGAGAAGTAGAGACTTGACAGCTCAAGGTCAATGGCATCACAAAATGGCACAGCAGAAGGCTCTGCGGCGACCACTAATTGCGCTAACCAGCAGCAAATCTCATTCACTTTTGCAAGTGCACATGTAAGGAGTCTCACTTGCGCCAACGGAAATGTGATTCCTCCACGCGCCGGATGGCAGAATCTGACATGAACTTCAAATTAGCAGTCTAACGTGGAGTTACCAGAATTACGCTAACTGCATTAGTGGATACATATTTTCACCAGTGCCTATCTGAAACCAGGGTGTAGATTATAATGCCACATCAATTTCAATCTATCAACACACTTATTTTATACAATAAAGTGTTCTTTTTTAAGTAATTATAGCTAGAGTAAATATTGATGGTCTCAATGAAGTTTTTAAAATCCAGATATAAAACTGTGTAGTCTGGATTATTCAGCACATTTTACTCATGCTGGCTCAACCAACCCTCAAATAATGCCGGTTTGGTTACAGAGAAAATTATTCTCCTAACCTCTGTGAGTCAAGTATGGTTGAAATAGCCATTAATATAGATTATTAGATAAAGGGCAAATAATCTCAGCCATGCAATCTACTCTTTTTAAATTACAATGTTTCCCCATTGTTAGAAATGGGGTCTGTGGTAGGCAGTCAGGTTATCCCCTATCCAAGCATGGACCCTTACTCTAGTCAGGGTAAATCACACACAGTCCAAACTATCCTGTACCCACCCTCTGGTAGCTTGGTACTGAGCAGTCAGGATTAATTTATTAGGCAATGTGTAAAGTATTTGTGCAATAAATCATGCGATAACACAGTGCAAACACCACAAACATACACCACACAGGTTTAGAAAAATATAGAATAATTATCTGAGTAGCGGCGCTGAGTCTGTCTACGAGCTCATCAGCTCGTGGGATGGGGTGAGCATCTGTCTTTGTGACAAAGTTGAGACCCCGGTAGTCCACACAGAACTAAAGTTCTGGATTGGCACCGAAAGCTGCAGCCTTGGGAAACAACACCACTGGGCTGGACCAGGGACTGCTGGTGGTCTCTATCACCCCAAGAGCCAGCATCTTGGCAACTTCATCCTTGATGCTGGACCTCACTTTATCTGACACCCTGTAAATTGTATTCTTTACAGGTGGACTGTCTCCTGTGTCAATATCGAGGACACACAAGTGTGTGAGACCAGGCATGAGGGAGAACAGGGAAGAGAACTGCTCCAACAACTCGTAGCAGTCTCTTCTATGATCTAGAGTCTGGGAGTTAGAGAGATTAAAACCCTCCACTGACCCAACACCTTCCTTGGCAGAGAGGAGGTCGGGGAGCGGCTTACTCTCCTTTTCCATGCCCTCATCTATCTCTAGAAGCATGCGGACCTCAGACCTCTCAAAATGAGGCTACAGCCTGTTGTGGAGGTTTGTTAAGTGGCTTCCCCCTTTTGCTCCTTGATTTCGAATGGGCCAGTCCAGCGGTCCTGGAGAGCTCTAGGCTCTACTGGATCCATCACCTATACTTTGTCTTCAGGTGAGAATTCTACCAGGGTGGCCTTCTGGTCTTGCCATTCCTTCATCACCTCTTAAATGGCCTCCAGGTTGCTCTTGGCCTGTTTCCAGAAGCTCTGCATCTGGTTGCGCAGGGCCAGTATGTAACTGACCACATTCTGGAGAGGTTTCTTGGGAGCTTTCTCCTATCCCTCCTTGACTATACTTAGTGTCCCCTGACAGGATATCCATGGAGAAGTTCAAAGGGGCTGAACCCCACCCCTTTCTGGGGCACCTCCCTGTAGGAAAAGAAGAAGGCATGGCAGTAGGACTTCCCACTTATGTCTCATGGCCTCTGTCAGGCCAGTGATCATGCCTTTCATGGTCGTTTTTGAACCTTTCAGTAAGCCCATTGGTGTGAGGATCGTAAGGGGTGGTAAACTGGTAGGTTATTCCATAATCATCCCAAATGGACTTCATGTACGCTGACATGAAGTTTGTGCCCCTGTCAAACCCAACCTCCTTTGGGAACCCCACACGGGTAAATATCCCCATTAGAGCTCTGGTCAACATAGGTGCAGTCACTGTCCTTGGAGGGATTGCCTCTGGATAGGGGGTGGCATGGTACACTAAAACCAGGATAAACCTGTTGCCTAGGGCGGTTGTGAGGTCCAAGGGACCAATGAAGTCAATGCCCACTCGGGGTGCCAATGACAGGGAGTGGGATCAGGGGGGCTGTGTCATTCTGGCTCGGTGATGCAGTGAGCCAGTGGGCCGTGCATTGAAGTTCCGGTCGCAACGCTGGCCTATGTTGATCTCCCCTCATGGAGCCAGGGTGCGTCATTCTGGTTCAGCAATGCAGTGATTTTTTCACCTCAGGGCAGGCTGTTCGTCAATTTTTGCAGCACAAGGAGTTCTTTGCAGAGATTAAGGGGGTCATCACGACATTGGCGCTCCCGCAGCCCCCATTGCGCCCGCCGGCCCAGCGAGAATGAGGCCGCAACATAGGAGCCGGCTCCTAATGGAGCCGGCGGTGTTGCGGCCGTGCGACGGGTGCAGTTGCACCTGTCGCGCTTTTCACTGTCTGCTATGCAGACAGTGAAAAGCTGGCCGGGGCCGTGTTAGGGGGCCCCTGCACTGCCCATGCCAGTGGCATGGGCAGTGCAGGGGGCCCCAGGGGCCCCAGGACACCCCTTACCACCAGTCTCTTCCTGGCGGTGCAAACCGCCAGAAACAGGCTGGCGGTAGGGGGGTCATAATCCCCAGAGCAGCGCTGCAAGCAGCGCTGCCCTGGCGGATTACATCCGCCGGGCCATTGTGGTGGTAAACCGCCGGCCCCAGTGGTGCGACCGCGGCGGTCAAAATACGCCGGGAGGCACCGCCAGCCTGTTGGCGGTGCTCCCGTCGTTTTGGCCCTGCGGTTATAATACCGCCAGGGTCATAATGACCACCTAAGTCTTTTTGGCCTGAGAGTTCAGGAAACAGGAGGCAACCTCAATCCAAGCTCGTGGAGAGCACGTCTCAGCAATGCCAGAGGGCAGCAAGGCAGCAGACCTTTACAGCAAATCAGTCAGGTGAGTCCTTTGGGCAGCCAGGCAGCTGCAGGTTCCAGGTTCTGGTTCAGAGTTTCTTTCCCAGGAGGTATCTTGTCAAGAAGTGTCTTAGTTAGTAGGGTCACGGACCCAGTTTATATACCCAAAAGTGCCTTTGAAGTGGAGGAGACTTCAAAGAGTGGCGTAGAAGTGCACAAGGTCCCCTTTCACTACAATCCCATCTGCCATGGTCCCAGTAGGGGGTTTGGCAGTCCATTGTGTGAGGGCAGGCCACGGTCCTTTGAAATGTAAGTGTCAGGCCCTCCACCCTTCCACCCCAGGAAAACTCATTCAGTATGCAGATGTGTGCAGGTGTGACTGAGCATTCTGTGTCTGTGGTTGTCTGGGTGAAATGCACAAGGGAGCTGTCAACCAGGCCAGCCCAGACATTGATTGTAAGGCACAGAAGGTTTTAAGTGCAGAGAAATGCTCACTTTCTAAAAGTAATATTAATTACTAAAATTCTAAAATAGTAATATAAAATCCAACTTCACCAGTCAGCAGGATTTTGTATTGCCATTCTGGCCATACTAAATATCACCTGGTTACCCCTTTCTAATCAAAATCTACCACTCAAACAGTTTATGAGGGTAGCCTTAGTGTTAGCCTATAAAAAGAGCAGGCCTTACAGCAGTGTAAAACAAATTTAGGAGCTTTACACTACCAGGACGTATAGAACACATATGTTCATGTCCTGCCTTTTACTTTCATAGCACCCTGCCCTATGGGTTACCTAGGGCCTTCCTTAGGGGTGACATATGTAGAAAAAGGGGAGTTGAAGGCTTGGCAAGTACTTTTAAACGGCAAGTCAAATTGGCAGTGACAGGCCTGAGACATGGTTAAGGGGCTACTTATGTGGGTGGCACAATCAGTGCTGCAGGCCAACTTGTAGCATTTAATCTACAGGCCCTGGGCACATGTAGTGTACTTAACTAGGGACTTACAAGTAAATTAAATAAGCCAATTCGGTATAAGCCAATATCATCATGTTTTAAGTGAGAGAGCATATGCACTTTAAAACTGGTTAGCAGTGGTAAAGTGCGTAGAGTCCTAAAACCAGCAAAAACAGTGTCAAAAGTGGAGGAAGGCAGGCAAAAAGTTGAGGTTGACTACCCGATGGCTGTCATCCATTGTTTGGATGGTTTGAGTACAAAATTCACCATTGTTTGCCAATCGTTTTAATGCCTGTGACTCCTTGTGTATCAAATCTAATCACAATAATTTGCTTTTGTGCAAAAAAGCATACATTTCCAAAAATCCATAAAGACCATCAGTACCCCCAGAATCAAACTATTGTGACAAGTTGCCAGTCTACATTGGAACCTGATAAACCTGAGATCTTTGGTGTGGTATACCCTCAAAAGTTTAGTCTTCACTTGTTACAACTCTGTCGTCCCATTTCCAGGGGGCGCTGTAAGAGGACTGTCTGAAGCCTGGGAATCACCTTGAACACCTATCTAGAGTCCCTTGCTGACTCCTGTTTGTTTCTCTTTTTTCCATGGTACACTTGTGTAGTACTACATTTGCTTCCTGGGACTGCAAGTCCCATAATGCACAGCCTGGTAGTCAGGAAAGCCCGTATTCTGTTTCCCATTGTTTTCAATGGGAGAAGTCCAGTTGCTCCTTTTCACTGGATCCTCTCCTCCAGGACTTGCAAGTGTCTGAAACTACACACACCTGTGACCTCTCCTGTGCAGCCCAGCTTGGAACTGCTTATAAGCAGCCATTTCCTCAAGCTCCCCGTCGTGCATTGGAGTTCGATTCCTTTGTGTTACAGACCATTTGTCGGATGGTGTTCCAGTTTTGTTCCTGTTCTGTTCCAGCTTGATACTGTTTCCTGTTTCTCTGCCCTGCTCCTGATTGTTCCAGCCAGAGTCTGCTCCCTATCTCTTAGCCTTGTACCTGTTTGTTTCTTCCAGAGCCTGCTCCCTGTTTCTCTGCCCTGCTCCTGCCTTGTTTCAGCCTGAACCTTCTTTCTGTTTCCCAGTTCTGTTTACTGCTCATTTCCTACTCCCTGTATTCCAGCCCTATCCTTGCCTGTTCCAGCAAGAGCCTGCTCTCAGTTTCCCAGTCCTGTCTCTGTTTGTCCCAGCCAGAAGTTTGCGCCCTGTTTTCAAGTCCTAGTCCAGCCTTTGCTTCAGCCTGAGCCTGTTCCTAGTTCTTGCCTCTGCCTCTTAGTTTGTTCCCTTCCGTTTCTGTTTCTTCTTGGTTATTTCTGTCTGGTAAGTGTTCTATCAGTCTTCACCAGTGTATAAGTGTCTTCCTTAGTTCTGGGGTTGGCTCCTGGTTTCCAGGAGGCAACTCCAGCCCCCATCCTTGTCCAGTGTTATACGTTGTCTTTCGTGCCTAACAGTGACGGTGTGCTATTGCTGGTTTCTCAGGAATCGCCACTGTGTTTCCAGTTGGACCCACAAGAGCGTGTCTTGTGTATGTGAGTTCTTTCCTTGTCTGTGCTCTAGGGTCCAGAGACAGAATCACTTTTGCTGCCTCCTTTCTATGGGGCTGGCAGCGTGACTATCTGTAAGAGCAAACTGCACAGAGGCATTGACATTCCCTGTTACTGTGGGAGGTTCTGCGCCTTACTCTGTGTACAACCCCAGCATGTTTGTCCATTAGTAATCTGTTTCCTGTTTGTTCACACAAGGGTTGCTCTGCTTTTACTTTCCTGTGCCTGTTCATAGCTGTCCTTTCCGTGTATGCCTTTAGCTGCTCTTCTTTCCCAGTATACTACCTCTTTAGGATATTCGGTGACCTCAAGGGGTGTCCCAACCAGAGTCCTGATCAGACCCGCCCGAAACCGTGACATCACTACCCTGTTTTTGCTGAACCCTTTTTTGTTGGTCTTAGAACTGTTTACCCCTGCTAACGACTCCTGGGAAAGTGCTTGTGCTCTCTTCCATAAACATAGTAAAACTGGTATACACCTAGTTAGCTGATTCCATTATGAATAATACTACCAGTAGCCAGGGCCTGTAACAGAAATGCTATCAGTGGGCTGTAGCACTTCTTTTGCCACCTGATAAAGTAGCACTGTAAAATATGTCTCAGACCTGCAACTGCAGCTTATAGTGCAGATTTAAACTGTCATTTTGAACTGGCAAGTCAATCTTTTTCTAGGGCTAAACCTTTGTTTTTAATACTTGTAAGTCACCCCCATGGTAGGTGTCAAAGACTTAAATGACAGGGTCATGGTCTTTAAAACGTGTGCTCACGTTTTAGACGTCATAACAGTAAAAAACTCCTAAAGCCATTTTTCACTGTAGCAAGTGAACCTTTTCCATGGACTAACACAGGATAACATTATTACAGTTAATGATGGACAACTTCAGTTTAGAAGCAGATGGAAAAATATGTCTTCGATTCATTAAAATTGTAATTTAAATCTCTCTTCAATGGTAAAGTTGGATTCTAAATTACTATTCTGAACATTCCACATTTATGGTTGCCATTTTTCAGCCTAAACCAAATGTGCCTTTCTGTCAGTGTCCAGGGTCACAAGACTGATAATGGCACTCCTGTGGTGTGATGTGTATTTCTTCAAGTCAGCAGACAAAAAGGGTTCAGGTTTAAGGAAGGGTGTTCCTCTCCTAGTGTGATATCCAAGGGGTAGTACTTAGTCCTTTCTGATCTTCAAAGTATAGCCTTAGGTTTATCCACGCTCTTTCTGATTTCTGAAGCTGCCTGCCCTTTGCCAACCTAGACAGTTTGGAGCTAAACTGAGGAGTAGGGAGAAAACTAAACAGAACCAGTTTAAGGGTAGGCAAAGGGAGTGTCCCCCACACACAGGCTGGCATTGGGTATGAAAGTGACCCCCACAGAACCTCTCATCAGAACACTATTAGACCTATTGAAGATTCAGAAGAAGGACTGCCCTGTTGTCTGAAGGAGGAAGATTTAATCTGCTTGCCTTCAACCCAGGAAACTAGAAGTGACTCAAAGTGTCAGTTGGCTGAACTCCTTTTGAGTGACAGGCTTATAGAGGCCTCATCTGCAACTGCAAAATCTGAGCAGCACTAACGCAAACTGCCTGAGCCCTGCTGCTGGTCTCTGCTGGAGTGAGTTCTGACCGCTAAGAGGTGCCTTCCTTGACCCTAGACCTTCTGCCAGTGTCAGAGAGTACTCTCCCTGCTTCAAATCTCCAGGAACTAGACTACAGGTGTAATTCCAGAAGTGTTGGGCTTTTTGCAACTGAGAACAACAACCTGGATCACCTGCCAATGCAAATATCCAATGCTGACCTGCTCTTTGCATCAGCAATGACTTCCCACATCTACCAACACACACCTCCAGCAGCAGCCTGCTGTTCATGCCGGCCATGATCTCTGTGCTGCTCTCATGAATGTGAAGCTCTGGCTGAGGCTCCTTGCATGTACTTGGACCCTGTGAGAAGATAAATTATTCATCAGGACAAACCTGGTCCCTGTATCTAACCCATACTCCATCATGATTGGCCTGAACTTGTGACTTTTACAAGGTCATGCGTGACTAGATAACTGTGAGTGGTGCTTTGTACTTTTTGGGACTATTTTCATCTGAATATTTATAAATTCACAACTTTGGTTCCACTTATTGAGTTTTTGTCATTTTGGTGTCATTTTGTTTATTACAATTTACATATTTTAATAAGACCCTTATGAGAGTGACAGCTCCATGGCTATACAAAAAAGTGAAGGTTTTGAGTTTGATCCTACACAGGATTATTTAGGGATATTAGACACTAAAAGTCTGTACATGGGGGCGTGCCCAAGATGGCGGAGCGCTAGGACGGATCCTTGAGCGCTCCACCGCCCCGGCCCACACCAGCGACGCGCGGCCTGTCTGGGGGAAGCCAGGAGGCTCCCCCGAGCTGTGAGACACCCGCAGGATACCTGCAGCTCGGCATCGGCCCGGAACGGGGGTCGGCAGCTCCCGCGTAGGAGCAGGGCCCGGCCTCAAAGTGGGGGCGTGGTCGCGGCTCGGCCGAGGTGACGGCCTGGGCCGCAGTGCGTGCTTTCCTCCGGCGGCCCTTGGAGTTTTGGGCGCCGGGGGGTAGGAGGACCCGGGGGCTCACCTGGGGCCCTTGAACTGGGGATTTCTGCTGTGGGCGCTGGTCCTTGGTTTCCTGGGCGCGCTGGAGGAGTGGGGGGCCCCAGCCTGTGCCCTTGGCTCAGGGTCCCGGCGCCGGTGATCCTTTCTGCGGAGCGGCTGACGGAGGATTGGTGGAGCGCGGGGCCCTGTCAGAGGCTGGGGGCCCAGGGGCAGGCCCTACACTGTTGCTTGCAACCGAGGGACTTCTGAACAAGTTGGCAAGTGGCGGCTCCTGTTGGCTGGATCAGGTGTGGTCCCTAGCAGGGAGGCGGTGGCGGAGCGACATGGGAAGGAGACTTTGGTGGCCCCGGGGGACCGAGTTGGCGAGTCGCGACCAGGTCTGTGCGAAATGGCAATGGCAAAATGAAAATGTGAGCGTTCAGTGAGGGACATGCTTGCAGGAACGCGCCTGGCTTCGGGGACCATGGCGGAGGAGGTGTCTGGAATGGGGACCCCGGAGAGCCGGGCTGAGAAGGACTCAGAGGTAAGGTCCCCAGTAACAAAGGGCTTTTTGACCTCCCTGTTTGACTCGCTCAGGGGCGATATTCAAGAGCTACGCAGGGACATCTCGCAGGAGGTGGGGGAGCTGCGAGGAGAGGTTTCCTCCTTGGGTGAACGCGTGTCGCAGCTAGAAGATAATGAGATAATGAGATCCCTCATGGCGAGGAGGTGGCGGGTCTGCAGCAAGAGGTAGTCCACCTCCGTGAGTATCAGGATCTCCTCCAGATGGCGGTTGAGGACTTGGAAAACCGCTCCCGGCTACAAAATATTCGCATTAGAGGGGCTCCGGTCGGAGCGGAAAAGGAGGACATTGGAGCCTATGTGTTGGACTTATTTCGCTCCTTGCTGGGCCCGGAGGAGACACGGGAGGTTGTCCTGGATCGGATCCATCGGGTTGGGTGTGCGGGGGGCCCTGGACACCCCCCAGATATTCTGGCTTGCCTCCTTAACTTTGTTCTTAAAGAAAAGATCTTGCAGCGGGCCCGCAATCTGCAGCATGTAGCCTTCCGAGGGCATGATCTACAGCTATTCCACGATCTATCTGTGCGGACCCTGCAGCGGCGGAGAGAGTTTAATCCGATCACGATCACTTGTGGGCGCATAACATGTCGTATTCCTGGGGCCACCCGTTCCGCTTGGTCTTCCACTGGGAGGAGCAGCTTCGGCAGGTGAAATCCGTCCAGGAGGCTGGTCGTGTCTTGGGCCTGGAGGATATAGGCCAAGAGGCCTGTGAGGAGGCGGCTCTTCCGTCGGAGGGTCCCCCTCGTTGGAGGAGGAAAGAGAATAGAAGGAAGGTGCAGCGTCCGACGGCCTCGGAACTGAGATCAGAGAGAGAATCCGCCTTGAACAATGTGGCCGCTGGAACCTCGGCCTAGGAGGCGGCTCGGGGGTGTCTGGGTCTGCTTTGGGCCACGCTGCTAACAGTACGCTGTTTGTCGAGGAGGATCGGGGCGGCGGGCGCGATGGAACTGGTTACTTGTAATGGGTGGATATACTGCCCCGTGGAGACTTTACCTCGTGGTGTTCCATGATCGAGGACTACTGTGTTGTAGGCACCTGTTGTGCTTGTTAGTTATTTGTTGCTGGGTTTACCTGCGATGCTGGCTTTCTGTAGTGACACTCCTGGACCTGAGGGTTATAAGCGATATGGAGTGCTGTGTGGAGGCGGCCCCCTGGTGTGATTCTGCCCCTTTGCTTGATCCCCTCCGCATGGGTTATGACTATTAAATGTATAAGCTTAAATGTTAGGGGGCTCAATAACCCCACCAAGAGGCTTGCCATACTGTCCGCCTTGCAGAGATCGGGGAGTCATATATGTCTCTTCCAGGAGACGCATCTTGTCCATAAGGACACCTATCGTATGCGGTCTAAGTGGTTCCCCAGGCTGTTCTGGTCTTCTCTACCATCAAAGCATGCAGGAGTGGCGATACTTCTCTCGTGATACTTCCCTGGGGAAGTAGTATCACAAATGCATGAGGTCCCGGGGAGGCTTTTAGCCATGAGGCTTAGAGTGGGAGGTTTCTCTTTTACAATTGCTTCATTATATGCGCCTAATTCTCAACAAGAAACCTTCCTAAGACAGGCTTTGACTCCGCTGCTCCAATCTCCGGATGGAGCCGTATTGCTGGGGGGCGACTTTAACCTGGTGCTGGATGGGGATCCGGACCGATCAGGTCAACGGTATGGGCAGACGGGGTCTTTGTCGGATGCCAGTCGACAGCGGCTGAGTGAGTGTGGCCTGGTGGATGTGTGGAGGAGGGCGCACCCCTCGTCGAGAGACTATTCCTTTTATTCATCAGCAACCAAAACATATGCCTGGTTGGACCTCTTTCTGGCAACTCAGGAGCTTTTCCCCCGGGTTAGAAACTCAGCGATTGAGCCACAGGCCCTGTCGGATGATGCCCCAGTCTCAGTTGAGATCCACATGGATATGGTGTGGGAGGGCACACCGGGCTGGCGATTTAAAAACTCAGGGCCATATTTATACTTTTTGACGCAAAACTGCGCTAACGCAGTTTTGCGCCAAAAAAATTAGCGCCGGCTAACGCCATTCTGAAGCGCCATGCGGGCGCCATATTTATTGAATGGCGTTAGCCGGCGTTAGCCGACCGGCGCTGCCAGGTGTGCGTGAAAAAAAACGACGTACACCAGGCAGCGCCGGCGTAGGGAAAAATGGCGTTTGGGCGTCCCAAAATGGGGCAAGTCAGGCTGAGGCAAAAAAATCGTCTTAACCCGATTTGCGCCATTTTTTTTGGGCGCCCAGACGCCATTAACATGACTCCTGTCTTAGCAAAGACAGGAGTCATGCCCCCTTGCCCAATGGCCATGCCCAGGTGACTTGTGTCCCCTGGGCATGGTCATTGGGCATAGTGGCATGTAGGGGGGCACAAATCAGGCCCCCCTATGCCACAAAAAAAAAAAAAAAATACTTACCACAACTTACCTTTTCTTCCCTGGGATGGGTCCCTCCGTCCTTGGGTGTCCTCCTGGGGTGGGCAAGGGTAGCAGGGGGTGTCCCTGGGGGCAGGGGAGGGCACCTCTGGGCTCATTCTGAGCCCACAGGTCCCTTAACACCTGCCCTGACCCAGGTGTTAAAAAGAGGCGCAAATGCGGGGTTTTTTGCCCCGCCCACTCCCGGGCGTGATTTTTGCCCGGGAGTATAAATACCACGCACATGCCTGGGAGTCATTTTTTAAAACGGGAACGCCTACCTTGCATCTCATTAACGCAAGGAAGGTGTTCACGCAAAAAAATGACGCTAACTCCATGAACTTTGGCGCTAGACGTGTCTAACGCCAAAGTATAAATATGGAGTTAGTTTTGCGTCGAATTTGCGTCGAAAAAAACGACGCAAATTCGGCGCAAACGGAGTATAAATATGCCCCTCGATGCTCCTGAATAATTCAACAGTAGAGGCGATCCGAAGAGTAATTATCGAATACCTTAGGTTTAATGATGATGGGGCCATAAGTATTGCAACGTTGTGGGAGGCACTGAAGGCTGTCCTGAGGGGTGAGGTGATGTCGCTTTCTTTTAGGGACAATAGGGCGAGGAGACAGCTTAGGGAGGGGCTGGAGCAGAAAGTGATTTGTTGGAGTGTTCACATAAACGTACTGGTGCTCCTAGAGTGTGGCGCAAGCTCGAGAAATTGAGGAAGCAGTTGAGGAGACTAGACTGGGACAGGGCAGAATATGCGGTAATCCGCCTTAAACAAAAGTATTATTTAGGAAGTAACAAGTGTGGGAGGCTGCTGGCACATAGGTTGAGAGCGCAGCGGCCGGCGTCACTGATTAAAATGGTCCGCTCCCCTTCGGGAGCAGAAGCTCATACGAGCGACCAAATAGCGGAGGCCTTTGCAGAATTTTATGAAGGCCTATATAGGGCTTAGGAGCCTAGCGTCTCAACCCAGAATCCTTTTTACAGGATATAGCTATTACTTCCTTGGCAGACTCGTTAGACCAGCCTATACCGGCAGAGGAGGTTATATCTGCAATTGCTAGACTGCAGACTGGGAAATCGCCTGGCCCTGACGGTTTTTCTGTGCTTTTTTATAAAACCTTCTGTGTGGAACTTGCACCCGTCCTGGTGCGGCTTTTTAACTTCTTTTGTCAAACAGGCACCCTCACATCTAACATGTTGGATACCTCTATCGTGGTCATCCTGAAGCCGGGATAGGATCCTGAGGAGTGCACCTCTTACAGGCCAATTTCCCTCCTGAATATCGATGCCAAATATTTACTGGTATCTTGGCACACCGCCTCAATTATTATATGCCGGGCCTGGTGGATCCTGATCAGGTGGGGTTTATACCGCACAGGCAGTGTAGCGATAATACCAAGAGATTGCTCTACATATTGGATAAGACGGAGCGCTCTCGTAGGGAGGTGCTCTTTTTGTCCATTGATGTCGAAAAGGCGTTAGATAGGGTTTTCTGGCCGTACCTGTTTCAGGTGCTTTCGCGCTTCGGACTGGGGCCGGGCTTTATGGCATGGATTTGCTGCATTTATCAGATGCCTCGGCGGTGCGGGTTAATGGGACTCTCTCTTTGCCCTTTGTGGTCCAGAGGGGTACTAGGCAGGGCTGCCCGCTCTCGCCCCTCCTGTTCACGCTTTACATGGAGCCTTTGGATCAGAGGCTCCGTGACAACCCGCATATTAGGGGTGTGAGGTTTGGAGGGGACGAGCATCTCATATCATTATACGCGGATGACGTCATCCTTACTTTGGCGGAGCCTATGACCTCACTGCTGGCGCTAGTGGATGTCTTAGAGGAATTTGGGGCCAGATGTATGAAAATATTTTGCACTCGCAAACGGTAAAATCGGCTGTTTGCGAGTGCAAAATAGTGGTCGGCAATGCATGAAAGGCATTCGCAGACCACAAAGTAGAAATCGCAAAAATTGCGATTTTTAGCGTTGCGACCTGCATTTTGCAAATCGCAATTTGCGATTCGCAAAATCCAGGTCGCCAGGCAATGCTGCAAAAAATCACAAATTCCGATTTTTCGCAGAATGATATTTTGCAAATGCAAAATACCATGATCTGCAACCAGGTGGTAACCTGGTGCAAAATTAAAAGATGCAGTAAAACTGCATTTTTAAATTGAACATGTAAGGCACACATGCCCTTTTGGCATGTGTGTACCTTACATGTTAAAAAAAAAAAAATTGGGGTGCAAGAGAGGGGGCCTTAGGCCCCCAGCACCCTGGCCTTTTGCATTTCCAAAATTGAGATTTCTGGTTCAGAAATCGCAATTTTGGAAATGCAAAAAATTCGCAGCTATGGGCCAAGAGCCCCATAGCTGCGAATGGGGCCGGTATCGCAATTTACGATTCGGTAATAGCATTTGCGATTTTTAAGAAATCGCTATTACCGATTTGCAAATGTGATACATGGCCCTTTGCCAGTCGTTAATAACGATTTCTTAAAAATCGCTATTACCGAATCGCAATGGGCCGTGATGGTACATCTGGCCCTTGGTCGGGTCTCGGGGTTCAGAATTAACATGCTAAAATCGCAGGCTATGGGCAAGTTTATCAGCCTGAGCATGAGCGGGACCTGAGGGCCTGATTCCATTTCATGTGGTCTCCCTCGGGGCTTCCATACCTGGGTGTGGAGCTGGGTTCCACAGTGGCCCTCACGGCGTTGTTGAATTACACGAAACTGACCCAGTAGGAGCAGCGCGACCTAGAGACATGGGGGAGGCTTAAATTGTCCTGGCTGGGCAGAGTTTCAGCCGTTAAGATGACAATCTTGCCGCGTATATTGTACTTGTTTCAAGCACTTCCTCTGGAGCCTCCGTCACGAACGATAGCGACCCTCCAGTCGGCGGTTCTAAGATTCATATGGGAGGGGAAGGCGGCGCGACTACCACGACAGGTCTTGTATCGACCGAAGCGGCAGGGTTTGTTGGCAGTCCCTTGCCTCCTACGGTATTTTCAAGCCTCACAATTGCGTTTCCTCTTGGAATGGAGCCGTCCGTCCTCCAAGAAACATTGGTGCTTCATGGATCAGGCGGTGGCCGGATCTCACATATGGAAGGAACCCTGGCTTAGGCGTCGGCATAGAGTACGGGGGCTGTACATGTCACCGGTCACAGAGGTTTCAATGAGGGTGTGGGACCGGGTCGCTGGCAGAGGTGGCCTGACGACCTTTCTGTCCCCAATGACCCCCCCTGGGTGCGAATCCTGATTTTGGCCCGGGAGTACAGCCGGAAGCATTACGTCGATGGTATGAGGGGGGTTGTAAATGGGTGGGATAATTATTCGATGAGCAGGGAGCTTAGGGAGACATATGGTTTGACCGAGGCGGATAGGATGATGTACCATCAAATTCGACATTGGGACCTGCAACCAGCCAATAGAGCATTAATTAACAGGCCGTTAACACCTTTTGAAAAATTGATCCTCACAAAAAAGGATGACAAGCGAGTGGTTTCTGAACTCTACGCCCTCTTGCGGGAGGAGGCCCCTCTGCCCAAGACGAAGGGTCAACTGAGATGGGAGACGGAGCTGATGGAGAGAGCTATCGGAGGATGAGTGGGAGAGTGTTTTTTATAGAGCACACCACACAGCTTATAACGCAGCAGGTACTCAGACAGCTTATAAAGTGACCACCTCCTGGTATTACACCCCAACCAGGATTCATGCCTGGGATCACACTAAATAGAATCTCTGTTGGAGGGGATGCGGGGGGAGGGTCGCTTGTACATTTATCATGGCATTGTCCCAAGATAGACCGATACTGGGAATACATACTGGACACTGTTGACATGGTTTTTGACACTCAGATTCCTCGATTACCTGCATATATTTTGCTTGGCCTTCCCCACCCTGTCTCCTTCCCTTTGAGGTAACTGAGGGGTCGACAGATGGCTTTAGCTTTAAATGCTGCGATACAACTGTTGCTCTCTGGGTGGGGCTCTGAGCAGATCCCGACAACGACTTCATGGTTACATAGGCTCTTGTTTATCCTCGCTATGGAAAAGCTCTCCCTGGCCTCGCTGTATCGGAGCGAGGACTTTAAAGAACTATGGCAACCATACTTGCGTATTCTATCTGCGGAGTTTTATGGATTGACATGCCCTACCTATTTGAGAGTCCTGAATTTGACTTGAGTACAGAAGGCGAACTTTCAGGGGTAGACCCACACATGTCCAGGATTATATTATAAAGGAGACTGAGATTATCTGCTTTCTGTACTATTGGCCAGCCGCGGGGAAATGCTGTTGTATTTTGTATTTAATCTTTCTTGCTTTTTCTTATTGTTTCGCATGAACTAAGCTAAGTATGAGTCTAATAGCTCACTGAGATGTGGTTTGTATGCGATGTTTTATACTTTGAAATTAATAAACAGATTTGATCCATAAAAGTCTGTACATAAGTACACCATAGCTAAATACACTTCAAATGGGTACTACGTGTTAGGCCAAGAGCCCACAGAGTTTCCACTACATTTATAGTATAGTGTGCTAGAGTAGCACTAACAGACAACTATTTTTTAATTGGTAACAACTATCTACAAATCAAGGAAATTGCAATATTCTCAACTTGCGTTCCAAACATGCAATTTTTACATCTCATCCAACTGCAGGGTGTAGCTATTTTTCTTTGTACTACCCCATTCAATGTGTCAGTCACAATTAAGCTGAGATATATAGATGTTTTTAATAATGTGATGTGGTACAGTAGAATGATTATTGTTCATTGTTTTATTAGCGGCTCAGTTCCACATGTGAGGATTTAGCATTCACCATTAATTTTGATAAACCAAGAATTTGTTTACTAGACTTGTTTCTGTTGTGGATTTTTATACCAGTTTCTTTTAAAAAGTTACCAACGTGTTTTTACATTATGGTTGTTCTCATCAACATAATCAGAGGAATAATTTGCTTTCAGAATTAAAAGGAACTGCATAAGAGTGTTGATTTTCAGAGAAGCAGAAGTGTTATTTTCAAATTTGATACCACTTGGTTTCCCAAGGCGATTGGTACACATAGGGCCCAATTATGAGTTTGGTGGTCAGACCACCTGACCACCATGTTGACGGGACTAAAAAGACTGCTGCACCAGAGGTCCTTAACCTACTGTATTACAATGCAAACAGGCAGAACTGCCACTCCCAAGCAAAAAGGCAGACTGCCAGCTGTGCAGTGGTCTTGTTTCTAGGTGGTTCGACCTCCAGTGCCATCAGTGTCGGTGCCAACCACTGAGCCTATTACAAACACACAGTCTCCCAGTGGCAGCCTCCTTGCAGCGGTTAGCCTATGGTCGTGGACCACCACCGTACACGTCTAGCAAAGTAACAGACAAGTGCACATTGGAAGAATTAAAAAACAACACAGCTAACACAAATTGGTCCAGTGGACACACCTGCAAATCACATTATAAAACGCACCCTTTGAAAGACCACAATCCTTTGCATTTCCACTGGAAGCCAAAGTACCCAGAACACTCTTTGTTGTATTTTTCAAAGAGTAGACACCCGTTTCTTCAGCATCCAATATAACACCTTGCACGTACTCTTTTCATTCACTCCCTATTGTACTTTCCCTGTTCTTTAAGTCCCTGTCATCCACTTTAGTTGTCCACCACATCACATCCCAAAAATCACCATTTTAAGAAGATAAGTTGAGAGTCGTGGTGGATTACATCATACGAGTAGAGCGACATTTGTTTGGAGCACAAGTCCAGCATACTCTGCTCAGTAGGAAAATGGAACTGTGGCACAGGATCATTGACAGAGTGAATGCTGTGGGCACCACCCAGTGCACCCAGGAGGGCATTAGGAAAAGGTAGACTGACCAGAGGGTCAAGGCACATTCCCTGGCCTCCAGGCAACAGATGGAGGCCAGAAAGACTGGTGGTGGCCCACCTAGTGCCCCATTGACACTCTTTCCCTGAGAGGAGAAGGTATTGGCCATTCTGCATTCTGTGGGCTTGATAGGAATACTTGTGGTAGTGGAATCTGGTAAGTTACCACAAAAATAAACTGTCACAAAAATGCAATGTCCTGCATGCTCACAGCTCAGCTTTTGCCACTGTGTTGTTTGTGTACTTCACCAAGATTCAAAACGCAGAGTATCTAAGATATAGCACTGCAAGTGTATACTGTTGGACCCAATGTCAGAGCTTCCAAGACCTATCACATGCCATAAGTCTAAATGGTACCTAGTCTTTCAATATCAAAAAGTCACCCGAGGTCTCGTGGTATGTCTCAATAGGTAATTGTATCCTCAAATCTGAATGCAGTCTACCTACATATATATAATACCTACAGATATACAATACCCAACATTTGTCAAGTGTTGTGAAGCAGAGGGAGTGACCTGACTACACCTTTCAGGAGGCCCTGTGTCTCTAATTCCAACCACCAGCCCAGTATTCATTTGCCTATTTGCCCCTGTTAGTTAACTCTCAACTCACCTGGGAGGGTACCATTTGTCAAGTGTAGGGAAGTAGAGGGAGTGACCTGACAGCAAAGCCCAACAGGCTCGTTTTCACTAACTCCAACCACCAGCACAGTGTTCACTTGCCCATATACCCCTGTTTGTTAACTCTAAATAGAAATCTACTCACCTGGGATGACACCATTTGACATGTTTTCAGAAGTAGAGGGAGTGACCTGACTGCAAAGGCCTATAAGCCCTGTTTCTCTAATTCCAACCACCATAACCGTGTTCAGTTGCCCATATAGCTTTGTTAACTCTCAAATTAAGTTTACTCACCTGGGAGGATACCATTTGTCTAGTGTTGTGAAATACGAGAGACCTGACTGTAACTCCCAGGAGGCCCTTTGTCTATAATTCCAAACACCAACCTGCTGGTTAGTTGCTCATATTCCCCTGTTTGTTATCTCTCAAATTGAGTTTACTCACCATGGAGGATACCATTTTTCAAGTGTTGGAAAGTAGAGGCAGTGGCCTGCACTGAAAAGCCCCATAGGCCCTGATAGTCGAATTCCAACCACCAGTCCAGTGTTAACTTGCCCATATATTCCTTTTTGTTAACTCTCAATGGAAGTGTACTTACCGGGCAGTGAGCAAAATAGAGCTCATACTCAACTCAAGGACATATCTGCCTACCTAGCTCCATCTTGAGCTGCTAACCCAAGATGAAGCTATTGAGGACTGAACTGGCACATTACCTAGTGTGTACAACAAGTATTCCTAAGGCCTCAAGCAGCATCACTAGATTGGTATCGGTATCGGCAGCAAACACATTGACACAGCATTCCACACATGATGACTGTAGTCAAATTTACAATAAAGTTATGTTTTTGCCTGTATCTCACTCAACTAGGCCTCCAATAGGTCAAAAGCATATGTTGCCTCTCTACTGTGTTGGCTTCACTGCCTGTAAGATGTCATTTTCATTCCATCATCCAAAGAGCAACTTATCTGCACCTCTCATGAGCTGCTTGAGTCAAATAGTTTAGGCAAGCTTCACACATGTCATGTCAAACACTCCAATACCATGGTAAGATGGTACAATAGGCTAACCTACAACTTTCCAATGTATCTGCGTACTGTAGCACAACATCTTTGGAGGTAGATGTCACATTTCAACCAGTAACAATATATATCCTTTACCAACAGGTGGAGCTACCACTGGGTACACAGAGGCCACCAAACTACCACTACCCCCCAGATGAAGCCATCAGTGATGAGGACACTCCAGGACTTGTGGGTGGGAGGAAGTTCCTGGCCCATCCGGGCAACCTGGCCGGATGGCAATAGTGATTCTCATTTTGGCCACAATGTCACCTCCCAACCCTGTTGCTTCAACATTATAGGCAACCATGCATCCCATAACCTGTGTACCTATTACAGTTTCTACCATCTTGTGTATCCCAGTCCTGGATCCTGAGGTACAACCCTACACTCTGGACCCTAAGTATCCAGGACCCAGCTGGAGAGGGCACTCTAAGCCAAGGGCAGAGGCTTGTGGGGGTAGGGTACCTGGGAGGGATGCTGTGGGCCAGCGGAGTGAGGCCACTGGGGCTCTGGGGGTAAGGCACCATCAGCCTTGTCTTGGGGGTCTACCAGGAGTTCCAAGACGTGATGGGCCAAGTGAAAACAAAACTCCAGGAAATGAAGCAGCTGCAGAAGGTCATGATTGACAAAATAAATGCCCATAATAATGAAATGGGCACCCTAACAGGGGGGCTGTGGGAAATTAACACCAGCCAGAAGGGCTTTGCTTACTCCCAACATCGACCCCTTCCTGTGTGGCAAGTACATCCATCATGCCAAACTGAATCTGTGTCAGGCATAGGAAAGGAGGCCCTTCCAGAGGCACACACAGCTGCAGACACCCTTGCCTTTGCAGTATCTAATCCCCCCTCGCAAGTGGGGATGTCCATGCAAGAATCCGGGAGGTGTGGATGGGAAGACACCCACCACTGCCAGCAATAATACTCTTCCTTAATGTCCTCCTTTGTGTGTCGCACTTTTACTCTTTTAATTGATCCTGAACCACTTTCCATTTCCAATGAGAGGAGTACTCTGGACTTCCAGTGGCATGCCATCTACTCCAATAATTTCATTCACCATGACTGACCCCTTCAAATTTCAATTTTTGTTAATTTATGTCACAAATATTTTCTGTTAGTTGTACCTTCCTAATACATACACCCATCACTAACTCATTGTCTGCTGTCTTTAATTTCACATTTTGCCATGTAGATATGTCAGACCATGTGAAACATATGGTGATAATCCAAGGTACTTGTTCAAGATGGAATATGTTGCTTGTATACCGTGTCCAGCTCAGGATTACAACCATTTCACACAAACACATACATACAAGTGTCTTGCCAAATAAGAAATGTTATTACATTGTGCAGGACATAGGTGGACATTATGACATTGGCAGTCTATTCCGAAGACCGTCGTGGTGACGGCCGCCAACAGACCGCTGCAGAGGCGGTAATCCACCCGCCAGATTATGACATACAAACACAAAACCGACAGAAAACTGCCACAACCACAAGTCCACCAGACCCAGCGAAGGTGAAAAACTGTGAGACCCACCACCCACACTGCTACGCCACAAAACACTGCCCTCCAAATTATGACCACTAATCACCACAGTGGACATTCAACAGTGGTCAACCATTGGTGGTGCACACTGCTGCATAGGTATTGGGCATCCATCAAGACTACAAGCAAACATTGGCCAGTCCAAAAACCCCACACCTGACACATAAACACACACACACACCCTACACACCTACCAACAGCACTATAAAACACCCTCCCACACAACCCACAATGCCTTGTAAACACGAAAAGACTGCCACACCTTGCCAGGTCAATCCCTTACAGAATTGCACACACACACCAAATGCACCTATACATCTGTCATGCATCACACACCTACCACAACACTGAACACCCTCTGCACAACACACACAACACACAATAGGAATGTCCCCACAAAAGCACCCCTGTTTCACTGATGAGAAGTTGCGGGTGATGGTAGAGAAAATCGTCAAGGTAGAACCACAGCTGATCTCCATTGCCAGGATGATGGAGCTATGGTGGAGGATCGTGGACAGGGTGAACTCCGTGGGACAATATCCATGCACAAGGGAAGACATACGACAGAGGTGGACCGACCTACAGGAGGTGCATTCCACTGTATCAAGTTATCAGGTCACCATCATGAGGACTGGCAGTGGGCCCCCACCTCTTCCCCCACATCTTACACCATGGGAGGAGCAAGTCATGGCAATCCTGCATCCCGAGGGCCTCACTGGAGTCCCTGGATGGCTAAACATGGGTAAGTCACCATTGCTATCCTATGTCCACCAATTCCTGCATGGCATGTCACCCCCTCACCCCAACTCTCCACACCCCACCCTATCCCACACAGTGCACCAACCCAATGACCACACGTTAATCTGTACCCCTGCATGCCCTACCTACTGGAGGCACACCCTTCACAGCACTACATGCACACCCACCAGCATTGCATGGACAGCATGTAGTACTACCAATCCCACAATCCACCACCATACACTACCAAAGGTGGGAGGACAACACCAAACCCATAGGGAAAGGTAGAAATGGGGAAAATGTGACAGACAATGACTCTAACAAATCACTTACATCCCCACAGGTGCACCAGCCAATGTCAGCAGTGAGCACGTGCCACAGCAACCCAGTCCTCCCCCAGAAGATCCCTTCAGTGATGACAGCAACCCTGGATGTCCCGAGCTGGATGAACTCCCAGGTCCATCTGGGACCACAGGTCAGTCGGCTTCCACATTCCACAGCCAGTCCACCACAGGCACCCCCTCTGACTCAAACACCACAGCAGCCACTAAACGACCCCAATTCCCTGTCCCCAGGTCACGTCGGACAATAGTGTGCCCACCTGTACAGGGACCCAAGTTGACACAACACAGGAAAGACAAAGAAGGTTGTGGTGTAAGTGGGAGTGGGCACACCATTCAGGGGTCACAGGCACAGGGGGCCAGGGATAGGGGGAGGTCAGCTGTGCACCGGGGGGCTAGGCCCAGGGAACTGACTGCCCAGGAGGCACTCACACAGGTCCTGGGGGTATACCAAAAATCCCAGGATGGTCTGGGTCATCACCGTCATGCAGGAGAACCAGTGGCTGTAGGGAGTATACCACCAGGAGGTCATGGAGCATTTTCAGGGCCTAAATGCCAACATGGCCTTCATTGTAGGGGTACTGGGTGACATGTCCTTCACCATCCGGGAGAACAGAGCACA
Organism: Pleurodeles waltl; assembly: GCF_031143425.1. NCBI lineage: Eukaryota > Metazoa > Chordata > Amphibia > Caudata > Salamandridae > Pleurodeles > Pleurodeles waltl. The sequence goes on from NC_090436.1 coordinate 473,499,231, forward strand.
ACAGCTGGCCAATACTACTGGCCACTCCACTCAGCAGCCATCAACATCTGCTGCAGCTAGTGTGCAGGAGGACCTGCCACAGGAACAACAGGCCACCAGTACCCCTTGTAGGAAAGTAGTCTCTTTCTAGCTAATCAGGACCACAGTAGTTATGTTCTCTCCCTTACATTATTGTTATTGCATACTGGTAATTCGGTATTTCACCCAAAATTGGCATACTGGTGCCCCCTTATACATCCCTAGTATGTGGCACATAGGTACCCAGGGCATTGGGGTTCCAGGGGATTCCTACGGGCTGCAGAATTTATTTTGCCACCCATAGGAAGCACATGCAAAGGCTTCTACAGGACTGCCATTGCAGCCTGTGTGAAAAGGAACATTCACCCTTTCACTGCCATTTACACTGCACCAGGTCACTTATAAGTCACCCCTATAGCAGGCCCTCCAGCCTTAAGGTCAGGGTGCAGAGTACCTGTGTGTGTGAGCACCACTGCACTAGCAGAGATGGGTTCTATTACTTACCTTTGGTGTATTCTAATAATCCCAGCGCCCCTCATCACACTATACTTCACTATTTTCACTTTTTTCTAACTGTCTTTACAGCTATTTCTGCATACTAGTATACATAATTTGTGTATTACTTACCTCCTAAGGGTGTATAGTCTCTATGGTATTTTTGCATTCGTGTCACAAAAATATAGTATTTTCTTTCATGTGTGTAAGTATTGTGTGACTGCAGTGGTATTGCATGAGCTTTGCATGTCTCCAAGATAAGCCTTGGCTGCTCTGCTATAGCTATCTCTATAGAGCCTTGCTTCTAGACACTGTCTACATTTCACAAATAAGGGATAACTGGACTTGGTATAAGGTATAAGTACCTCAGGTACCCTCTACAAACCAGGGAAGCCTCCTACACCCCTCTCTCTGCATCAGAAGAACCACACTGCAAACGTTCCCTGCAACCCAGAGAGACACCAGAGATGGTTACCAAGACCAAGACCACCGCCAGGAAATGAGCCCCTCCAGAATGTCCCCCTTGTGTGCCACTGAGTCACCTTGTTCCCTTTGGACTGCCATTGCTCCTCATCCTATGGCCCCATGAACATTGAACCTGTGCTCCAAACCAACCGGACCACTACACCGTGATTTTCCTCAACCATCACCCCACTCTATTGCACTATCCCTTCATTATTGTCACTTCAAGAAACACCCTTGAACACAACTGGAGTAATAGTGCTTTATCAGACAGAAATGTGCAATGTAATGAATTGTATTATACTGTGCACATGTCTTGTAAAATGTGAAACCATCAGACAAATGTTGTTAAGTAGTCTGTAGCCATCACATCAGTACATTGTTGTGACCACACCAACATCTGCAAAAAGGGAAGGCATCAGTGACAGTCAATTGAAAGGTTAAGGCAGTGACTGGCTCAATACAGCTGGCACACAACACTCAACAGCAATGGAGACATGAAGAGATCTACTGGCTTACCTGAGTGTCTTTGGAAGTACTGCTGTACGATATGTGTTGTGTTGTCCACATCCTCCTCCTCCTCTTCCTCCTCCTCCTCCTCCTCCTCCTCCTCCTCCTCACTATCCTCAGTGTCCATTGCTGCCAGAGATGCATTGTCACCCCCCTCCTCCTGCAGGTAGGGCACATGGCATCTGAGGGCCAAAGTGTGCAACATTCAGCATGCAGCATGCCACCACAATCTGGCAGATCTTCTTGGGGGCGTAGCAGAGGGACCCACCTGTCAAATTGAGGCACCCGAACCTGGCTTTCAGTAGGCCAAATGTGTGTTGTACAACCCTTCTGGTACGGCCATGTCCCTCATTGTACTGATTTTCAGATTCCTAACAGGGGATCAACAGCCAAGATGGGTTTGGGTGGCCGGAGTCACCTGGAAGTAGTGAGGGACACTCATTACCCATTTACAATGACATGTAGTACATCTCCAGTTGCCATACACTGACATACATTGTATGAAGACTCATGCTCACCTATGAGCCACATTCTGTGCCTCTGTAGTCATGCTATCACCTGTAGGATGCTGCTATTCCTCAAGACAATGGCATCATGCACAGATCCTGGATACTTGGCAGTGACGTGGGAGATGTACTGATCTGCAAGGCACACCATCTGGAAATTAATTGAGTGGAAACTCTTCTATTCCTGTATACCTGTTCATTTGCCCTTTGAGGGACCATGGCAATATGGGTCCCATCAATGGCCCTGATCACATATGGTATGTGTCCCATGGAATAAAAAACAGCCTTCACAGTGGGCAAATCTTCACTCTGGGCGAATGCGATATAGCTGCTCATGTGTTTGAGCAAGGCAGCCAAAACCCTTCCAAGCACTATCGAAAACATTGGCTGTGACCTTCCTGCAACCAAGCTGCCTTTCACCTGGAATGAATAACTTGCCAGGAAGTGGAGCACTGAGAGTACCTGTACTACAGGGGGAATAGCTGTAGTTCTACGGATAGCAGGCATTAGATCAGACTCCAATTGTGCACACAGCTTTGCAATAGTGTTCCTCGCCAGACGATAGGTGAGTATGATGTGCTGGTCCTCCAGTGTAGCCAAGTCCACTAGGGGCCTCTACATGGGTGCTTTCCTCCTTATCCTCATCCTCTGCAGTGGTTGGTATCTAAGTGAGCAAAAAATAAAATGGGTGTGACTACAGGACCTATGGACACACAACATCACAGTACACAGAGCATGTATGTATGTTGGAGTCTGGAATTGTCTAGGTGTGAACAGTTGATACCAATGACGCACATATTTATTTCCAACATGAGTACTAGCAGTAGGAAATGGCAACCACCTGTCCTATATGCAGGGACAGGTGGAAGTGACCTCACCTCACTAGCGTTAGGCGTCATGGCGGAAGGCAGTCTGCACCGCCGTGCTAATCCTCATTGGCTAGCATGGGTCTCTACAGAGTACAGGAACCAATGATGATCAATGACAGCAGTGACGGTGTTCACTGCCGTGGACGTGACCGCCATTTCTTTCTACCACGTTGCTTGATTCCTGACTCTCTCTGGCTCTACATCTCCACTGCGTGTGCTGCTGAGACCTGTGTCTGGAACCTGCGAAGGCCTATGCTGCAGGGGAAAGGGACTCAGCCTTCACATCTAAGGAGTTGAAGAAGCTTGTGGATGGGATCCTACCCCTGTATGGGCAGTTGTATGGGCCTCAGACCAACAGGAGAATACATCATGGGAACGTTGAATGCGACATAGATGCATGTAAATGTATGTGTGCTCACAGTGTGTCATTTGGGGGGGTTGGCTGCATGCAATGTATATGCAGAGGTATGGGTCATGTGTGTTCTTGATGAGGGGCAAACGCAGCATGTGGCCATTTGTGTGACAGACTGGAATGTATAGTTCATCGTGTCCTTCATCTGTGTCTCCAATGCAGGTCAGCACCCATCAGAAGAAAGGGTTGTGGCATCACCAAGGATGTGCGGACCCTGGGGGTCCATAGCCGGTGGAGCACCCACTGCAGGAAACGGTGGGAGGACATGAGACGCTGGGCCTGAAAGACCGCAGATGCCCAGCTGGGGATGGCCTCCCAACGAGGGAGGGGTGCCTGTCAGCCTTCCTACTGGTGGTGGCCAATCCGGAGTTGGATAGGCTTGAGGGCAGCACAGCAGCCACATGGGGGTGAGGACAGACTGTGTGGTATTTTGTATTTGTTGCCTACCATGGTGTTTGGGTGCAAGGTTCTAGTCAGTGGATGCACCAATCTACTGGTTTAGCTTTTTCTGTGTGGTCCTGCTTAACTATGTAGGGTGGTATGTATATTTGGTATTGCTAAGTAGCTAGCGTACCATGGCAGACAGGGCTTAGTTAGTCCCAGTAGGTGTGCACTTGGTAGTGTTTGGGTTCCTTACTGCTGTTGTACCTAAGTAATGGTTTGTCACTGTGGTCCATACTGCGCAATGTAATTTCCAGTGAGTGATTGTGATGTGTATGCCATATGTACTGTTGGTGCTGTGATTAATCCTATGCTACCTTTCTCTCTCCCTCACCCACTCTACTTTTGTCATCATATCCATGTGTGCATTAGCATCATCTGGAGAAGGAGCAGGGGTACCGGCGAGTGGGGGAGCTGCAGCCCATGGGTCCCAGGAGGCAGACAGCACAGACGCCGAGGGGACCAGTGGGTTGGAGGGTGAGGGGAGCACCACGAGGGTGACAGGAGCCATGACTACAGACTCAGATTGTTTCTCCGATGGAAGCTCCCTGGTGGTGGTGATGGACCCTCTGGGACCACCCCAGCTATGTCGTCTTCCACCACCCCCAGTACCAACACCGACCTCCCAGTAGCCCCCCACCCAGATGCCTGTGCCTGTTCACCCAGGAGGGTGGGTGTCTCCTTCATCCCAGGCACCACTGGCCTTGCCCCAGTCAGCCCTGATGCCCTCAATGAGGAGGCTATTGACCTCCTGAGATCCATCTCTGTAGGGCAGTCAACCATAGTGGACGTTGCCCTGTGGCCCTTGCTGTATATATATATATATATATATATATATATATATATATATATATATATATATATATATATATATATATATATAATAGTATGTAGACGTTCTTTCCACATAATTATAGTGGTTGGATCAGATGTGTGTGTACTGGCTTTCTTTGCTCCTGGGTTATGTTGATGTTGATTAACTCTGCAGATGGTTCTGGGTGTGTGGTATGTGTGTATGGTATATGTTGTGCATGTTGGTGTGTCACTCTCCCCTCCCTCCCTTGTCTGCTAGGCGGCTGTGCTTACTGTTGTCATCTTTATTGACGTTCGTGCTCCATGACTGCCATCGTGTGGTACAGCATCAACATGACTGTGAGAAGCTGGCCTGGTTTGCAGTGGGTACGAGAGGTACTTACACCTTATACCAGGTCCAGTGATCCACCTTAGTGAAATATAGGCAGTGTCTAGCAGCTTAGACTGTCTAGAGGTAGCTGTAGCAGAGGAGCCAAGGCTGAACTAGGAGACATGCAAAGCTCTTGCAATACCACTATTGTCACAGAGTACTTATACACAAGAAAGACAATAATCAGTGTTACCAAAAATAAAGGTGCTTTATTTTAGTGGCACAAGGCCAAAAATATCTTAGAGGCTATACTCCCTTTGGAGGTAAGTATTATACACAATACATACACTTGTAACCAAAAATCAGGTAAGTAAAAAGTCATAAAATAGTGCAAAACACAATAGGTTGCAATAGGCCTAGGGACAACACAAACCATACACTAAAATAGTGGAATGCAAATGTTGGTGCCCCCCTAGGCAAGTGTAGTGTGTAAAGGGGCGCTGGAAGTTTAAGAAAACACCAAAGGCAAGTAAAATACCCCACCACAGAGCGCAGGAAAATAGGAGTAAAGTCAAGCAAGTTTCCTCAGGACACACTAGAAGTTGTGGTAAAGGATTATGCAAAAACCAAGCAAGACTGCAGGACACCAACAATGGATTTCTGGACCTGAAGACCTGTGCAGAGAGGAGACCAAGTCCAGAAGTCGATGAAGGGTCCAGGAAGAACAGGAGCCCCTGCTAACCTGGATGAAGGTGCAAGAGTGGTTTTTCTGGTTGGAAGAAAATGTCAGAAATGCACCAAAGAAGACACCTGCGGGTTCTGACTTGGTGCAAGAGATGTCCCACGTCGAGTCATTGGATGCAGGCAGGTTTTCATCATTAAATTCCGCCATCGAGCCTTGGCTCAACCAAATGTCACAGTTGGCAGGAAAAGGCACTACCTGAGCCCAGGAGGGACTTGGGGGTCTCAACTTTGAGGAGACAGAGGGGTTCTCAGCACTTTAGAGAGCCCGCAGAAGACCAGGCAGCACCCACAGGAGTCCCAGGACACAGGGACAAAGGAGTTGCAAATCTCGACACTACACAAAGGGATCCCACGCCACCGGAGAACAACTCAGGGAGCTAAGCATTGCAGGATAGAGTGCTGAGGACCTGGGCTATGCTGTGCACAAAGGATTTCTGGAAGAAGCACACAGAAGCCCTAGGAGCTGCAGAACATGGAGTGCACAGGGGTACAGTCTGATTTGGGGAGGCAAGCCCTTACCTCCACCAAATTTGGACTGCTGGACCTTTGGACAGTGAGGATCACTTCAGTCTACCACCTGTGTTCTAGGGATCACTCTCATTGACAGGAGAGGAGTCCCAGGTTACCAGAGTACGGTTGCTGTTGTGGAGAGGTGCTTGCTGAAGCAGGGAAGTGACTCTGTTACTCCAAGGGAGATTCCTTCGGTCCTTCTGGTGCAGAATGAAAACAGGCAGTCCTTAGATCATGCACAACCTTAAAACTATTGCAGTAGGAGCTGAAGTTACAGAGTTGCAGTAGCCTTCTTGGATACTTTGTTGCAGTTACAGTGTTCCTGGAGCAGTCTGTTGTTGATATGAAAGTCAGAAGTTGAAGCAGAGGATGCAGAGGAGTCCTGATGGAGTCTTGCAAACCGAATCTGAGGAAACACCCAGAGGAGAGACCCTAAATAGTACTGAGAGGGGGATTTGTCATCTAACCAGGTAAGCACCTATCGGGGGGGGGGTCTCTGATGTCACCTGCTGGCACTGGCCACTCAGATGTTCCCAGAGTTCCCTGACCATTCTGAAAACAAGATGTCAGAACCCAGGGACACTCTGGAGGAACTCTGGACACTACCCCTGGGGTGGTGATGGACAGGGGAGTGGCCACTTCCATTTCCTTTGGCCAGTTTCGTGTCAGAACGGGGACTGCAGGTCCCTTAACCGGTGTAGATTGGATTATGCAAGAAGGGCACCATTTGTGCCCTTCATAGCATTTCCAGAGGCTCTGGGAGGATACCCCTCCCATGACTGTAACACCTATTTCCAATTGGAGAGGGTGTAATACCCCTCTCCTAAAGGAAATGCATTGTTCTGCCTTCCTGGGATTGAACTGCTCAATCCTCAGGAGAGCAGAAACCTATCTGTAAGGTGAAAGCAGCTAGGGCTGCATTGGAAACCTCAGAGTACTGGTTTGACAGTACTAGGGGTCAATAGTGGAGCCCCTAGGGTGCATGGAATTGGCCCTAAATACCAGAATTGAAATGGGGTACAATTTCTCAATCTTAGACACCTAACATGGCCATATTTGGAGTTACCATTATGAAGCCAGATATATTTATTGACATATAGGTAGTGCATGCTTATAATGGTGTCCCCGCACTCACGAAGTCCGGGAAATTGGTCCTGGCAAAATAACTTTGCACCTAGCCTTCAGTAATTAAAGGTTAGACATATAGGTGATTTATAAGTTACCTGGTGCAATGAAAATGGCTGTGAAATAGTGCATGCACTATTTCACTCAGGATATAATGGCAGTCCTGAAGGAGTTTTTGTGTGAGCTCCTTAAGGGTGACAAACAAAATGCTGCAGCCCAAAAGGATCTCCTGGATCCCCAATGCCCTGGGTACCTAGGTACCATTTACTAGGGACTTATAAGGGGGTCCAGTGTACCAATCTGGAGTGGAATATGGAGACACTAGACTATAGTGACAAATTTGGAAAACAGAGAGAGCATTAGCACTGGAGTTCTGGTTAGCAGGACTCCAGTGACAAAATCAAGCATATTGACAACACAGTGACACATACTGACATATAGGCCACAAACTATGAGCACTGGGGTCCTGACTAGCAGCATCCTAGTGAGACAGTAAAAACGCACTGCCAAACAAGTTGAAACTGGGGGTAGCATGTCAAGAAAGATGGTACTCTCCTACAATGAATTCCAATTTGGGTTCCATGGCGGCCGTGCAGTCCTCTGTGCCCCTGAAGGTGATTGTCTCCTTTTATATGATGTGTTTCCGTCAGGCTTTTGGTGGTGGTGGTCCCGCCCCGGAAATCCTGGTGGTCTGCTATGTTGTAATATGGTGGGTGGGTCATTGTCTTCTGCCTGCCTGAAGATGGCTACCGCTGTGGTCAGTGGACAGAATGCACTGGCGGTTCAGGTGGTATCTTGTCTGTCTATGGGAGGGATCATTGCCATTGTCATAATTTGGTGGTCTTCACCATTGGCCTGGTGACAGTACTTCTGCCATTGTCGGCGTGGTGGTCAGCTGATCTTGAATGTCATAATGAGGGCCTTAGTCTTTTAATATGTCTGAAACATATCAAACCATATATGATTGAATCATACTGGGAAAATGAAAATATTTTCAGGTACAGACCCCCAGAACAAGGAAGGAAGGGATTTGTCAGACATTGCCGGTAGAATAGGCAAACATTAAAGTTGATGATGTCATCAAATTGAATCATATCACCTACCACACTATAGTCATCAGGTACATACATTTGAGATGTAGAGCTATGACAAACGGATAACTTGCACATTGATAAAATTGAAGTTTTTCCTGTTGCGATAGACTTGTTCACTGGCCTGTGGTGGCACCAAGGCAACAAGTGTGTCATCAATGGCTCCCACCACAACATGTGGGAGGCGAGCAAAACCATAGAAGTCAGCCTTCACATTGGCTAAATCCTCACATTTGGGGAACCCAATATAGTTGTCAATGTGTTTCAACATTGCTGAAAGGAAATCTCTTGACACCACACTGAACATAGGATGGGACATAGCACCACATATGGCTACTGTATGTTGGAAGGACCCTGTGGCCAAGAAGTGTGATACTGCCATAAGTTGAACAATTAGTGGTATGCCGGTTGGATTACTGTTTTCATGAATCAGATCTGGCTCCAACTGACAGCATAAATTCACTATTGTTAGCCTAAACAGATGGTAAAGGTTTATGATATGGTGTTCCTCCATGGTTTGACGGTCTGGCAACGGATGGTACACTGGAGGGTGTCACCCCATCTCTCTTCTATCTACATGTAAAAATACATGAGTTGAAGCATTAGTTACTGTGTCCTTATCAAAATACATCGACCGCTGTCAACCACACAAGGGTCAAATGTGACCCCCATGGTTGTCAACACGTGTCCACACATGGATTTGGGCAACACCCAATTATCGGCTCCTTAATTGCCCCTCGAAATATAACAATTTGACTGACTGACAAAAATACCATCAACGGTGGTGGACAGTGCACCGTTGTCATATGCCCTCTGTGCTCAGCAACACACTACTTTGGTGATTGTGTAGTAGAACCTACACAACAAGACTGCCCTAGGATACTTGTGATGTTCCAAGACATGTATTGGTATTGTGATGCATTTAACAGGACCCAATACTGTGATTGCAACTGCCAAAATGGCGGATGCCTGGCCTATGTCACTGGACATTAGCCATAGTCTAACATTGTTCTCTGTGGCGGTTGCGGGCCAATGGCTGTGCCCAACAGCGGTGATGACCAGGTAAGTGGCATACATGTATGTCCCATTTAGCAAAATCAGGCACTTGACTTCTTACATTGCTGCCATGAACACCTCCACCACTTCAGCTGCTGTGTGCCACCTCTGGGAGCAATACTGCCATGCCAAGCAGGTGAAAGAGCCCCTTTCGTCTCCGTAGAGGAGCTGGAAAAGCTTGTGGATGAGGTCCTTCCCCTGTATGGTCAGCTCTATGTCTCATCAGAGGAGCAGGTTTGAATCTCATAGGCATAATTGACTGTATTGAACACCATCCTTTCCCTTCTCATATGCTACGATGTGCCCTGGTGTGCCAGTTACACTTCTTGTGTGCCTGTTGTCACAGTTTGTGTGGCATAAATGAGATGTACATGGTGCAGGTGTTGGAGAAAAGTACTCTATGTATTTCGCATTCACACTGTGTTTTGAGGCTTAGATTCTTCTTGTGTTACATTCAAATAGCTAAGCAAGGAGACTTCACAGCCATACAATGGCATACCCTTGGATATGATGGTTGTAAATGCCAAAAAATATTTATGTGCTTTATAGCATGAGCTGTGTATTCATCTTGTTTAAGTCATTTCATGATCTTCTAAGCACTGTTTATTGAGCCACAGATCGTTCAGCCCACATCCGGCCTTGCCAAACTGTTGTATTAGAGGCATATCATGATTCCCTGTGCCTTTAAGAGTGCCGCTCAAGCCACAAGCCACATTGAGGATGGCCACATGATGGACAGTCATGCATGGAAGTGATGGAAATGTGAGTTTCATGTAGGTTCTGTATGCTGACCTGCACATCCTGACATGTGGCCAAAATGAGGGTCTAGTGGCATGACATGGCCTGAATGCCTTAGTCCTTTAAATAGATTAGGAATCGGTACTGAGGTAAGTCCACTGAGGTAAGTCCCTGAACCAGTACGTATGTACATTTTGCATCATTGTCAATGTGTGTAATTGGCTTATGACAGGTCCCTTACTCCCACAGCTCTTTTGTCACCATCACATTAGTCATATTTTTCCAGTACAGGTGTATTGCATAAGTCCAGAGTGCATATAGTTTGTAGATTCCAGGGAGGCAATGGCATGTGACTCAGCAGCTTGGTTACATACCAAAAATTAGGCCAAACACACCTTTGTTTGTTGAATGTTCTCTTTAGGTTTACTACACATGGTTACAATTATGTTCTGTGGTACAAGTACATACCACACAAACCTACCCTGAAGTGGCATGAGTCTACATTGAGTAGGCCACATGTCCACACCTGCACAGGGAAGAAATTGTCCGTGCATACCATGGCAGCACTTTCGCTGCCACTCAAATCTTAATGTGAAGTCTGTACTGTGGTAGTTGCCTATAGGGACTGTATGCAGTGATTCAATGTTGTAGAGTGTAAATGTGTCTGTCCAGTCAGGCCCATGGCGTTTACACTTCACAAGACCACAATTGTGTGTGGTGTGTAATGGTGGCTCACATCACAGTACATTTTCTTGAGCCTGGGCTAGCTGATATCAGTAGGCTTTCTTAGTCAGTGTAGGCAATGAGAAGGGTAGTGGATTAGTCTGCAGATGAATCCAAAAGTGTGTAGGCATGCCCCTGTACTAATTAGCATATGTGCTTTACACTTGTGGTGTATTGACAAGAAACAAAAATGTTGTGCTTGATGTTGCTGACATGCCTGTGACACAACCATTTGACTTGTGTTTGTAACCTTTTGATCTGTGTCTTGCATCCAGGTCAAATCCCATCAGAAGAAGGGGATTCAGATAGCCATCACCCGGAAGGTGCGGACCCCAATGGTCCATAGCCGGCAGAGCGTCCACTGTCACAAGAGGTGGAAGGGCCTTAGACACTGGGCCCAAAAGATTGCTGAGGTCCAGCTGGGGCTGTTCTCCCAACGTGGGCGGGGCACATGTTGGATCCTGACCCCTCCTAATGGCCTGCATTCTGACAGTGGTCTACCCGGAGCTTGAAAGGCATTTGACGGGAATTCAGCATCTACAAGTGGGTGAGTCTAGGGCACATTCCGCCCTGTAACATTGTCAAGCTGATATATTAATCTCTGCTGTCTCCCCCTGTGGATTGGGGATGGGCCATGTGTGACACACAAGATGAGTGACTGTTTCTGTAGGTTTGGAAGATGGTGCATGCTGATGTGCCCTGCCTATTAGCCCGGTGACCTAGGACACAACAGAGTAAACAGAGTGCAACTCTCCAGGGCTAACACATGGCTGATTACAGTGATCAATCAGGTCATGTTGTTTGTTGTTGTGGGTGTAATTTATACACAACAGTCCACTACCCTTCAGTGTGACAGCCCAACCAACATAAAACAATAGTTCACTGTCCTCAGTCATGTGTCTGCTCAAATAAGTAAATTGGTGTCTGTCCACCATAGGCCACTTGTATTCAGTATGTCATGAGTGGTGGTGCCTCACTAATGTCTGTCATGTGAAGGTGGCCATCATACATGTGACAGCATAAATTGCTCTTTCGGTGCAGTCACAGAGCAATGCCTTTCCCTTGGTAAGTGGGGAATGTCCATTGAAATAAATTTTAAGCCATCACTGTTGCTATCATTCCTTGTGCCTACATGTTAGCGTGTGTTCCTTCCAGCTTTGCCAAATCGTTTGCACTGCTGTTTCATGCATGGTCTACCTGTCTTCATGGGATGATGTCTGACTTCCCCCACATATGTCTGCATGCCAACATGTGTTTGGAATTAAACAGATGTGATGGGCTTCAGTTCATGTGGTGCCACAAACAAGAGTTTCTGACTCGCATTTGTTGAGCGGATGTGGATGGAGATAGACACTAGTGGTTCCATATTTAAAAGATTTGTTTACCTGGGCTTATAGGTTGAAGTCTCCTGGTGTGTTGCTACAGAGCCTATTTTTGCAACCTGTTGTCTTATTTAAAAACACTGAGTTCTGATGATGGTCTGACGGACCTCTGACTGCCAGTATAGGCCGAAACGTCGACATTATCTTCTCATTTGACAATCTGAATTGAAAGTCCATGATATTGTTTGAACTGGGACTGAAAACCAGACAATTATTGTGCAGAACTGTGTCATGAGGAGGGTTATAACCCCTTCCTGGATCTCAGTTGGGATTCAATCTTATGATCTTGAGGGGTTATATACAGTGTTCTTGTTTATGAAATGGACATTCGTTGGAATTGTTGTACATGTTTTTGAACTTTCTGAATCCTATTGAGTAATATATTGGATTAGTTGTCTTATTCATTAATTGAAGACTGTATTAAATGTACGCATAATATTTCTAAATAATTCCTCTAGGAGCATTTTTAAGTGAGACATTGTCTGTACCCAGTTCCTAGGGGAATACTGGGTTGCCCCTAAGTGTGTTAATTCACAAACAAGAGTGTGTCACCATTGATTTGTGGCTCACACTTACCCTCACACCTCATTGCATGTAATTTGGCAGGTACAGCTGCAGTAGCAATGAAGGACATGACAGATACGACTACAGATTTTGCCTACAATGTGCATTACAATGCATTGATTTAGAATCATGTGGCAAATTGCTTTTCACATTTGAAATAGGGAAGGTTTGTTAGCTAAGTGCTGACATGCATCATGAGCTAACTTGCAGTTTGTGGGAATCATAAGTGGTTGTGTACTACCATTCATCCAAGGGAATCTTTTTGCATGATAAAAAGATGATAAAAAGAGACAGCGCATGGCTTCCCATTGGGCAACATATTAAGTGCCTTCTACAAGTATGCAACATTCCCTGGGCCTCTGCAACATTCAAATGACTATTAGCTTCTACTGATGCAATCAGAGGATGGTATTGTTAGGATTACCATTCAAGACAGCCGTTATCCCTGTGGCTAGCTGATTCATTATTTGGTGGATTTTGTCGATATTTCTCCCTGACATTTTGCGCAACTTGTCTCAGTGTACATTTTCTTGCAATATGCTTTATCTATCTGAGCAATATTAGTACAACCACCATGAGTCCCTTTAGACAATGTACACATAGTGAAGTGACCATTTGTTTCCAGTGTGACATGGGTGCTTCCATGTCACCTTCTTCAGGCTACTGTACTTCTGTCAGCAATATGGCTGGACATTTCAGGGCCATCATTTCTTAATGATGTGGCATTGAGTACATGAAGATTAGCTGGATGCATGCCTTTGTGTGGGATCTGTGTAACTGAACTTGGCATTGTCCTACTATTGTATAACTACAGCTAACTGACGGATGTTACATGAGGCAAAACATTGAAGGTGATGAGATCTCCTACTTTTACAATTGGTGCCTGTGATTGCACAACTTCACCCATGCAATTTGAGTTTCTGTGATTCTGAATTTACTGTGGCCAACTGTTGATAGTTCATGTAGCATTCATGCAGATGGTGTGGCACATTTTGGAGCCACTTAGCTGTAGTTTGTGCCCCGGGCCTACTGTACGACATGGTAATGTTTGCTAATTACAGCTGCTGTTCAAGTGTTTCAGTTGTTTTTGCGTTCTTGACTTGCAATTACACATTATGCAGATTCGCATGTCAATTGATGATACATGAAGGGCCAGTTCCTGTGCAAATGGTGTTTTAGGAACATGTACAAAGTGAAATATGCCCCAGGGCAGAATCTTTCCCATATGCACCCATGTGCACCCGATATCCTCATCCCTATTGTGCAATTATTGTTTTCATTGTGAGCTTCGGATATTTGTCTAAAAAAATATTGTGTATTCCATTGACCTTCCATTGTGTTGAAATGTGGGTAATATGTGTTGGTTCATCACAGGAATGTTTCATAGAGGGTGTGTTTGGGTGGCATGACACATCCATAGAAATGTGTTTTCAATTTCATGACAGTTCATGGCATGTGTGCAATGTGAGGGTGTCAGTTTGATTATGTGTGATATTGATGTGGTGTTGCTGTTGTGTAACACAATGTTCTGTACACTTTACTGTCCCTGAAATAAGGATGGGGAGACATATGGTTTTGTGGAGTGTGGCAGGGCAGTGTCAGTGACCTGCCCAAAGGGGGCATCATGGGGCTGTGAATGGGTCATTAATTGTTATTGATTCCGACCTGAGACACATAAAATGTCACATTTGGTGGAAGGCAACACCATAGTCTGTCCAGTGGATTTACTGGCTCTGAAGGCCTAATTAGCCTATCCCACCGGTGCGGCGGACTGTGCTGCTTGGCGGTATCTGTGGGACTGCTGCAGTCTTTCATCTATGGAACCACATGCAAAATAATAGAGTGGTCTGACCGCCAAGCCGACAGAAATTGAATGGCTACAGCCCCCATGGCGGTCGATGGGCTGACAAGCTTGTAATCAGGCCCATAGTTCTTAAAAGAGCTTGGCAATTGACCAAGCACTCTTAACTAGAAAAGATAAGAAACAATGGCTGAAACTGATCTGAGGAGTTAACACCAATTTAAAGAAAACACTGATTTAACAGGTTCTGTGCCGGGGACGTAGTGGTTACGTCCCGCTGCACGGTGCTCCTGTGCTGAGAACGTAACCATTACATCCCGGCACCGGAGCTCAGAGGGAGCGCTAGCGCTACCTCCGTGGGCTCCCACCCACCCCCCCATGGCAGGACTGGAAGGGGCATTTCTTCCCCTTCCATCTCCGACCCCCCTGGTCCCCCAGTGACGTCTTATGATGTCAGCGCGCGATTGCACGCTGACCTCATCGGAGGCTGCCTCCCATCAGCTTCCAGCGCGATCAGAAGAGAAATGCATTTGCAGTGATGGCGCCTAAGAAGCTTCGAAAGTAAGGAAAGGAATTTCCTGATGAAGCGACCTGGCTGCTGAAATGCCCACCAGACACCAGGGCTAAGTTTTTTTTTTCTAAAAAAGGCATAAGTGGAGCGACCAGGGGGGAACTTATTTTCAAGGCCTTATCTGCCCCCTCGGCGGGGCAGAAACCTCTAAGCACCAGAGATCATTTTTTATTTTATTTTTATTTTGTTTGTTTTTCAGACGAGGGGAGCGACCCCTTAGGCAAGGGTGGCTCCCCTGGGGGGCAAATTATATTTAGGCCATTTCTTCCCCCCTTGGGGGCAGATCGGCCTATTCTTATTAGGCCAATCTGCCCACAAGAGGGTCAGAAACGACTAGACACAGGGATTTTTTTTTTAAGGTCAATTTCACGCCAGGGGAGCAACCCCTTAGGCAAGGGTCACTCCCCTGGTGGGGCAAATTTGTTGATGGACATTTCTGCCAACATGGGGGACAGAGAACCCTAGACACCAGGGATTTTTGGGGGCGGTTTATTTTATTTTGTTATATGAGGGGAGCAACCCCTTAGGCAAGGGTCACTCCCCTGGGGGGCAAATTATATTTAGGCCTTTTCTGCCGCTCTTGGGGGCAGATCGGCCTATTTTCATTAGGCCAATCTGCCCACAAGAGGGGCAGAAAAGACTAGAAACCAGGGATTTTTTCTTTGAAAGTCAATTTCACGTGAGGGAAGCGACCCCTTAGGCAAGGGTCGCTCCCCTGGTGGGGCAAATTTGTTGAAGCCCATTTCTGCCAACAGGGGGGACAAAAACCCCTAGACACCAGGGATTTTTTTGTGTGTTTATTTTATTTTGTTATATGCGGGGAGCGACCCCTTAGGCGAATTTACTTTAGGCCATTTCTGATCCCCTATTTCTATTAGGCCAATCTGCCCCCGGGGGGCAGAAACGACTTAGGCACCAGGGATTGGTGTGTGTGTACGTTTGTGTTTTGTTTGGGGGGGCAGCCGCTTGGGCAAGTGTTGCTCCCCATGGGGGCACATTACAGTTGGCCATATCTGCCCCCTTTGGGGGCAGATCAGCCTATTTTTGAAGGCCCATCTACCCCCAAGACCATAGAAGAATTTTTATGAAAATAAGAGGGTGGAGTATGGCCATACCCCCACCCCAAATAAATTGGGCAAAGTTGTTCTGCCCACCAGTGGGCAGATGGGGCAAATCACCCCCAATCCACACCCGGGGGGGGGAGCAGAAATTCTACTAGATGCCAGGGAATTAAAAAACAAATACAAATAGTGTGGTGTTGGCTACCAACCAGTATGGGCCTGGTTATGCCCCCACCCCAACTGAAAGGGGTAACAGTCTTTCAGCTCTCCCCGCACACTAAAACATCTTATCCCACGGCAAGCAAGAGGACTTTTGATTATTTTGGGTTTTGGTTTTACATTTGGGCCATGAGAGCTTGGCTACCTCTCAAAATCATCCCACTTTGAATGGTGAGGGCTTCACTAATTGGACTTTGGGATGCTGCCATGTAGAAAAAACTAAATATCTGGGGGATTCCAGGGTGGTGTGCTTCACATGCACCCCGCACCATTTTATTACCCACAATGCCCTGCAAACCTCCAACTTTGCTGGAAATCACACATTTTTCATTCATTTTTGTGATGGAATCTTCCGGAATCTGCAAGAATCCACAAAATTCCTACCACCAACATTGTCTCATCTATACCGATAAAAATTCTGCCACACTTGTCAGCCTAAAAATGTTATTTTGTCAAACTGCCCCTTTGGACACCCTCTGGTTCCCCCTCAATTTTGAAAAGTTTTTGGCTCTTCCCTGTCACAGGCACTTGGCCCACCTACACAAGTGAGGTATCATTTTTACCGGGAGACTGAGGGGAACGTTGAGTGGTATTAAATTCATCCCGATGCGGTAATCCCACACAGAAATGTGGGAAAAATGTGATTTTTTTTTGTGCTAAATTTGAGGTTTGCTGAGGATTCTGGGTAAGAAAACATTGGGGGATTGTAGGAGGCTGGCCTGGTTTGTAGTGAGTATCTTGGATACTTACACCTTATACCAGGTCCAGTTATCCCTTATTAGGGAAATGTAGTAGTGTTCTAGCAGCTTAGGCTGGTAGAGGTAGCTATAGCAGAGCAGCTTAGGCTGAACTAGGAGACATGCAAAGCTCATGCAATACCACTTATAGTTACACAGTACTTACACACAAGTAATGACAATACTTAGTGTTACCAAAAATAAAGGTATTTATTTGGGTGACACAGGGTAAAAAATATCTTAGAGGCAATACTCCTTCTGGAGGTAAGTATTTTACACAATAAATACACTAGACACCAAATTAAGGTAAGTAATTAGACATAGGATAGTGGATGGGAGAAAATAGGTCTAGGGGCAACACAAACCATATACTAAGAAAGTGGAATGCGAATCACAAATTCCCCCCTAGACATGTTTAGTGTGTGTAGAATCGCTGGGAGAGTAGGAAAACCACAAAGGTGAGTAAAATTCCCCAATCCCAGAGCTCAGGAAAGTAGGACTAAAGTACTGCAAGTTTCACACTACAAGTCATTATTAGAGTTATTGGAAGAATCAAGCAAGACTGGAAACAACAAATTATGGATTCCTGGACTTGAGGACCTGCTAAGAGAGGAGACCAAGTCTAGAAGTCAGAAGAAGTTCCAGGAAAGACAGGAGCCCCTGCCAACCTAGAAGAGGGTGCAAAAGAAGAGTCCCCGATTGGAAAAAGACTGCAGAAATGCACCAAAGTAAGATGGCTGCGGGTTCATGCATGATGCAATGGATGTGCCACGAAGAGCTGTTGGATGCAGGTGAGTTTCGGCGCTGGATTAGTCAAACAAGCCTTGGTTCAAGCAAAGTCTCATTTTGGGTCAAAGTGGTGCTGCCTGGACCCAGGAGGTACCTGGTGGCCTCAACTCAGACTGTGGAGGCAGAGGGGACTCCCAGCACAGGAGGAATCCCACAGATCACCAGGTAGCACACGTGCAGGTTCCAGGACATGGGGGCAAAGAAGCTGCAATTTGCGGTTGTTGCAGCACTACAAATGAAGGTCCCACACCTGCCAGAGAACAACTCAGAGAGTTGAGCGTCGCAGGATAGAGTGCTTGGGACCTGGTCCAGGGTGTGCTTGAAGGATTCTTGCAAACAGTGCACAGAGGCCTCACGAGGTGAAGATGATGCGATGCACAGGGGTATTGTTGCAAATGGGGAAGGCAAGCTCTGCCCGCCTTCAACTTTTAAACAGCAGGACCTTAGGACAGTCTGGGGGTCATTCTAACTCTGGCGGGCGGCGGAGGCCGCCCGCCAGAGTTCCCCCCTCCAGAATACCGCACCGCGGTCAGAAGGTTATTCTGTGTTTCCCGCTGGGCTGGCGGGCGACCGCCAGAAGGCCGCCCGCCAGCCCAGCGGGAAACCCCCTTCCCACGAGGAAGCCGGCTCCGAATGGAGCCGGCGGAGTGGGGAGGTGCTGAGCAGACATTGAAATGCTTTGGGGGGCCCTCTTACGGAGGCCCCTGCAGTGCCCATGCCATTGGCATGGGCACTGCAGGGGCCCCCAGGGGCCCCACGACACCCCATACCGCCATCCTGTTCCTGGCGGGCGAACCGCCAGGAACAGGATGGCGGTATGGGGTGTCTGAATCCCCATGGCGGCGCAGCAAGCTGCGCCGCCATGGAGGATTCAGCAGGGCAGCGGAAAACCTGTTCTGACCGCGGCCAAACCGCCGCAGTCAGAATGCCCTGCGGGGCACCGCCAGCCTGTTGGCAGTGCTCCCGCCGACCCTGGCCCCGGCGGACAAGGACCGCCGGGGTCAGAATGACCCCCTCTGTGTCTAAGGGGTCTACCACCTGTGTTCCAAGGAGCACACTCATCATCAGGAGAGGAGTCCAAGAGAACCGGAGGTCGATTTAGAAGGAGCCTGTAGGAGGCTGGCCTGGTTTGTAGTGGGTACCTTGGGTACTTACACCTTATACCAGGTCCACTTATCCCTTATTAGTGAAATTTGGTAGTGTTCTAGCAGCTTAGGCTGATAGAGGTAGCTATAGCAGAGCAGCTTAGGCATGGGAGACATGCAAACCTCATGCAAAACCACTTGTAGTTACACAGTACTCATACACAAGTAAAGACAATACTCAGTGTTACCAAAAATAAAGGTATT
This sequence comes from Pleurodeles waltl, assembly GCF_031143425.1. Classification (NCBI taxonomy): domain Eukaryota; kingdom Metazoa; phylum Chordata; class Amphibia; order Caudata; family Salamandridae; genus Pleurodeles; species Pleurodeles waltl. Next base: position 473,518,527 of record NC_090436.1, read on the forward strand.
TATTTGGGTGACATAGTACCAAAAATATCTTAGGGACAATACTCCTTCTGGAGGTAAGTAGTATACACAATAAATACACTATAAACCAAAATAAGGTAAGTAATTAGACATAGTATAGTGCAAACAATAGTAAATCCTTTAGAATGTAATGGGAGAAAATAGGTCTAGGGGCAACACAAACCAAATACAAAAAAAGTGGAATATGAATCACAAATTCCCCCCTAGACAAGTGCAGTGTGTGCAGAATCACTGGGAGAGTAAGAATACAGTAAAGGTAAGTAAATCACCCCACCCCAGAGCTCAGAAAAGCAGGAGTGAAGTACTGCAAGTTTCCTTAGGACACACTACACCTCATTTTGGGGATTTTGCCAGCAGCCAACCAAGTCTGCAAAGAACAACTGCTGGATTATTGGACCCGAAGACCTGTAAGGGAAGGGGACCAAGTCCAGAAGTTGAAAGAAGTTCCAGGAAGGACAGGATCCCTGCCAACCCAGAAGAAGGTGCAAAAGAAGAGTCCCCAGTTAGTTGAAGACTTCAGAAATGCACCCTAGGAAGATGCCAGCGGGTTACTGCATGATGTAAAAGATGTCCCACGTTGTGAAGAGTGTTACAGATGAGATTTGGTGTTGAAAGGTGCCAACAAGCCCTGGCTACGGCAAAAGTGAATTTTTCATCAAAATGGCACTGGATGGACCCAGGAGGGACCTGGGGGCCTCAGCTCTGTGTGAAGAGGAAGAGGGGGCTCTCGACACTTTAGAGAGCCCTCAGGATGCCAGTCAGCATCCCCAGAAGCCGTAGTATCTGGCTTTAATGGAGGTGCAAAAGGCAGTATATATAGCACAACAAAAGAAGGTCTCACGCCACCGGAGAACAACTCAGCGAGTTGAGCATTGCAGGCTTGAATGCTCTGGACCTGGGCCAGGCTGTGCATGAAGGAATTTTGCAAAGAATGCATAGAGGCCTCAGGAGGCGAAGAAGACACAAAACACAGGGATGCCATCGTTCTCAGGGAAGGCAAGGTCTTACCTCCTCCAAATTGCGGAAGCAGGATGTCAGGAAAATCTATGTCGATGATGTCCATCTTCTGTGTCCTTAGGAGCACGCTTGTCGCCATGAGAGGCGTTCCAAGGTACGGTCGTCACCTTGGAAGGTGCCTGCTTGGAGCAGAGGAGTGACTCCGTCACTCCATGCGTGATTTCTTCGGTCCTTCTGGTGTAGGATGAAGACAGGGAGTCCTCAGAGCATGCACACCATGGAAACTGCTGCAGTTGCTGACTTGGAGCTGAGGTTGCTGAAGAAAAGTGTTTCTTGTTTACACTTTGTTGCAGTTACAGCGTTCCTTGGAGCAGGCTGCGGTTGATCCGAGGTCAGAGGATGCTGAAGTTGTTGCAGAGGATTCCTAAAGGAAACTTGCAAGCAGAATCTCAAGAGAACCCACAGGAGAGACCCTAAATAGCCCTGAGAGGGGGATTGGCTACATTATCAGGTATTGACCTATCAGGAGTGGTCTCTGACATCACCTGCTGGCATTGGCCACTCAGAGCCCTCAAGAGTGCCCCCACACCTTGCAAAGCAAGATTTCTGAGTCTGGGACACACTGGAGGAGCTCTGAGCACCACCCCTGGGGTGGTGATGGACAGGGGAGTGGTCACTCCCCTTTTCTTTGTCCAGTTTCCCGCCAGAGCAGGGGAGAAGGGGTCCCTGAACCTGTGCAAATTGGTTTCTGCAAGGAGGGCACGAGGTGTGCCCTTCAAAGCTTTTCACAGGCAGAGGGAGGCTACCCCTCCCCAGCCTGTAACACCTATTTTGAAAGGGAGAAGGTGTAACACCCTGCTCTCAGAGGAAATGCTTTGTTCTGCCTTCCTGGGACTGGGCTGCCAGATCCCAGGAGGGAAGAACCCTGTCTGTGAGGTGGCAGCAGCTGTAGCAATGCAAGCCTCAGAGAGCTGGTTTGGCAATACTGGGGGTCAATGGTGGAGCCCCAAGGGTTCATGGAATTGGCTCCCAATACCAGATTTGGAATGGGGGGACAATTCCACGATCTTAGACATGTTACATGATGATATTCGGAGTTACCATTGTGAAGCTACATATAGGTATGAACCTATATGTAGTACACATGTGTAATGGTGTCCCCGTACTCACAAAGTCCGGGGAAATGGCCCTGAACTATGTGGGGGTACCTTTGCTAGTGCAAGGGTGCCCTCACACTTAGTAACTTTGCACCTAACCTTCAGCAAGTGAAGGTTAGACATATAGGTGACTTATAAGTTACTTAAATGCAGTGAAAATGGCTGTGAAATAACGTGTGCATTATTTCACGCAGGCTGCAATGGCAGGTCTGTGTAAGGGTTTGTCTCCGCTACCTATGGGTGGCAAAAGAAATGCTGCAGCCCATATGGATCTCCTGGAACCCCAATGCCCTGGGTACCTAGGTACCATATACTAGGGACTTATTAGGGGGGTCCAGTATGCCAATTGAAATTGATAAGTGAAGTCACTGGCCTACAGTGACAAATTTAAAAGCAGAGAGAGCATAAGCACTGGGGTTTTGATTAGCAGAGCCTCAGTGACACAGTTAGGCACTACACAGGCATACACATTAGGCCACAAACTATGAGCACTGGGGTCCTGGCTAGCAGGATCCTAGTGAGACAGGCAAAACACACTGATATATAGGTTTTTATCTATGAGCACTGGGGCTCTGGCTAGCAGGATCCCGGTGACACAGTAAAAATACTCTGACACACACTCACAAACAGGCCAAAAGTTGGGGTAACCATGCTAGAAAGAGGCTACTTTCTCACAGTGCCTGCAAGAGCAGGGAAGTGAATCGGTCAATCTACGGGAGATTTCTTCAGTCGTTCTGGTGCAGGGTGAAGACAGGGCACCCTCAGAACAAGCACAACATGTAAACTATTGCAGTTGCTGGCTGGAGCTGAAGTTGCAGATGAAAACTAGCCCATCCGGATACTTTGTCGCTGTTACATTCATTCCTGGAGCAGTCTGCGGTCAATCCGAGGTCAGAGGATGAAGTAGTGGTTGCAGAGGATTCCTGCTGGAAACTTGCAAGTAGAATCTGAAGAGAAACCCACAGGATAGACTCTAAATGACCCTGAGAGATGAATGGCTACCTTATTAGGTATGGACCTCACGTCATCTGCTGGAACTCAGAGGCCTCCAGAGTGTCCCCACACCTTGGAAAACAAGATGACTGAAGTTTGGGACACACTGGAGGAGCTCTGGGCACCACCCTTGTGATGGGGATGGACAGGGTAGTGGTCACTCCCCTTTTCTTTGTCCAGTTTCAAGCCAGAGCAGGGACTGGTGGTCCCCGAACAGGTGGAGACTGTCTTCTGCAAGGAGGGCACCATTTGTGCCCTACAAAGCATTTCCAGAGGTAGGGGGAGGCTACCCCTCCCGAACCTGTTACACCTATTTCCAAAGGGAGAGGGTGTAACACCATCCTCCCAAAGGAAATGCTTTGTTCTGCCTTCCTGGGACTGAGTTACGCAGACCCCAGGAGGGCAGAACCCTGTCTGTGAGGTGGCAGTAGCTGTAGCTGCAGTGCAAACCTCAAAGAGCTGGTTTGGCAGTACTGGAGGTCCATGGTGGAGCCCCCAGGATGCATGGAATTGGTTCTCCAATAAAACATTTGGAATGGGGAGACAATTGCATGATCTTAGACACCTTACATGACCATCTTCGGGGTTATCATTGTGAAGCTACATATAGGTATTGACCTATATAGTGCACGCGTGTAATGGCATCCACGCTCTCACAAAGTCCAGGGAATTGGCCCTGAACTGTGTGGGGGCACCTTTGCTAGTGCAAGGGTGACCTCACATTTAATAACTTTTCACCTAGCCTTCAGTAAATGAAGGTTAGACATATAGGTGAATTATAAGTTACTTAAGTGCCATGAAAAATGGCTGTGAAATAGTATGTGCACTATTTCATGCAGACTGCAATGACAGGCCTATGAAAGGGTTTGTCTGAGCTCCTTATGGGTGGCAAGAGACATGCTGCAGCCCTCAATGATCTCCTGGAACCCCAATGCCCTGGGTACCTAGGTACCATATACTAGGGACTTATAAGTGGGGTCCAGTATGCCAATTGAAATTGGAAAATGAAGTCACTAGCCTATAGTGACAAATTTAAAAGCAGAGAGAGCATAAGCACTGAGGTTCTGATTAGCAGAGCCTGAGTGACACAGTTAAGCACTATTCACAACACACACTTTAGGCCACAAACTATGAGCACTGAGGTCCTTACCAGCAGGATTTCAGTGAGACAGGCAAAAACATACTGAGATACAGGTAAAAATGGGGGTGACATGCCAAGAAAGATGATACTTTCCTACACACACACCCAAACAAGGGAGAATAATGCTAACCTTGTGCAGATGAGTCTTCATTGTCTAAGTGGAAATATCTGGAGAGCCCATCTGCTATGGAGTGGGTACTCCCAGGTCTATGTTCCACTGTAAAGTCCATACCCTGTAGGGAATTAGACCACCTCAACAAATTAGGGATTTCACCTTTCATTTGTTTAAGCCATAATAGAGGTATGTGGTCTGTTTGAACAATGAAGTGAGTCCCAAACAAGTAGGGTCTCAGCTTCTTCAAGGCCAAGACCATAGCAAAGGCCTCCCTCTCTATGCCAGACCAACACTTTTCTCTAGGGGTCAACGTCCTGCTGATAAAAGCAACAGGTTGATCCTGGCTCTCTGAGTTAAGTTCTGGTAGTACTGTCCCTACCCTTAATTCAGAAGCATCTGTTTGGACAATGACTTTTTGGAGTAGTTTGGGCTTTTCAAGACAGGTGCAGTGCACAGGGCCTGCTTAAGCTCCTCAAAAGCTTTCTGACAGCTAGCTGTCCACAATACCTTTTTAGGCATTCTCTTCGAAGTGAAGTCATAAAGTTGGGCAACAATCGAGGCATAGTTCTTAATGAACCTCCTGTAATACCCAGTGAGACCTAAGAAGGCTCTGACATGGGTCTGTGTAGTAGGGGGAGCCCAGTCCATAATGGTCTGAATTTTCCCCCGTGGTAGTTCAATTTGTTCTCCATGTGGTCCAGATAAACCACTTTCCTCTGCCCTATCTGGCACTTTGAAGACTTGATAGTTAGGCCTTCCCTTTGCAGGGCCTCCAAAACGTTCCATAGGTTGACCAGGTGGTCATCCCAGGTGGAGCTAAATACAACAATGTAATCTATGTATGCTGCACTAAAGACTTCCAAACCTTGGAGGACTGTGTTCACCAGCCTCTGGAAAGTGGCAGGTGCATTTTTCAAACCAAAGGGCATAACAGTGAATCAATAAGGCTCTCCTATGGTAGAAAATGCAGTTTTTGCTTTAGCATCCTCTAATAACTTGATCTGCCAATACCCTGCAGTCAAATCAAAGGTGCTTAGATACTTGGCAGAAGCCAGTGTATCTATTATCTCATCTGCCCCGGGTATAGGGTGAGCATCAGTTTTGGTCACAATATTAATGCCCCTATAGTCCACACAAAACTGCATTTCTCTCTTTCCTTCTTTGCTATTCGGTTTGGAGACAAGCACCACTGGGCTGGGCCAGGGGCTATCAGAGGGCTCAATAACTCCTAGATCCAACAATTTCTGTACCTCAGTTTTAGTGCAATCTCTGACATGGTCAGGCTGCTTGTAAATTTTACTCTTGACAGGTAAACTGTCTCCAGTATCAATTGAATGTTCACACCATGTAGTTGTACTAGGTATGAGGGAAAAGAGGTCAGAAAACAGTCCTAGGAGATTTCTGTTGTCCTCCCTATGCTCAGCAGTGAGGCAGTCTGCAAGCACCACTCCTTCCACTAAGCCATCAGCTTCAGTGTTGGAGAAGAAGTCAGGGAAAGGGTCACTCTCTTCCTCCTGCCCCTTGTCTGTGGGCATGAGCAGCGTTAAGTCAGCCCTGTCATACTAAGGTTTAAGGTGATTGACATGAAGCACCCTAACGGGGCTTCTGGCATTGCCCAGGTCCACCAGATAGGTGATCTCACCTTTCTTTTCCACAATGAGATTGGGTCCACTCCATTTGTCCTGGAGTGCTCTTGGGGCCACAAGCTCCAATACCCACACCTTCTGTCCTGGTTGGTACTCTGTCAAGACAGCATTCTGGTCATACCATTGCTTTTGGAGATCTTGGCTGGCCTGAAGGTTTTTTGTGGCCTTTTTCATGTACTCCACCGTTCTAGATCTTAGGCCAAGTACATAGTCCACAATATCTTGGTTTGGAGGTTTTAAAGGTTTTTCCCAAGCCTCTTTAACAAGAGCAAGGGGATCTCTAACAGGGTGACCAAAGAGGAGCTCAATGGGGCTGTAACCCACTCCTTTTTGGGGTACCTCACTGTAAGCGAAAAGGAGGCATGGCAAGAGGACATCCCATCTGCTTCTGAGTTTCTCAGAGAGTCCCATGATCATGCCTTTGAGAGTTGTATTAAACCTCTCAACCAATCCATTTGTTTGTAGATGATAAGGGGTGGTGAACTTGTAGATAACACCATATTCCTTCCACATTGCTTTGAGGTGTGCAGATATGAAGTTACTACCTCTGTCTGATGCAACTTCCTTGGGGAAACCCACTCTGGAAACGATTCCCAGGAGGGCTTTTGTCACTGTAGGTGCTGTAGTGGTCCTTAAGGGGATAGCTTCTGGACACCTTGTGGCATGATCAACTACCACTAGGATAAATCTATTGCCAGAAGCTGTTGGAGGGTCAAGGGACCAACTATGTCTACCCCTACCCTCTCAAAGGGCACCCCAACCACTGGCAGTGGGATGCCACCAGTCTTGCCACTGGCTTGGCAGGTCACACAGGAGCAACAAAACTCCTTCGTGTCTTTTGACATATGGGGCCAGTAAAAATGGGAAACAAGTCTGTCCCATGTTTACTCTGGCCTAAATGCCCAGCCAAGGGAATGTCATGAGCTAGAGTTAGGCAGAATTCCCTATTCTGGAGGGGGATGACCAGTCTCCTGGTAGCCCCAGGTTTAGGGTCCCTTTCTTCAGTATAGAGGAGATTATTCTCCCAGTAAACTCTTTGGCTGTCATTGACATCCCCATTCTGCTGTTTGACAGCTTGCTGTCTGAGACCCTTTAGTGTGGGACAGGGCTGCTGTGCCACACTCAGTTCCTCCCTGGCAGACCCCTCTGCACCCAAAAGCTCAGCTGTGCCAGCTTCATGCTCCTCTGGTGTAGGTTCAGCACAGGGAGAAGACTCCTCCTCATTAAAAGGGGAATCACCTGGAGAGGGAGGGATAGTGGACAAGGGTTTGCCCTTTGTACCCCTAATTTTTGGGAGCACTTGGTCTATGGTTCCAGGATCAAAGTTTCCCTGTCCTCTTTGCTTCTTGGCCTGAGACCTGGTAAGAGCAAAGATATGCCAAGGAATGCTCAGCATTGTGCTTGGGCCTCCAACTCCACTTCAGCCCAAGCTGAAGTCTCCAAATCATTTCCTAATAGACACTCTACAGGTAAGTCAGTGGATACCACGACTTTCTTTCGACAAGTAACTCCCTCCCCCCAGTTGAGATTCACAACAGCCATGGGGCGGCTAACAGTGTTATTATGGGTATCTGTCACTTCGTACTGTTGACCAAGTAGATGTTGCGCTGGGGCTACCATTTTTTTCATCACCATAGTGACACTGTCACCTGTGTCCCTGTAGGCCTCAACCTGAACACCATTTATTAGGAGTAGTTGCTTGTAATCATCCATATTAAGGGGACAAGGAATTAAGGTGGCAAGATCAATGCCACCATCAGAGACTAAAACAGCCTCAGTGGTCTCCCTAACTAGACCAACCCCCACTACTTTACCAATGGTGAGCCCAGCTATGCCCTTTGACTGGCTATTTGCAGTGTTTTTCCCACCACCACTGCTATTACTAGGCTCAGACCCCAGGAGGGCAGAAATCTGTCTGTGAGGTGGCAGCAGCTGTAGCTTCAATGCAAGCCTCACAGAGCTGGTTTTGCAGTATTGAGGGTCCATAGTGGAGCCCCCAGGATGCATGGGATTGGCCTGGTGATCTGTGGGTTCCCTCCCATCTTGGGAGCCCCCTCTGCCTCCACAGTCCGAGTTGAGGCCACCAGGTCCCTCCTGAGTCCAGGCAGCATCACTTTGACGCAAAATGTGACTTTGCTTGAACTAAGGCCTGTTTGACAAATCCAGCGCCGAAACTCGCCTGCATCCAACATCTCTTCGTGGGACATCCATTGCATCATGCAGGAACCCGGAGCTATCTTCCTTTGGTGCATTTCTGCAGTCTTCTCCAGCTGGGGACTCTTCTTTTGCACCCTCTTTTAGGTTGGCAGGGTCTCATGTACTTCCTGGAACTTCTTCCGACTTCTGGATTTGGGGCCAGATGTAGGAAACTGTTTGCGACTCGCAAACGGCAAAAATTGCCGTTTGCGAGTGGCAAACCGGAGTTTCCTATGCAGAAATGCATTTCGCGAGTCGGAACCGACTCGCAAAATGCATTTCAGAGTCACAAATAGGAAGGGGTGTTCCCTTGCTATTTGCGAGTCGCAGTGGGATGCAATTCCATTTGTGACCGCGTATGCGGTCGCAAATGGAGTCGCAGTTACCATCCACTTAAAGTGGATGGTAACCCATTCGCAAATTGGAAGGGGTCCCCATGGGACTCCTTCCCCTTTGTGAATGGACCCAAAAATATTTTTTCAGGGCAGGTAGTGGTCCAAGGGACCACTACCTGCCCTGAAAAAATACGAAACAAAAGGTTTCGGATTTTTTTTTAAGTGCAGCTCGTTTTCCTTTAAGGAAAACGGGCTACACTTGAAAAAAAAAAACTGCTTCATTTAAAAGCAGTCACGAACAGTGAGTGCCCATAGTCGCTATGGGGCCGCAATTTGCGACCCACCTCATTAATATTAATGAGGTGGGTCTTTGCGACCCCATAGCGACTCGCAGACGGTGTCTGAGACACCGTTCTGCATAGCAAATTGCGAGTTGCAATTTGCGAGTCGCTCGGACTCGCAAATTGCAACTCGCAATTTGCTTTGTACCTACATCTGGCCCGAAGTCTCCTCTCTTCACAGGTCTTCAGGTCCAGGAATCCACCATTTGTTGCTAGCAGTCTTGCTTGGTTTTTGCAATAACTTGTATCACGACTTGTAGTGTGTCCTGAGGAAACTTGCAGTACTTTACTTCTACTTTCCTGGGCTCTGGGTGAGGTATTTTACTTACCTTTGGTGTTTTCTCACACTCCTAGCACCCCTCTACACACTACACTTGCCTAGCGAGGAATTTGTGATTCGCATTTTACTTTCTTAGTATATGGTTTGTGTTGCCCCTAGGCCTATCGCATTCTTTTGTATTTTCTACTGTCTGCAGTATTCTATGACCATTACTTACCTGATTCTGGTCTCTAGTGTATATATTGTGTATAATACGTACCTCCAGAAGATATTTTTGGCCCTGTGTCACTAAAATAAGGTACCTTTATTTTTGGTAACACTGTGTATTGTCTTTTATTGGTTATAAGTACTGTGTAACTATAGTGATATTGCAGAAGCTTTTAATATCTCCTAGTTCAGATTAGGCTGCTCTGCTACAGCAACCTCTAACAGCATAAGTTACTATGACACTGCCTATATTTCACTAATAAGTGTTAACTGGACCTGGTATAAGGTGTAAGTGCCTTAAATTCTCACTACAAACCAGTTCAGCCTCCTACACCTTGCAATAGGCATAGCCAGATAGGCTGCTTGACATTTATTTCTGAGGCCAATAATCACTGAGAAATTCAACCAACTACTTGAGAGACTGAATCCCCAATAAGACAGAGGCAGATGTCTGCATTTAATTTGTATTATTTATAAGTAAAAGTGATGTGAAAAAATGGCTGTTTATTACTATTTAATACTAGTAGTACAGTGTACATTCTGATATGGAATATTTCATATTAGGCTCTATTTGTACATAGAAGTATGCCACATATTTTACTACGTCTAACACATGTACTATATATCATATGACTCTGTCATCCCATCTCTAGGGGGCGCTGTACAGGGACTCTCAGTAGCCTGGGAATCACCTTGAACACTTATCTAGAGTCCCTTGCTGACTCCTGTTTGTTTCTCTTTTCACCATGGTATACTTGTGTACTACTACATTTGCTTCCTGGGACAGCAAATCCCATAATGCACAGCCTGGTAGTCAGGAAAGCCTGGATTCAGTTTCCCATTGTTTTCTATGGGAGAAGTCCAGTTGCTCCTTTTCACCGGATCCTCTCCTCCAGGACGTGGACGTGTCTGAAACTACACACACCTGGGACCTCTCCTGTGCATCCCAGCTTGGAACTGCTTATAAGCAGCCATTTCCTCAAGATCCCCGTTGTGCATTGGAGTTCAATTCCTTTGTGTTACAGACCCTTTATCGGATGGTGTTCCAGTTTTGTTCCTGTTTCTGATCTGTCCCAGCTTGAACCTGTTTCCTGTTTCTCTGACCTGCTCCTGATTGTTCCGGCCAGTGTTTGCTCCCTATCTCTTGGCCTTGTACCTGTTTGTTTCCTTCAGAGCCTGCTCCCTGTTTCTCTGTCCTGCTCCAGCCTTGTTTCAGCCTGAACCTGCTCTCTGTTTCTCAGTCCTGTTTACTGCTTTTTCCTTCTCCCTGTATTCCAGCCCTCTGCTTGCCTGTTCCAGCCAGAGCCTGCTCTCAGTTCCCAGTCCTGTCTCTGTTTGTCCCATCCAGAAGTTTGCGCCCTGTTTTCCAGTCCTAGTCCTGCCTTTGCTTCAGCCTTAGCCTGTTCCCAGTTCTTGCCTCTGCCTCTTAGTTTGTTCCCTTCTGTTTCCGTTTCTTCTTAGTTATTTGTGTCTGGTAAGTGTTCTATCAGTCTTCACCAGTGTATAAGTGTCCTCCTTTGTACTGGGGTTGGCTCCTGGTTTCCAGGAGGCAATTCCAGCCCCCATCCTTGTCCAGTGTTATACGTTGTCTTTCGTGCCTAACAGTGACAGTGTGCTATTGCTGTTTTCTCAGGAATCCCCACTGTGTTTCCAGCTGGACCCACAAGAGCATGTCTTGTGTATGTAAGTACTTTCTTTTGTCTTTTTGTCTCTGTGTGCATCCATTGTGCTACGAGTGTGTGTGATGTGTGTGTGTCAATTGTTTGATGGTGGTGTGTGTGACATGTCACAGGAATACATATGTGTGTTATGTAGGGCCAGTCTCTGGCCAGTGTTGGGTGTGGGTTTGTGGAATTAATTTGTATATTTGCAGTAGTTGTGTTGTGTTGCTGTTGCTGTCTTGGTGTATTTGGCCTTCAGTGTCCCAGAATCTGTGCTGCATAGCCATAACTATGTATGTGGTATTGCCATGCAGTGTGTGTGTGTCCTGGCTAAAATGTGTGTGTTATGAATGTGTGGGTGTCTATGATGCAGTATGTTAGACCTGCCATCCTTAGTGTAGTCTCCCCTAACTTTTTGCCTCTGCTTCCCATGTTTGTTGGACACTGTTTTTGCTGATTTTGTTACTTTGGGCACTTTACAGCTGCTGACAAGTGCTAAAGTGCAAGTTCTCCCTGTGTAGGGTGTATGTGTAATTGGCTTTTCCATGACTGGCATATTTGATTTACTAGCAGGTCCCTAGTAAAGTACACAAAAAGTCCCCAAGGCCTATAAATCAAATATTACTAGTGGGCCTGCGGCACTGGTTGTACCACCAACATTAGTAGACCTGTAACCATGGCTCAGACCTGCCACTGCAGTGTCTGTGTGTACAGTTGTAAACTGCCAATTCGACTTGCCAAGTGTACCCACTTGCCAGCCTATACCTTCCCTTTTTATACATGTAAGTCACCCCTAAGGTAGGCCCTCGGTAGCCCCATTGGCACGGTGCAGTGTATGTTAAAGGTGAGACATGTACTGACGTGTTTTACATGTCCTAACTGTGAAATACTCACTAATTAATTTTTCACTATTGCAAGGCCTATCTGTCTCATAGGTTAACATGGTGGCTGCCCTTAAATATTCTTAAAGTGCAGTTTCCCTTTGACAGCAGATTGAAAAATGGATTTTGGGGACTCTGAACTCGCAATTTAAAAATACATATTTTAGTGAAGTTGGTTTGAAAATGCTACTTTTGGAAACTTGGTATGTTCTTGCTTAAACCATTTTGTGACTCTGCCTATTTGTGGATTCCCTGTCTGGTTCAGACTGAGAGTTGGGCTGTTTGTGAATCTCCTCTAGACAGTGACACAAAGGGATCTGGGGTGTAGCCTGCAAATCCTGATGAGCCATCTGAGTAAGAGAGGAGGGAGGAGTGGTCACCTGAATGACCTGTGCCTGCCCTCCCATAATGTAGTCTCCAACCCCCTGGTGTGTGTCTGGGGCCTGGCGTGGGCAAGGCAGGATCCTGTAAACAACAGAGACTTTCCTTTGAAGTTTGCCTTCTTCAAAGCTAGAAAGGGGTATAAGTAGTGGACCCAAAACCTCAAACTTTAGCGTTTCTTCAAGATCAGTTCTGGATCCAAGAAGAATCTCTGCCAAGAAGAAGAGCTGAAGAGCTGAGGAGAAGGGCTGCCCCTGCCTATGACTGTGATGTGTTGGACTATCCTGCAGTTGCTGCTTCTGCCTGTGAAAGGGGACAAAGACTGTACTTTGTTGTGCATTCCTGCTTAAGAAGAATCTCCAAGGTCTTGAACTGAGCTTGCCTCCTGGTTTGAAGTCTCAGGGCCATCAAATACGTCCTCTGCCAGCATCTGGACTCTCTGCTGAGACTCCTACCCTGCCAAGGGGTGCCCTATCCAGTCCTTGGGCCCTTGAAAGGTGAAGTTCAGAACAAGAGCACAGCACAGTGCAGGGAAATTTTTGATGCACCATCTGCAACGCGGCTGATAAATGACACGCCGCCCACTTCAAGCCTAATATCGAAGCTCCACCTTCACCGGCTGGGTGATCGACCTATCGTGGCTGGAAAAATAATGCAACAGCCACTTGAGACTGCTGATAACGAAGCAAACCCCATACAGGTTTGTTTTCTAATACCGTGCAAACGGATTTCACATGCATCAACGCTGGGTGTCAAAGTCATTGTGAACCTGCATGGATCCGAGATGCCCTGTCTGGAAATCAACGCATCGCTATCTTGTGGCGGGCAAAAACATGCATCACCGACTCGACTGGAGAAGAAACAATGCACAGCCTCACTTCTCGTTCCCCTGATCTACTGTTTAAAATATTTGACCGGGCTGACCATCTGTCCCACAGCAATCAAGTCATATTGCCAGTTGCACCTCCCAATTTTTGCTTTTTTACTACTCCAGGCGCCAATGAGGAAAATTGTGTTTCCAGGTAGAAACGTTGCAAAGTTACCTCCAAGTGGAAAGGAAAACCTCCAAATGCATCAGAGCCATTTACATTTCTTCCCGCAAGAACAACCCATCCCCCACCCTTTCAGAGTTTGTTCTTGCAAAACATTTTGTAAAGTGGTCACATCAAATATCTCTTCAGCATGGCAGTAGATCAATTCCTTCAGTGGACTCACTACATCAGCAGATCCATGGATGTCTTAAAAACCTTCACCTGCCTGTCTCCTCCAGTGAAGAGATCACAGCCTCTGCTGACCTCGAGGGCCGCCTGTCAGGTTTTAAATGTAAGCTTTTCAATAATGCAGTACATTATTCAATAATGCAGTGGATTTAAAATTTGAATCAGGTGAGTGTTGATGCTTGGTAAACAACACAGGAGTGAAAATCAAAGCAAGAGAAGCAAAGTGTATGGAATTCTGCCTATCTGCAGCAATACAGAGGTAATTTAGACCGAATTGGGTGCTCCACAGGTCTAAAAAGGGCTTATTTACAAGCGGCCTGCGCTACCAGTGTGTCACTGTTTTGTCATGCACAGGCAGCGCAGGCTGCTGACCCATATCTATAAGGCCGAGCAATCCCACTTTCTGTGGCTTTTCATGGCCTTGTAGATACGGAGTAAGGCAACTCAACGCAAGATGCTGAGTTGCCTTGCTTTGCATCAAGGAGGAGTTCCATGGGTGTTGCAGTGATGTTTCCATGCAGCACCCATGGATTTTGATGCATTCCCAGATTTACAAGGTTTTCTAAACCTGGGAATGCATCAAAAGCCTATGCCTCCCAGGGGTGGTGTAAGGGTGATGCAACAGGGAGAAATAACAATATTTCTTCCTGTTTATCCCTCTTTCTATGTGTGCTACATTCTGTGGCACACATAGAAGGAGGAAAACACACCTCCTGATTGTTTTGGTGCATGAAGCTGTCACTTCCTGCACAAAAACAATTATCCCTGCAACTCAGGCATCCTTGCACCACAGTGCGTTGGGCATGGCAGCAATTTGTGCACCAGCACATAGGACAAGGACAGGAATGTGCTGCATCTTGTAGATAAGGCACATTTCTGCCCTTTTCTTTTGATGCAAGGCAGCACAGCAAGGAGGCTTGCAGTGCTGCCCTGTGCCTTAAGCTTGTAAATAAGGGCAAGAGAGTGGAGTGTCTGCCCTATTTACGTCTTGTTGCATGCCTGGTATTGTGAAGGCGAACAGTGTTGCAACAACTCTTTATTAGCACTGTAGATTTGCTGAGTTCACCCCAGGTTTAAAGCAAATGATTTTGCTTATACAAAGTGGAAGGGTATTTTTTCAGGAAAAAAACAGATGGTCCTGACTTGCACATAGTTTTCTCCTTGCATGTTATGGCCATTTTATATTTAACCTACCCATGGCAGACAAAGGCAGAAAAAAATCATAACTGTCTCACCTTGCTGAAAAGGGTGAGGCGGGTATCACTATGATCAATTGTTCACTGGTTAATTGATTACCAGATTCAGAGTTGCCATTGGTGGAGCCAGCTGAGGCTCCACTGATGATAACCCAGTATTTCCCCTATATCAAATTGGGAGGAGGAGTGAGACTGAAGATTTAGGACTGTGGGATCACCAGATTAAGGGGATTGAGTGTTTAAATTATTTTCTCAAATGAATCAAAAAAAGAACAAAGAAAGGAACATGGGGAAACAGATCTCAATTAAAAAAACACAATCCAACTTTATTTCACCTTTTGACGTCTGCCGGCGTCCGGCTTGTGCCACATTGTGCCGAAACGGGAACCACGATAGAATGAATAGTGAGATATTTTAAATTTTTAGATCCACAGCAGGCTATCTTCAAGTGCTCCTGAAGTTCAGTAGAGACCACCGGTTGTTTTGGGGCCTGAGGTGGACCCGATGATGGAGCACGCTTCTACTGGAGTGGGTGAGGGTCACTATAAAGAAAATACATTATTTTCTCTAGGGAAACTAAGTTGGGTTGGTCTATAACTGAGACCAGTCCCAAACCCCACTTTACCCTACCCCCATCCCCGTCCCTTTCTTTCTTCTTGCTTTGATTCATTTGGGCTAGGGGTACATGATTGTGATCGTTATGGGAGGGAGAGTGCATTCCTTAGAAGCCCCTGGGTTAACTTAACAATTTTACTTAGCCCTAAAAGCCTTCTTTGCCCTCTCGAGTGACGAGTGTGATGCCCTGACCTCACCTCACTCCGTAGGTAATTTTGAAATTACTTTCTCTCTAACTATTATTTCTACTTGATTATCTTTCAGAGCATTTACTTTTACTGTACGTAATTCGACCAGACTAGTGCATGTATATATATTTATTTAGATTCACTGTTGGAACCGTTTTTCTCTTCCCTTCCTGCTTGGTTCTATTTCATTCAACTAATTTTGGTTTTGCATTAAAAAAAGGACGTGTGACAGTATAGTCCCAGATGAAAGTCACCTTTCGGAATTTCAAGGTGGTTTCACGGGGTTGGAGCACTCTTTGTGAGTTACTTGGTATTCATCCAGTGGACATGTATTGAACTGACTTTCACTTCTGGGTAGTGTCTAATGCTTTGCGACATTCCCTTTGAAGTGTTTCACTGTAAGTAGCTGCCATGAAAGGAAGCATTATAACAGCCTTCTGTTCTACATTCAACATAATTTGAATCTTCGTCTTTGTGAAATGCATTGGGTAAGAACTGACAGTTATAATGTGACAATTCACAAAATTTGCACATCAGTGAGGAGATGATTGGAGGAAAAGGGGACTGAATATTGTATAGAAATGATGGGGGGTTTCCTTTAGTAATGCGTGCGCTAGAGAAATGCAGACCTTGGGGTACTTAGCAGTAAATCAAGGACAATGAACGGCAGTGCCCACGTTCTGCCTGTGAAGCAGACAAAAAGTGCACTTAAAGGACGAATCGTGAGAAGGTCTGCACAGTGTAATCATGGTCAGACACTACCACTGAAATCAAATGTAACAGAGAATGACAAGCCATTTTAGGGTGATAGTGAGACAATGTGCGCCCATGGCTTTCAAGTCACTTACCAGCCAGGTAAGTGGACTTTACATTAATTACCCTTTCGCCGCCTAAAATATCACAGGCTTGAGGACTTGTCCCACACTCATTCCCTGAGCAACTTCTTGTTTTCGCCTGAAGGTCTAAGAGTAAGGGGGATGACTCCATAAAGAAAGTAAACAGGCCTCATACAGTATTGTCTGTTTAAGATAGTGCCTCATAGCCCATAAACACGAGTTGGGAAGGTCGGTACAAGCGGTATCAAAGTCAAGAAAATAAGTATCTGGCACTGCCCATAGGTACCCCCAAACAGAAATATTTTTTTTATGTTGACGTGATTATACAAACCCCCATTGAGACTAATCATTACAAAAGCTATTTCCTTTTTTGTAACAAGTTAATTCTGTGATGGTTACATTTCAGCTATGGCCCATAATTGAATTTCCAGTCAGAGTTCAACAGTAATTCTAGCCAGTGTGACTTAAGAACATAGGGCCAGATTTAAGAAGCCCCTAGTGCCACCTTGCGCCACATTAGCGTCACTTTTGTGACCCAAATGTGGTGTTAGGTTGGCAAAAACACCGCACCATATTTACTAAGTGGATAAATCACACATTGTGCCACTTTGTAAACCCTTGCTCCACAATTTGCCTGTGCCAGGCATAATGTATGCAAGAGGGTCCAGAAAAATGGCGTAGTGGAATCTATGAAATTCCACTGTGCCATTTTTAGCATAATTTTTAAATGTTTTCAAAAGGCCTCTTTTCACTTTGCAAGATTAGTGTCAAAATTTTTGGAGCTAATCCTGTAAAGCAAAAAACTAGCGTCAAAAGTTTTAACACTAGTATCCTAACGTGTGCCATGGTGCGCCGTATCACAAATACGGTGCACACATGGTGGCGTTAGGGGGGGCACAATGGGGCACAAGAAAAGTGGCATATCATGACTTGATGCACCACCTTTCAAAAATCTGGCCCACAATGTTATTGTTGAAGATAAAGACATCTTAAATGCAAAGATGCTTGGTAACAAATGTGTCTGAAGATCACTATTCTGAACAATAATTGCATTAACCCGTTTTTGATGAGTTCCTGGAAATATAAAAATAGACAATGGCACACACCTAAGTGTTAGAAAGAAAGGAACGGTAGCAAAGGCAATGAAAAAAAATGTCAGGTTGCCATGGAAAACTTTGCTGGATTGTTTAAGAACTGTGTGCGAATCCACGTCTTCGCCTTTTTGTGTGAAGACAGCAGAGACTTGGTTACAGCTGAGAAGAAAGGATGGACAGTGCAATATTATCTCATTCTAAATTCTGATTGTTTTTCAGCAAAAGAAAAATGAAGTCATTTCAGGTAATGAGACAACAGCACCAATCAACAGAGCATTGATTATGTTGATTGTACCTCTGTTAAAACTGCTGGGAAAGGTGAAATGTGCATGTCTTCAGTAAAAAAGTAGCTCACAAAATAAAGTCAAGAGTCAAGGCATTTTCTTTAATTAAAGGCTGTGGTTTACTGCAAATGAGGTATTGCATTTATTAAAGTTGAAATTTTTTCTTCTTCACCCTAGAACAATCGTGTTCCTTTGCCCTTTTGGGTGTTATTTTAGGGAAATTGTATGTGTATCCTAACTTAACCCAGGGAAACGCGGCAGCCATGGTGCTGTAAGTTATGCTTTCACTGTGCCTAAGATTTATCATACCGAGGATGCTGGTTGGTGATACATATGGCAACTGCACATAATCCTGTAATCTCTGTATGCATTTATTGTGATGCCCTTAAAGCGGCTCTTGATATCCATCTCTATAACCCACAGCCCCTTGCACACTTGCAGTTATCTGTGATGTCAAGGGGAAGCCCAGCTATACCAAGAATATATTGCAGTCTTGTGGGAAGTGGATGTATGACCCTTTCTGTAGGGTCACCCCACATTTGTTGCTGCTTTTTCTTGCCTTCCTTTGTTAAAACCAGTTTTTGCTGGCTTTCAAGACTTTATGCACTCTGTGGTAAAGTGCTTGTGGTCTCCCTTGAAGACATGGTAAAACTGGATTACACCCCACTGGTAAATTTAACTTACTTGTAGTTCCTCATGATGTGATAATATATGTACACAGGGCCTGTCAATTAAATGCTAATTGTAGTCTGCAGCACTCATTGTGCCACTCCACTTTCAAAACATGTCTCAGGCCTGCCCCTGCAGCCTGTGGTGCAGTTTTAGACTGCCATTTTGAAAATAAACCTTTTGCAAGGCTTAAATGTTCATTTTCAATACTCATAAGTCACCCCTACAGTAGGGCCTTATCACTCAGAGGACAATGAGCATTGTATTTAATATGTAGGACAATTGTATTTAAGTTGTACATGTCCTAATGTGAAAACATGTTTCCACTGCTGGAAAGTTATCTAGATCATAAACTAACACTAGGGTACCCCCATTGCACTTAGGAAGTGATAGAATCAGTTTGGGAGCAGATAGAGAAATGCATCTTTCACTCAAAATATTTAAAATTCTCTGTAATGGTAAAGTTTGATTTTAAGTTACTATTCTGAAAATGCCACTTTTAAAATGTTGGTCTTTTTTGCCTAAAGCAAATGTGCCTCTCTGGTGTTTCCCAGGGCCACATGAGTGTGAATGGCTTTCTTGTTGAGGATTATGTACTTATTCTAGACATGGAGATAAAAGAGGACTAGGCATGAAGGGAGTGGATCTTCCTGACAGAATGGCTGGGGTCAAGCTGTACTCAGCCCTGGTTACACGTCAAAGGACCCTGCATGCAGAACACCTAAAGGAACATGACACCAGGCTGCCCTTGCCTTTGTTACACTGGACAGTTCGGAGCCAGGGATGGGGGTAGGTCAGGGTATATCCTCACACAAAAGCTGGTACCAGGTATACTGTGGCACCTAAAAAACCTCTTATCAAACCACTCCTGGACCTGTGGACAATTCAGAAGGACTGTCCTGTTCTTTGAAGACAGAGGATTAAACCTGCTTTCCTTGAAGCCAGGCTCCTTAGACCTGGCTCCAAGGGTCAGTTAGCTTAACTCCTGTTTGAGTTAAAGGAACACAACAAGCTGCCAAAGATCTTTCTGCCCCTGCCCAGTTGCCAAACACCAGATCTACCTGCCTCAGCCCTATCGCTGGTCTCTGTTGGAGTGAATCCCCATAATCCTCAGGAAGTGCCCTACCAGTCCTGGGCCCTTGACTGCCATCGAAGTGTACTCCTACTGAAGAAATAGTCAAGATACAGAAATTGTGGGCTCACTGTGACATTGAAGTCATCTCTTTGTCCAGGAAATCAACTGCCTGTGATGGCTCCCAACACAAAGGTCCAGCTGGACCTGAGCCTTACAGCAACATCAACAATCTGTGTCGACCACCAATTCAATACTCCAGCAATGACGACTATTCACGCTAACACAGCCACCATCCACGATGCCCGACCTGCTTCTCGCACAAACAACAACCTCCTTGCTGTCCTGCTAAGGCGAATAGCAGCTCCTCGCACAGACTTTAGAAGGTAACAATTTAGTGAGACAAACCTTGTTCTTGTATCCATCCTGCACTCAATCACGGTCAGCTTGAACTTGTGACTTTACCCAAGACCAGCATTACTAGATAATCCCAATGTGTTGTGTTTTCACTTGAGCGTTGTATAATAACTTCATATATTGCATCTTAGTTAAGTCTGGCTGCCTTTGTGCCAAGTTACCAGGGTGCAAGCACAGTGCTATTAGTGACCTTTGGGTTTTACCTTGAAAAAGATTGTGTTTGTTATTTAAGCGGGCCTTTACCACCTTGAGATAATAACCCAATATCTTACAATAACCTTTAAAAATGTTTCTCACTGTCACCTTGCTTTACTTTGGGATGTTTCCTTTGCAATTTATATTTTATGATATGCTGCATTTGTTTAAATTTGCCTAATGTGCTTGTCTTTAGAGACATATGATGCACAGGGTTTGTGCAACAAATATCTCTGTAACATTTGTATTAATGTTAATCTTGTTATTGGTGCAAATTCTACAAGTCTAATGAAACCTCAAAAACAATTATAAGCTGATCATACTAGCTAATCCTACTGAATTACTGCAGAGGTCATATCCCACTATGACTTAGATATCCAAACTAAACTGGCCTTCTGGCCAATGCCTTAACCCTTCTGAAAGCCGACATAAAAAAAGCAGCAAGATTAATCTCCAAAGCCAAAGTACATGATCAAACCATTTTTACAGAACTCAACTGGATCCCTCTTGAGAGAAGAATCAGATTCTAATAGTACTTCACAATATCCACTGCAGTCAGTGCTTAGCAGACATCACGGGGATGGTGGCCTGCTGAAGTCAGCTGACTATCATGTCTGCGATTGGTTTTTGACGAAGCAATCTTTGTTTGAATGCAGCCATTTTTCTTAAAGAAAAACAGGATGCATTTAAAAAGAAAGATTCAACTTTGCAGTTTCATTTTTTAAGAGTAGGAGGTGGTCCATGGGACCACTTCCTGCTCTTAAAAATTATTTCTGTTATATTCTCAAAGCGAAAGGGGTTCCTCTGAGTACACCGTCACATTTACAGATGGGTTACCACCTCTTTCAAGGAGTCAATGAAATCTGAGATTTTTGCGACTGTAATTCAGTCACAAAACATTCATACATCCCATTCAGATTCAGTATTTTGAAGGGACTCCTAAACAGCTTCTTCCAAATGTCGAATCTCAAACACAAATTGTGATTCAGTAGCATGTTACCAAACCGTAATATACATTTTGTGTATACCTGGAAGCATTTTGTGTGGATGGAAATGGCCTAATCGGCTGTTTCTGACTGTAAAAATGCCTTGTACATGTGGCTATTATGGACTTATTTAAGGTGTAGCAGGAGGGGAGCACTGCCATAAATTTCCTACTGTCTCAGCCTGCCATCCCATCCTATTTAGAAGCAGGAAATTATTCTCAGGTTGCAGTGTTGTTCTTCTATCCTTTTTAAGATGGGGCGACTGCCACTATTGTTCCCTGCCAAGGTCTGCTGTTCCAGGATTTACAGACCCTGTCAGGGAAATCTTACAGTGATCACTCATGGCTGAGGATGTGCCCTGGTAATTAAGGACATGTAACTGTTACTTACATTAAATGGGACTCTAAATGAAAAATGTTTTTTTACAAATTTCTAAAATAAAGGTCAATTGAAGTTCGAACCAAACAACACAGAGATGTGTAAAGTTATGGAACCCATTCATTCCTCTTTCTAAGTAGACAAATCAGCACTAAGATCCCTCTTCCTTTTCCGAGAAAATGATAATAATATTTTGATGCCTTTTCTTTTACCATTCATTTTCTTCCCACCAGTCTCATATTGCCTAGGAATGTCTGCAGTCATTTGAGTGGAAACAAATCCCTGTAGTTTGCAAGGCTAGTTTATTGCAGGATCTCACATATTCTTTATAGGTGTCTGGATAAGTATGTATAGAGATAAAAGTAGAAGCAATCCAGTCCTCCTGACCGAAGTCATTACGCTAAGATGAAAACCACACCACCCTTCACCTGAGCCACTCACATCAATGGAGCAATCCTGATTATGTAGATGTACTTCAATGACACTACAATTTGTTGCAACTCCTGAGCCTTACTTGGCAACTACGAGATAATCTAGACCAATGTATCATCAAATGAAAGCATGGGAGGATAATTCTTCCTACCTCACAAACCCCAAATATTGCGACAAATCATTTTATTTATGTATCCTGAAGGAAATATATCTCAGTTACCACTATCTTCACCATTGTGATCATCTAGCCACTCCCAGACCCTACAACTGATACATGTGTTTTAAGAACCATGTATAAATAATAAGGCTAAGGGTAGGAACAAAGCCAAGGTCCAGGACAAGAGCAATAATGAGTATAAGAACAAGGGTAAGGATAAGGCTAAGGATAAGGCTAAGGATAAGGCTAAGGATAAGGATAAGGATAAGGATAAAGTTAAGGATACGGAAGAGGTTAAAGACAAGAGTAAGGATAAGAATAATATTCAGGCTCAGATTCATTTATTGTGTGAAGAATTAAAACCAGTTTAAAAAAACATGCTAAAACCTTCAACGTTGGCCCCAATTAAAGACAATAAAATATCTGCCAACAATGAAAGGCTGAGAATTTAAAAAAAAAAAAAAAAAAAACATTAAAATAAAATAATGATTAAGTAGTCCAAAATTTAGAGTTTTACATACAATAATCTCATCATATAAAACATTAGTCTGGTTGTATTCTACAAATATCCTATACAACACGTGGCTAGTGCATAAAAGGTATTCAAATGATTCTAACTTGTCCGAACAAATATGGCACATATGAGTCCATCATGTTTCTCTGCTTTAAGACATAAATGTCAATAATGGGAAGAGGCAAAATCAAAGTACAGTATGTTTCTAATGACAAGACATTGGGGGCAAAGAACTTCTGTTCTTGCTTAAACACAATGGGTCCGATTCACAAAGGCAAACTTAGACTTTTGGTCTAAATGTAGAACAAAAATCTACGTTCACAAATTTGAGAATTCATAAGGGGCATTTACGGGTGATATTTTTATGTCGGCAGTCAGGGTGGATTCTACGCACTCAGGGTGTATTCTCCACACTCGAAGTAGAATCTCCGCACTCGGCATCGAATCTCCACACTCAAGCTGGAAAACAAAATCTTAAGATGTACAACTAAAATATCATATAATACATCACTGACAATAAGAATCAACTACATGAAGGCATTGATCAGCTACATATGTGGATGTGGATGATGTGTATTGCAGTGGTAAATGTTCTGTCAAAAAACATAACACTACAACACTACAAGATAGTTGTAATAACACATAATTGCACTTAAGCATCTTCTCTACAGTATCACATGTAACCCACTTTCATGGGTCATGTAAAATCTTCCACAAACAGTCAAATTGTAAAGGTAATATGACACTCCAAATCTATGCACAAACATCAAAATCCTAAGGGCCTTATTTATACTTTTTGGTGCGAAACTGCACTAGGGCAGTGAGGCAGTTTTGCCCCAAAAAGTTTTGCACCGGCTTGCACCATTTTTTAGCACCAGCTGGGCACCATATTTATGGAATGGTGCAAGCCAGTGCAAAGGGTAGGCTAGCTTAAAAAAAAATGACGTTAGGCAGTTTTGAGTCAAAATACATGATTCTGACCAGAATAGCATCATTTTTTGACGCTAAGGGGCATATTTATACTCTGTTTGCACTAAATTAGCGTCATTTAAAAAAAACTCTAATTCACTGCAATACTAACTCCATATTTATACTTTGGTGCTAGACTCATCTAGCACCAAATTTATGGAGTTAAAGTCATTTTTTGGAAGTAGAAACCTACCTTGCCTTAATGAGATGCAAGGTAGGCGTTCCCGTGCAAAAAAATGACTCTATGGCCTTAACACCATATTTATACTCCCATGTAAAAATGGTGCAAGGGAGGGAGGAGGGGTCAAAAAATGGTGCAAAGCTTGCTTTGCCCCATTTTTTAAGACCTGGGTCAGGGCAGGTGTTAGGAGACCTGTGGCCCTATTTCCATGGTGGAACACCATGGAATAAGCCCAGAGGTGCCCTCCCTAGGCCCTAGGGGCACCCCCACCCACACTAGAGGGACTACGAGGATGGGGGACCCCATCCCAGGTTATTACAGGTAAGTGCATTTTATTTTTGAAAGTGCCATAGGGGGCCCTGAAATGGGCCCCCACACATGGCACCGGGTGCAATGGCCATGCCCAGGGGACCCCTGTCCTCTGTGCTGGCCACTGGGGTGGTGGGCATGACTCTGGCCTTTTCTAAGGCAGGAGTCAAGTGGCATGGTAGGTTTAGCACCATAAAATGACGCTAATCTGGTTAGAGTCATTTTTTTTTAACTCTAACCAGCCTAAAGCCATTTTTGGGTGCTAAACCCTCTTCTTCTATACTGCCAGCCCCACCCGACTAAAGTCATTTTTTAAAACTCTAGCCTACCCTTTGCACCGGCTTGCACCATTCCATAAATATGGTGCCCGGCTGGTGCACAGAAATGGTGCAAGCCGGTGCTAAACTTTTTGGTGCAAAACTGAGTTAGTGCAGTTTTGCAGCAAAAAGTATAAATAAGGGCCAATATTTTGTAAGTTTGCGCCACTTTTGTGTCATAAAATGACGTTAATGCGGTGCAAAAAAAGTTTCAATCAGGGCCTTGGTGCTAGATGGGTCTGGCACCAAAGTATAAATATGGAGTTAGTTTTGCACCGAATTAGAGTAAAAAAAAATGACACTAATTCGGTGCCAACAGAGTATAAATATGCCACAGAGTATAAATATCCCCCCCCTTGGCGTTAAGGCCATAGAGTCATTTTTTGCACAGGAACGCCTGCCTTGCATCTCATTAAGGCAAAGTAGGTCTCCACTTTCAAAAAATGACTTTAACTCCATAAATTTGGTGCTAGAGGGTTTTAGCACCAAAGTATAAATATGGGGTTAGTTTTGCACCGAATTAGAGTAAAATAAAATGACACTAATTCGGTGCAAACAGAGTATAAATATGCCCCTAACTTTCTTCCAAACAAACCACACACACACACCTCTGTCAGTGCTTACCACCCCCCACCCAGCTCAAGATGGAAATTGCTAGCTAATCACAGCCTGGCTGCAGACATAATTCTGAGCTGCCACACACAAACCCTTTCAGACTTTTCAACATGTCACTCATTGTATTTGCTAGTTTGGCCCCTAGTTGTGTGAGAAAATGAAGCGAGGAGATGAAAGAGGAATAGGAGAGCAGGGAGTATCTTCAGGTAAAGGATTAACCTCTTTGGGTTGTCCATCTAGGATGTCAGGGCCAGATTCAGGTTCCCCCCTTGTGTCATCTTGGAGAAAGTTTCTAAATGTGAGCAGAATCTTGATTCTGTGACCTGTCGTTCCCACACCATCCTAGCCTATGTTGAGATCCTAGCAGCTCTCCATTTCTTTGCTGCTGGCTCATTCCAGAGGGTGTCCAATCACATTGTGATCATATCACAGGCGAGCCAGTCATCATGCTTGTGTCAGGTATTGTACTGCGTAAATAGGCAAGTACATCAGTAGATATGCATTCCCCACACACTTGCAGGAAGGCAAAGGGTTGCCAGGGATTTTTGCATAGTATCCCGCTTCCCATGTGTGGTTGGTGCAATCGATTGCATTCATGTGGCACTTCACTCACCTTGCCACAATGCCCATTCTGCAACAGACACAGCTAGCACTCCATTAATATGCAGCGTGTGTGATGCCAGTGGCTGCTTTACGGATGTGCACATAGTGTTCCTCGGTACTGCATATGTCAGCTACATGTTCTGCAGTTCACCTCTGTCCCAGGGGCTGGCTGCTGGAGAAATTGGCCACATTTGGCTTCTTGCTATGTACACAAACTACAAAGAAGTTGCATATGTGTAAAAGTGTTTTCATACACATCCATCCCCATGCCAATATTTGTTGCTACACATACATGATGCCAACAGACACTGCATGTACCATTCATATCTTAGTAACTTAGTAAATGCTATAGGGATATGCACAAAAATCTTTATGTTTCTCTCAGGTGATGCTACATATGCAGTCTACTCACACCATATAGACGTGCAATCACTGCACCTCGGCAGAGGTAAAATAGGGCATACACAGACACGAGCCATAATCAGTTTGGACTCCTAATGTCATGTTTCAGATGTTTTGACCATACAGGGGGCGTGCTGTAGTACTCCTCTGCAGTTGTGT
This sequence comes from Pleurodeles waltl, assembly GCF_031143425.1. Taxonomy (NCBI): domain Eukaryota; kingdom Metazoa; phylum Chordata; class Amphibia; order Caudata; family Salamandridae; genus Pleurodeles; species Pleurodeles waltl. Next base: position 473,544,644 of record NC_090436.1, read on the forward strand.
GCAAGATTATAGTAACCTGTTGTGTCTTACATGACATTGCAGTAAATCATGGCTTACACATACCTCTGAACCCTCACCTAGGTTTGAATCCAGGGAACAGGGCCATTGTACCTAACAGAGGGTATTCATGTGCGTTACCTGCTAGTTGACACTTTTTATTCTTGGGCCACTAATTGTGTTACGGACTTTATGTGGTTGCATAGTCTGTAATCATTGATGAGTGGTGAACACTTAATACCCTGTCTATAAATTCCATCCTGAGACTTCTCTGTAAACCATACACATAGTTTGTCAACAACAGATGTTTTCAAGAGTCAAAAGTCCTTGTTACAGATCTTGTGCCCATACCAATGTGAAGTGTGGACGCAATTGCAAACAACTCCATTGCCTAAGATGAATATTAATTTATCAGTGTTATCTTCCTGAAGTGTGGACATCTTAAACTTTCTCCACACCAAGGACCATATTCATGAGGCCCTTGTGCCACCATGTAATCACTTTTTGTGACACAATGGCAGCACAGACCTTGTAAACATATCACTGCGAATAGCTTTGAATGCCCTCATTGATATGAAGTGAGGCAACACAGCGCAAAATGCTGCATTGCCTTACTCTGCACAGGGGAGACGTTGTATCTTCCCACCCAAAACCCAGGGCTTTAGTTCCACACCAAAATTTATAAGACCTTATAGACCTAGGAATTTGTTAAAACCTTATGCCTCCCCAGGGGAATTGCAATAAGGATACATCTCATTGTTTATCCATCGCATTTCCTCATTCTAATTGTGCTGCACTGTGTAGCAAACATAGAAAGAGGAAAAAGCCTCCCAGGATTGCTTGGTGCAGGACGGTGCCCCTTTCTACACGAAAACTATCATGCATTCAACACAGACACCATTGCAACTTGGTGCATGGCTTCTTGGGTTGGCACTAGGCAGCCCATTTTCCACCAATGTTAATGGAAGCACAGAAATGTGCTTTATGCTATAGATACAGTGCATTTCTGTCATTTCATTTGATGCAGGCCATTGCTGCAAGCTGTTTAGCTTTGATGACCTGTGCCAAATCCTCAAATATATTTCACCAAGTTTCACAGTGAACGACATCCATGCATGGAGTCATTTACATTTGGCACTGTATACAAGAAGGTAAAGTTAGAATTATGACTGAAAATGTCACAAGTGAATGTCAAACTTAGAGTTTTTTAAGTTCCTACACTTCGAACAAATACATCTTCATCATTGTTTAGAGGAGGTTGGATGTGTGTCAGAGTAAATGATGGAGAATGGCCCAATACACATCTAACATGGGGGTGTCAGGCCATGTCATGAGTTTAGGGGCTGTTAGAGTTGGCACCCTTGGCGTGGTCTCCCCTAACTTTTTACCTCTGCTTCGCAGGTTGTTGATGTATGCTGGCCTTTGATTTGATACTCTGGGCACTTTGCCACTGCTAACCAGTGCTAAAAAGCAAGTGCTCCTATTTAAAATGTATGTGTAATTGGCTTATCCATGATTGGCATATTTGATTTACTAGTATGTCCCTAGTAAAGTGGACCAGAGGTGCCCAGGGCCTATAAATCAAATGCTACTAGTGAGCCTGCAGCACTGGTTGTGCCACCCACATTAGTAGCACTGTAAACATGGCTCAGACCAGCCACCGCAGTGTCTGTGTGTGCAGTTTTAAACTGCCAGTTCGACTTGGCAAGTGTACCCACGTGTCAGGCCTAAACCTTCCCTTTTTATACATGTAAGGCACCCCTAAGGTAGGCCCTAGGTAGCCCCCTGGGCAGGGTGCCTTGTATGTTAAAGGTGGGGCATGTACTGATGTGTGTTACATGTCCTGACAGTGAAATACTTCTAAATTCAATTTTCACTGGTACAAGGCCTATCTCTCTCGTAGGTTAACCAGAGGACTGTATTTAAATATTATGAGAGTGCCGATCCCCTTTGGGAACAGATAAAAATATGGTGTTTAGGAACTCTGCACTCACAATTTAAAAGTACATCTTTTAGTGAAGTTGTTTTTTAGATTGTTAGTTTGAAAATGCCACTTTTAGAAACTAGGCATTTTCTTGCTCAAACCAATATATGACTCTGCCTATTTGTGGATTTCCTGTCTGGGTCAGTTTGACAGTTGGGCTGCTTGTACCTCTCGTCTAGACAGTGACATAAAGGGAGCTGGGGTGTAGCGTGCATATCCTGATGAGCCACCTGTGCTAGGGTGGAGGGAGGAGTGGCCACTTACACCTGAATGGGCTGTGTCTGCCCTCTCACAATTCAGTCTCCAACCCCCCGGTATGTGTCTGGGGCCTAGCCTGGCAAGGCAGGATCTTGTATTGTATTGTATTGTAATAGTATTTATATAGCGCTTACTACCCCTGACGAGGTTTTGAAGCGATTTTCGGGAAAGAGCATGCTACTCCAGAACCCAAGAGGAAATAGTGGTGGATTATAGGGAAATATGAGTACAGGTTTAGCATTATTATTAGTTAATTTGAGCAGAGGATATGTGAGTTTGTTAGTTGGATTGACTAGAGTAATAGAGGGATAGAGAAGGGAAGAATCCAGTAGTGTTAATTGGGAGATTAAAGTAATAGGATCAGTCTTGGATGAGTAAAGGAGAGATGGAGGAGGGAATAATCTGTGGAAAGGGTTAGGGAGATCATAGTAGAAGGTGGGGTTTTGGATGAGTCAAAGGTGAAATAAATGAGGAAGAATTTAGTAGGGTTGTTTGGGAGATCATGGTAGCAAACTGAGGTTTGGGTGAGCTAGATGTGGAAGAGGAGGGAAGAGCTTAGACAGGGTTATTTTGGAGATGAGAGTAGTAGTATGGGTTTGGGATGAGTCAGAGTGGGAATGGAGGATAGATTTATAAACATAGGGTGAGGGGGAGACAGAATGATGCTTACAAGAGAACAAAATTCAGTATTTATTATTATAATTTTTTTAATGGGCAACATCTTCCAAACGTTTATCACCATCTCCTGTGACACAGGAACTGCAACCACACTATTCATCAACCTGAGCTAACAGGTTTCCATGCTGTTAGTATCTTAGCATTTTAATGAGTTGATTCAGCTACTTGGGACAGGATCAGCCATCAACCAATACAGAAATGAAATGATTTGAGTTCCATATGCAGAATCTCATGAGATGACATTATCACATCAGGGCCTTTTGCAAGTTTATGGGATATTAATGCAGACAAAGAATGGATGATTAATATACATTCATATGGTTCATTAGACAGCACAAATCTCTATTGCAAAAATGATCAGGGGCTGCTTTGTTGCCATGATTATGGATAAGGCTCCCAGTTTTCCATTTTTACTGATGTCTATAGATAAATATAGACAGGAAACATCATGTTTCCTGTCTGTATTTCTTTTTTAATAGTGGAAAAACACTGAAAATTGTGCTTTTTTTCAAAGACTCTCCATGCTGCCTTTCATAAATTTCAGTCAAAAGCTGAGCAGGTAGACAGACAGGGAGTTACAAAACAGAATCAGATTTTCTTAAATAATGGCATATGTCAACATATATATATATATTTTTTTTAATTCTTTTTTTTAATTGTTTTATTCAGTTAAGCACAAACCAAAGAAACATACATTAATTCAGCAGAGCTCCCGACGAGTGGATAAGGATATGTGAGAGTCTTTACACATCATATAACTACAGTGGTATCCCATGTCTCAAATATGACTCCGCCGGTGTCTCTCACCATCTGCCAATGTCCAGGGGTCCGTTCCAGAAACAGGAAATCAAAGAAAAAAGCCCTCCATATCGGAGGAATGCAACATTCCGCCATCCCGTAGAAGGGAAACGACAGAAACACCCATTTATATTAATCAACCACCATCGAACAGGGAGAACTGCAACAAGGTGCCAATTGCAAAAAACCTCTAAGAACAGGCAGGTGGAGGACACAGCCACATCACGCAGGGCTATCGCACATCAAGGTAACTTGCATGTCTCGGGGGGGATTGAAACGCTCAGGTAGGGGACGTCAGTCACACAGCGCTCACAGTCTGCATAGCCAGGTATTCATTTAAAGGGCTCCAAATATCTTTGGGACGAGATCTCTCTGGCATGAGTTCCCAGAATACTAACAGCTGGTCATGGCAGAAAGCCGCATCTCGTAGCCAGTCCGATCTGCGCGGAGCTCTCCCTCTGCCCCAACACATCGCTACTCTTCGCTTGGCCAGCAGCATGAGCAGGCCTACTAAACGTCTATGCGGGCTCTGCACCTCGTCCATATATCCCAACAGCGCTAACTTAGGAGAGAGAGGTATTTCCTCCCCTATCATTTCAACAATCGCCCGTCGTACCTCCTCCCAAAACTTATATACTTCCACACACTCCCATGCCAGATGTAAGAAGCCCGCGTCCGGAGCACCGCAGCGGGCGAAGCGTGTGTCCGCTAGCAGTCCCATGGAGTGTAGCTTCCTAGGCGTATAATATATTCGGTGCAGAAACTTGAAGTGCAGCAAGCGCAGTCTATAATTCGGGGACAATGTCCTCATATGAGCACAACAGCTGCGCCACATCGCTTCCGGGATAGGCTCCCCCATATCTCTCTCCCATGCAGCCCGAGCGGGCATCGCGAAGCCACCGCCCTGCTCCTGTGCAGCATTATACAGTTTGGTTATCAGCCTGGAGGGGGATCTCGCGCTACACAGTGCCTCCAAAGCCCGAAACTCAGAGGGAGCGTCCAGCTCTTCAAAGAACCGATCCCGCAGCAAAGCGCGGACGCGGAGAGCACAAAAGTGCTGCAACGGGGTGCCATCACAGTTCGAGAGTGCGTTAGGAACATCCAACAGCCGGCCATCCACCACCCAGTCTCCCAGCACCAGCAAGTCACCGTCTCGTAGAAACCCGCGCACCCCTCCATCCCGAAACATCTGACCATCCGCCACCGCCATAACAGGCAGCGATGGCACAAAGGGAGCCGACATCCCAGCCCGCCGCATCAGCTCTTTCCATGCTCCCGCAGTGCAGGAGACCGTGTCTATATCTCTAGAACGGGGGAGAACCCGCCCGCCGAGCGCACATACCAGGCCGTCAGGCCAGACAGAATCACTCTCCGGTGCAAGGTGTGGCATATAACGGGTCAGATTCAACCAATAATACGCGAAATGTGCTTGAGCACTATGATAATATAACTCCAGGTCTGGGGCTGCCAATCCGCCTCGCTCAAATGGCAGCGTCAGTTTCTCCCAAGCGATGCGGGGTTGACGCCCCGCCCACGCCAGCCGCACTAACGCAGATCTCAGGCGCCGAAAATAAGCCTTGGTAAGTGACAGGGGGAGATTCACGAATAAATACAAAAATTTAGGGAGTACCACCATCTTAGCAATAGCAATGCGTCCAGTCAGCGAGAGGGGCAGGGCTCTCCAGGCCTCCACCTTACCCTCTAGCCATGTCATCACTGTCCCGTAGTTAGCAAGCCGAAGCGTTTCCGCGTCGCGGCATAGATGTGTGCCTAAATAGCGCACTGGCCCATCTGCCCAGACCAAAGGGTATTGCGAGTCGAATCTCTCTACACTAGGGGTTAGTGGCAGGATCATTGATTTTGACCAATTAATAGTGACCCCAGAAAAGTTCCCAAAGCGAACAATTTCATCTAATAAGATATATAGATTTTGCCCGGGATTGCGCACATATATCGCGATATCATCTGCATATAAAGATATCAAGACAGGGCGTTGCCGGAATTATAGGCCGCTATTGCTGTATTTCTGTCGCAGTCCTGCCGCCAGTGGCTCCATAGCAGCCGCGAAAAGAAGCGGAGACAGCGGGCAACCCTGTCGTGTACCCCGCGAGACCAGGAATGGGGCTGATATACCCCCGTTAAGGCGCAGCCTGGCAGTAGGCAGAGTGTACAGCAGCCTGATCCAATTCACAAAACGCGCGCTGAGGCCCACTCGGTTCAGAAGCGCAAACATATATTCCCAGGCCAGAGAATCAAAGGCCTTAGCCACATCGAGAAACACTGCAGCCACATCATCGTCTGTCTCTAGTGATCCCAGCACCGCAAAGAAGGTGCGCAGATTGTGGCTCGTGGATCTCCCGGGAATAAAGCCCGATTGATCTGGAAGCACCATTCTAGAGAGTAGTGGCTGTAGTCGGGTCGCTATCATTTTTGCAAGAATCTTATTATCAATGTTTATCATGGAGAGTGGGCGATACGAATCGCATCGCGTCGGGTCTTTCCCAGGCTTAGCTATTATTAAAGCCTCCCGGAGGGAGGTCGGGAGGGAGCCCGTCACCAGGGACTTTTCATGCACCTCCAGCAAATAGGGGGCACGGATGTCCCCATATTCTTTATAAAAGGCAGGGGTTAAACCATCAGTGCCAGGGGACTTATCCCCAGGTAGGCTTTGGATCGCCGCCACCACCTCCTCTACTGTGAACGGCGTATCCAAATACATCCTATGTGCCTCTTCAAACCATACTAACGCAATGTTCTCAAAGTACTCCTTCATATCTGCTTCCCTAAGACCCTCCGGAGGCGCGTATAGCTGCAAGTAAAATTTAGTAAATACCTGCATCACGCCTCCCGTTCCAGTTACCCTGCCGCCCTCGGTGTCTATCACCTCAGTAACGTAATTGCTGGCCCAGGGGCTGCGCAATAACCCCGCAAGTGTCCTCCCGGCTCTCTCACCTTCGCCATACCTGCGAGCCCGCGCATATCTCCCAAGAAAGCAAACCTCTCTAAGAGAGGCCTCTTCATACAGTGACACCTCTCGTCTGATTTCGGCAAGCACCTCGTTTGACCATGTCGCCTCAAGTCGCAGCTCCAGGTCTTCAAGCCTCCTTTCAATATCAGCCATCTCCCGTCTTAAAGCCTTCACTATCCCATGCTGCTTTGCCATACACACCCCACGAATCACCACTTTAAATGCTTCCCATACCGTGCCAGGGGAGTCCACCGACCCTCGGTTCTCCTCAAAAAATAACCTAGTAGCCTCTCGTACCTCCGCTCGGAAGGTGTCGTCCCGGAGAGCAACGCTGGGCAGCCGCCACATCACCATCGGTTGTATCTCACTAGGCATCGCCAGGTCTAATAGCACCGGTGAGTGGTCTGACAGCGTACGGGGGAGATGGTTAATTGCTCTAGTCCAGGCCTCCACGTCTCTAGTACCCAGCCATCGATCAATACAGGACCAGCTGCTATGGAAGTAATTCAGGCAGGTGCCCTCCCGCACTCATGTGTGTCTCTGCCTCCACAAATCTACCAGCGCGCCAATATCCATTGCTGCTGCCAATGATCTTGCTGCAGAAACGTGTTGCATCCTGGCCACACTCTCCCGGTCCAGCCACGCATCTAACACAACATTAAAATCACCGCCCCAGATCACAGCCCCAGCTCCCAGCGACTCTATTTGGCGCCATACCTCCAAGAAAAATTCTGGGTCGTCCACATTTGGCCCATATACTGCCACTAGCCGGCAAGCCCTGTCTAATAACACTCCGCTCAGTATTACATATCTACCATTGGGGTCAGTAATAATTTCGCGCGTACGCCACTGCAGCCCCTTACGGATGATGATTGCAACCCCACGAGCGTAGCTAGGGTATGCCGAATGGTGAGCCTCACCAACCCAGCCAGCCTTCAGCCTACCAACTGTAGATGCCATCAAATGGGTTTCTTGGAGCATACAAATATCAATGCCATGACGTTTAACATAAGCCATCACCAGCCGGGTTTTTCGATTATCATTAAGTCCCCGCACATTCCATGTCAAGCATCTCACAGTAGAAGAAACGTCATCCCCCATCCAGAACCTCAATCATGGAGCTCCGCACATGGACACAGCCCTCCACCTGCCAAAAACTAAACAGAAAAGGAACCAGGATCATTTCCCAATTCGCCCCAACCTCCCGCCACCCACCCAGGCTCCCCAATCGGACCCTAGTAGTGTCCCATCTAACCATCCCTAAAGCCCAAACTGTAGGCATGTAACAGAAAAAAATCGGAATCATCCGTGGGGGCAGAGGCCTGCCATACAACTCTCCACCCAGAAGGTCTAGGGGAGAGGGGCCACGGGCAAGCATCAGCTATACATCAGGGGCAGATCGCGGAGCGGGCCCACACGCCCCCACAGTTCCAGAAGCAACGAAGTTCCAAACCTAACATTTAATCATTGTCACAGAGTGGGGCATCTTCAGGGCTCACCTCCCCGGGCGCCCCCGTCCCCCGCTGCCTAGGCAATCGTCTTATAAACTTATTCTCCTGCTTTGGATCCGAGAAATATAGCACTTTGCCTTCATGTCGCACCCTCAATTTAGCTGGGTATAACAGGGCAAATCCGATTCCAGCCTGGCTGAGCAAACGCTTTATCGGCAAGAAAGCCCGCCTCTGAGCTTGTACACCTGGGGTATAATCGGGAAAGAAGTTAATTTCAGAGTTCTTATACATTAGAGGGCTTTTCTCCCTAGCTAGCCGGAGCACAGTATCTCGGTCCCTGTAATTCAATAGTCGTGCAATGATTGGGCGCGGAGGAGTGCCAGGCGGAGGTCGAGGGCCCAAGGATCGATGTGCCCTCTCAATCACCAACAGCCGAGAGAGCTCACCAGCGAACAGCTCTTGTAGCGTGTTCTCGACGAAGTCTTCCATGCGACCCATATCTGTTGCCTCCGGCAGCCCCAGGATGCGAATGTTATTGCATCGGGACCGGGCCTCCAGGTCCTCATTTTTGTTTCGTATCACCTCCAGGAGACGCTCCATCTGCGCAATCTGTTCTCTATCGCCACTGCGAGCATCCTCTATCTCAGATGTGCGAGTCTCCAGAGTTTCAAACCTAGCATTGTGATCATGCACCCGGGCTCTAATGCGGTCAAGCCGCTCCGTTACATGATCCAGCTTAGCGTCTATCCCCGCCAAGCTGTATTTGAGTTCCATGAACATGGTTCTCACAGACATCTCTGGGGACCCCTCCTCGGCGTCTGCATCTCCGGACCGGGAGGCGGAAGTGGCGCCACATTTTTCTCCTCCAGAGAAGGAGAGTTTAGCTTGTCGCTTATCTGCCTTGCCCATCTTGCAGTATTACCCCTGTAGTGGAACTAGCCCGGTCCAAGTGTACCTAACCAAGACTGCAAGTCTCTGTCGCCGGAAAAAAACACCTGGTCAGCTGTTTCGTTTACCTCACCAAGCTACCAGGCAGCCTCCTGGCGCACCCAGCGATCTCCGCCTCTCCCAAGTCAATCCATTTCTATATGTGGGTTCCATTAGCTCCACCGGCATCAGGGGGGCTCGACACGGCACAGGGGAGACGGAGGGAAGGGGGGTCAGCCGGCCACCAGATTACAAATCCAGGATGGTTAAGCTCCACGGGCCCGAGGGGGCCTCAGGAGCACAGCGCCGTGCCAGCCAGGGCCTCCGACCCCCGCCCCAGTCCCAATCCGCCCCTTACCTGGTTCTGTGCTACCAGCTCTGTGCAGGATTTCAGATGCGGTCCGCAGGGCGTCAGAAAAGTTTGTGTGCAGGCAGCCTGGGCAATATCCGAGGTCTCCAGCCGAGTCCCTCAGCAGGTCCAGAATTCAGGCCTACGCCCCATCCAGTCTCGGCGCTCTCAGCGCGCGCTCGGTATGCGCTTATTATCGACCGGGGCCCCGAGCTCTCCCGCCGGGGGCCCGGGAATCAGGATGCTCTGAGGGAGACTTCGTCCGAGGGGCGTGAGCGATCCGCGAGGTCGGGGCCCCCAGCAGCAGCGCGCACCAGGAGCCATTCATCAAGAAAAAAAGGGGGAGGGGGGAGCCGCGGTCCGACACGGTCCCTTGTACTCCCGTCCTCTCACCTCTCGATCGGGGGGAGCTGCCACAGCCCCCACTCTCCCCGCGCACACCGCGGGAGCCGGCGCGCACAGAGAACAGCCGGCGCCAGGCCTCTTGGCGTTCCTCCGCCTCCCGGGCCCCGGCAGCAGCCAAACCCGGCTCAAACAGCGCCGTCAGAGTCCTCGGGGGAAGCCCCAGGGGTCCGCTCCCTCTCCGCCACACTTAGGATGGATTATATCGGATAAATTGCCCGGCCCCGGCAGAGCCTCACAGAGTGACGCCCATCTTGCCCGGTGGCCAAGCCATGCCCCATATGTCAACATATATTTGTAATATAAAGCTAATATACACCTATGGGTATATTGGTTTATTATATATATGTGGCTGTTTTTCTTATTCTCTAAACACAAAATAAATATGGTTAAACAACAAAAAAGATGGACAAGAATAAATATGGATACATACAGATGGAACTGTTAAAAAATGACTTCCATAAAACTTGGAGCTCAATTATGGGCAACACTGCATTCCACCTACCACAATCTGTTTGCTCTGATCCATTTCATTGCTCAGCATGGAAGTTCTATTGATTCATTTAGACTGGTGAGTAGCAAACTGATGAGTGGTGTCTTTTCACCTGCATAATGTGCTGCAGTAGGAAACAAAAATGGTGAATGCAGCAGACTGGTTGTCACCCACTGCAATGGAAAGGCACCCTTAGATACATTTAAATTTTAAACCTCTGCTGTGGCTAAATGCAGATGCAGTTTGTGAAGTTGATTATTTGGTCCGATAAGCTTCTGGAATTGATGGACGACATTATCCCCCAAAACCTGGATTGTCACAATGCGGTGGAGTTTTTTCCTCATGAGTGGATCACCAATGTTAAGTTTGCGAGCAAGAATTTGCATCCCCTAGCACAGTAATGGCAGGTCACAACCACACGTGTTGAGAAAGCTGCAGCTTGAAGGAAACAGCGCTGGTTGGTGCATTGTGTGGTGATGATTTTAGAGTGTGGAAGAAGCAAGCACTGTGACATATGCCAAATTCCACCTCCTTGAAGAACTTCGTGGAATTTTGCTGAATTTTCTCTGAGATATCTGCCCAGGCCTATTTGAAATTAGATGTCAAATGGTTAAAGCCTGGGATTTTGAACGTTGATTTATTAAAGCTCTGTGTTACTATGTGGCTTGGTTAAATCATTTGCCTGGTGAGGGGGGGGCATACGCAACCTCTAATGTCCAGCAGCTGCATTGAGGAAGTACAACAATTGAGTTTTGATCCTTGTTGCAGAGCATGGTTAAACAGGTAAATAGGATACTATGATGCTAGCATCAATTGCCATAACGTTATTTGCTGGTGTGGAGAAGGCCGACTGTATGGAATGGAGTAGATGATATGGCACTGAGGACTATGTACAAATTTTAACCATTTTTGAAAAAACAATTAAGCATGGTAGGTCTTCTAAGTGGAGCGAACTTGGAAGTGATCTTTTGTGATCTGACAGGCTGCTAGGTAGCAGCAAACCCCTGACAACACAATCCTGGGCGGTGGATACTTCTATGATCTTCTATTGCAGAGAACGGTCAATTTTCCAATCCCCACTCTACTGGACATACTTCATAATATTTATCACCAACATGTGAATATGTTTATAAAGCCATCTTCTCTAGAGAGGGTTGGTCATTCCTTTGTTTTTAAATGCTTTTGTACTTAGTTCACAGATAAGAATAAAAAGGAAGCAAAAAGAAACTAATAATTTTACAGGAAAGTCATTGAACACGTACAGCTACGGTGGTTCCAGTCACCCTTTTCGGAGAAAGCAATACTTGTCACTCTAAAGGTATAACAGTTACCAATGGCAAAAACAATTGGGGATCCTTTTGACATCATCAGGGTGGGGTAAACAAAACAGTTCAACTTGGCCTTTCTAGTTTTTGGAAATAAATAAATTAATCAAATGAAAAAAGTATAAATATTGAGTAGAGTGGAGATCACAACTGACAAAATGAAATATTTTAGGTCTCATATAGGCACAGCTTTCTACGTCAGGGGTTTAAAAATCTACTGTGGACGATACCGATACTTACGCTGGGCCTCGGATGAACCCATTACTTATCACTGGTTGGACTTCTTATCAATCACATTTGTACACATCTTATTTGATGGCTTCCTTTCTTGTTTGTCCCTCGCCTAAAATATAGCTTCTTTACCATTCTTTTCATTGGATGACCTGACTCCTTCCAAAGCTCACATTCAAGAATTTATTTTTAAGTTGAGCTCACTAAACCCCATCTCTTATGCTGGTTTTGTCCTCCTAACATCACTGCTGCTCTGCTGAGCTCTCAATGCTGCACCTCCATATCTTCCACCACTTACTTCACATTCCTGGCTTGTAGGAAGGTAGCCTATTTCTAGCCTTGTTACCCCCACTTTTGGCCTGTTTGTGAGTATATGTCAGGGTGTTTTTTACTGTCTCACTAAGATCCTGCTAGCCAGGGCCCAGTGCTCATAGTGAAAACCCTATGTTGTCAGTATGTTTGATATGTGTCACTGTGATCCTGCTAGCCAGGACCCCAGTGCTCATACGTTTGTGGCCTGTATGTGTTCCCTGTGTGGTGCCTAACTGTATCACTGAGGCTCTGCTAACCAGAACCTCAGTGTTTATGCTCTCTCTGCTTTTAAAATCGTCACTGCAGGCTAGGGACCATTTTCACCAATTCTAATTGGCACAAAGGAACACCCTTAATATTCCCTAGTATATGGTACCTAGGTAGCCAGGGTATTGGGCTTCCAGGCGGTCCCTATGGGCTGCAGCATTTCTTTTGCCACCCATAGGGAGCTCAGACAAATCTTACACAGGACTGCCACTGCAGCCTGAGTGAAATAACGTCCACGTTATTTCACAGCCATTTCACACTGCACTTAAGTTACTTAGAAGTCACCTATATGTCTAACCCTCACTTGATGAAGGTTAGGTGCAAAGTTACTTAGTGTGAGGTCACCCTGGCACTAGCCAAGGTGCCCCCATATTGTTCAAGGCAACTTTCCCGGACTTTGTGAGTGCGGGGACGCCATTACACGCGTGCAGTACATATAGGTCAATACCTATATGTAGCGTCTCAATGGTAACTCCGAACATAGCTATGTAACATGTCTAGGATCATGGAATTGTCACCCCAATACCATTCTGGTTTTAGGGGGACAATTCCATGCATCCCCTGGGCTCCAGCATAGAGCCCGGGTACTGCCAAACTAACTTTCTGGGGTTTTCTATGCAGCTACCGCTGCTGCTAACCCTCAGACAGGTTTGTGCCCCCCTGGGGCCTGGGCAGCCCAGTCCCAGGAAGGCAGAACAAAGGATTTCCTCTGAGAGAGGGTGTTACACCCTCTCCCTTTGGAAATAGTTATGAAGGGCCTGAGAGGAGTAGCCTCTCCTGGCCTCTGGAAATGTTTTGAAGGGCACAGATGGTGCCCTCCTTGCATAAGCCAGTCTACACCGGTTCAGGGATCCCCCCAGCCCTGCTCTGATGCGAAACTGGACAAAGGAGAGGGGAGTGACAGCTCCCCTGACAAGCACCTCCCAATGGGAGGTGCCCAGAGCTCCTCCATTGTGTCCCAGACCTCTGCCATCTTGGATGCAAAGGTGTGAGGGCACAATGGACACCTCTGAGTGGCCAGTGCCAGCAGCTGATGTCAGAAACCACTCCTGATAGGTGCTTACCTTTCTCTGTAGCAAGTCCTCCTCTGAGGGCTATTTAGGGTCTCTCCTGTTGGCATCTCACCAGATAACAAATGCAAGAGCTCACCAGAGTTCCTCTGCACTTCCCTCTTCAACTTCTGCCAATGATCGACCGCTGACTGTTCCAGGACGCCTGCAAAACCACAACAAAGTAGCAAGAAGACTACCAGCAACATTGTAGTGCCTCATCCTGGCAGATTTCTCAACTGTTTCCTGGTGGTGCATGCTCTGAGGGCTGTCTGCCTTCACCCTTCACTGGAAGCCCAGAAGAAATCTCCAGTGGGTCGCCGGAACCTTTCCCCTGCTAACGCAGGCACCAAACTTCTGCATCACCGGTTCTCTGGGTCCCCTCTCATCTTGACGAGCTGGTCCCTGGAACACAGGAGCTGGATCCAAGTGGCCCGACAGTCCAGTGTTCCTTCTGTCCAAATTTCCCTCCCCACGCCAGAGAGTAATCCTGTGTACTGCGTGAACTGCAGCTGCTAGGGCTTCTGTGCACTTTTGCAAGACTTTCTTTGTGCAGAGCCTAGCCCAGGTCCCCAGCACTCCGTCTTGCATTGCCCAACTCGCTGAGTTGGACTCTGACTTCGTGGGACCCTCTTTTGTTGTGCGGAGTTGACCGTCGTGCTCAGATCTTCTGAACACCTGTTCAGGTGCTTCTGCGGGTGCTGCCTGCTTCTGCGTGGGCTCTCCGTATTGCTGAGCGCCCCCTCTGTCTCTTCCTCCAAGGGGCGACCTCCTGGTCCTTCCTGGGCCCTGGCAGCACCCAAAATCCTCAACCACGACTCTTGCAGCTTGCAAGGCTTGTTTGCAAGGCTTTGTTTGAAGAACTCTGCATCCTCCAGCATGCCGTGTGACATCTTCTGACCAAAGGAGAAGTTCCTGGCACCTTCCGTTGTTGCAGAATCTTCGGCTTCTTCCACCCGGAGGCAGCCTTTTTGCACTTTCATCCGGGGTTTAATGGGCTCCTGCCCCCCCCCCCCGGGCACTTGCATGACTCTTGGACTTGGTCCCCTTCCTTTGCAGGTCCTCAGGTCCAGGAATCCATCTTCAGTGCTTTGCAGTCAGTTGTTGTCTTTGCAGAGTCCCCTATCACGACTTTACTGTCTCTCTGGGGTAGTAGGGTAACTTTACTCTTACTTTTCAGGGTCTTGGGGTGGGATATCTTAGACACCCTTAGTGTTTTCTTACACTCCCAGCGACCCTCTACACACTACACTAGGCCTGGGGTCCATTTGTGGTTCGCATTCCACTTTTGGAATGTATGGTTTGTGTTGCCCCTAGGCCTATTGTCTCCTATTGCATTCTATTGTGTTCTACAGTGTTTGCACTAATTTTCTAACTGTTTACTTACCTGATTTTGATTTGTGTGGATATTTTATGTATATTACTTAGCTCCTAAGGGAGTATATCCTGAGATACTTCTGCATATTGTCAATAAAATAAAGTACCTTTATTTTTTAGTAACTCTGAGTATTGTGTTTCTTATGATATAGTGCTATATGATATAAGTGGTATAGTAGGAGCTTTGCATGTCTCCTAATTCAGCCTAAGCTGCTCTGCTATAGCTACCTCTATCAGCCTAAGCTGCTAGAATACTTCTAATCTACTAATAAGGGATAACTGGACCTGGCACAAGGTGTAAGTACCACTAGGTACCCACTATAAGCCAGGACAGCCTCCTACATGGCTCGACTCTCGTCTTTTCTTTAAGCTTCCCCCATCAGATCCTCCTATCTCCCACCTGCCACTCTCTTCTTGCTTATTACATCTTCACTCCCTCCCCCCTGAAAGGTCCTGCAGCTGCACTTTACGGTCAGGTCACTTCATGTTTATAAGGCTCTTTCATGCATATGGCATTCATTGTTTTTTTAATGTACAGCTTGAGACAAGTAGCTTTGAGCAGTAAATTAAAAATTGGCGGCTGTGCTCTTCCCTGTGTACACGCATGTGTGCACATTGAACATTTTTTTATGCTGCTATTCAGCATCAGCAAACACTTTTGTCCTGTTTTAATCAGTGGTGGAAAACATGGGGAGATGGGTATCTGCTGAAGTGGTGAATGAGTCATACCGATGAGGTGGAGATGCACAATATAGGGACATGCTAATGTTGCATGGAGGGTTGCTAGTCATACTATGGATTGAAAAGCACCAGAGAGAAGAAAGTAAAAAAGACAAATGAAAGCTTATCTAGAAATGCTCCATGCTATCCTTTCACCCTTCCACCAATACCACTGCGAAATCTTAAATGCCTGTAGCAGCAACAGTTTAGTTGAACTGATTGTTTCCTTATTTTAATGTACAATGTATATTAGATTATAGGCACGTTGTTTTAACCAACCATGATGATCACTAGGTACATTTTCTATTAATTCCTTTAGTAACATACATTGGCAACACTAGACTTCTGGCTTTGCCAGCTTCCACTTATTCCACAGCCCTGCCCTCTGGTCTTCAAGCTGTCCCCTATACTAAAAGGGTCTGCTGCATCTGCATGACTATTCCCGCCCCCCCAAACACCCATCAATCTTCCTCCCCAACTTCACACCTTATCACTTTTTCTCAACCCAAGGTCTACTTCCTGCGGCTGTTGTCCTCCACTTACTCTTTATTGCCAAACTCATAGCGATCAACAGGTTCCTATTATGACAGAGGTGTTTCTCTCAAAACAGAAATGCTCATCTAACTTGAAATGTACATTGATATGCAGTGACCGTCAAATACCAAGACAGATCTTTAAGACACTAGTACTTTGTTTACTAAAACAAAAAAATGGGGGTGGGAGGGCTAAATAAGAGTCAAGTCATATTGCACAGCACCTGCCAAATAAGCAGCCTCTCCCTCGTTGCTTTCTTGCTAAAATGCCCCATTGGGGGGCTCAATACCAGTTGCCAACTCTAAGTCTGAGAATAGGCTATTACAGGCCCCTCTCCCCCATTTCAGCCTCATCTATGAGGGGAGGGGCCTCTGCAACCGTAATACTC
The DNA here is from genome assembly GCF_031143425.1 of Pleurodeles waltl. NCBI lineage: Eukaryota > Metazoa > Chordata > Amphibia > Caudata > Salamandridae > Pleurodeles > Pleurodeles waltl. The sequence goes on from NC_090436.1 coordinate 473,561,152, forward strand.
ATAACCAAACCCCAACTCCACCCAGGCTTACTAACCACCCCCCTCCCTAGCCCGGGGTTTCTTTTCCCACCAGGGCCCCCGCTAGGTTCTGTCCCCTCGGTCTTAAAGGAGCTCCGTTGGAACCGACAGGAGGCTCCCTTCCTCACCCGGGGTGCTGGCCACTCACCTCTCCCGGACAAGCGCCCCTTGCTTCCTTGTGCTTCATCCCCCATGCACCGCCCTCTTCCTCGGGGGGACCCCACAACGGTGTGGCCTACCGAAGCACCCCGTGTCCACCGCTTCAGTTCGCCTCCCCCCTCTTTTTTAATCCCCCCTTTTCTATCTGTCTCTAGCCCTCACAGCAGCTGTCACCATTTTCTTGGGAACAACAGAGATTTTCCTTTGAAGTAGGCCTACTTCAAAGGCAGAAAGGGATATAAGTATTGGGCCCAAAACCCCTGAAAATCATATTACTTCGGGAACTAAGAGTAACCTCTGCCAAGGAGAAGAGCTAGAGAGTTGGAGGAGAAGTACTACCTCTTTGCCTGTGACTGCTTTGCTGGGTTGGCCTGTAGTAGGTGCTTCTGCCAGAAAGGGACAAGGACTGACTTTTGTGTGACTTCCTACTGGTGAAGAATCTCCAAGGGCTTGAACTGAGCTTGCCTCCTGTTGTTGAAGTCTCAGGGACATCAAAGACTTCTCTGTGTTAGCACCTGGACTCTCTGCTGAGACTGCTGCCCTGCCAAATGGGCCCTAACCTGTCTCTGGGCCCTTGAAAGGTGAAACTGGTGGAAAAGGACAGAAATCCATGCACAGACCACTGTGTGGGGAATCTTTTGACGCACCATCCGCAACGCAGCAGATAAATGACGTTCCGGCCTCGCAGCTAAAATCAATGCTCCACCTGCATCACAGCTGAGAGATAGACACATCGCGGCTGGAGAAACAATGCTCAACACCCGCTAGTGGCTGCTGATAATGACGCAAGCCCCCCGCAGTGCTGTTTCCTGACACCGTGGGACTGTATTTCGAATGCAACATCGCTGTGTGTCAAAAATCAACATAAAGCCTGCCCGGACCCAAGGGACCTGAGGTGCACACCGGGGAATCGATGCATCACTTTCTTGCAGGAGAGAGGAAATTACACATGCCGACCTGACCGGAGAAGGAATGATGCACGGTCTTGCTTGCGAATGAGAAATCAATGCATCACTGGCCTTCCCAACGCACACTCACCCATGCAGCTTTATTTTTTATGCCAACCAGGTACTTTGTGTAACAACAGCATTCTCACTGTTTTCTAAGGATTACAACTCTTATTCTTTTTAATATTCAGATCTTGACTTGTGTGTGTTGGATTTTTGGTGTTCCGTCTTTTTTTATTTAGAAAAATATTACCTATTTTTCTAAACTGGTATGGTATCCATTTACACATTGCTTCTGAAGTTAAGCCTGACTACTTGTGCCAAGCTACCAATGGGGTGAACGGGGGCTAACTGAGGGTGATTCTCCTACACACTGACTAGACTGAGGGTCCTTGCTTGGACAGGGGGTTACCTGACTGTCAACCGAAGACCCCATTTCTGACAGGGCCACATTTAAAAATTCCAAATGCATAATTATCAGTGTGTGTAGTTAATGAAAACCATTGCACTTGTACAAGTAAAACTGTAAAATCAGGCCTTCACTTTTAAAATAAAATAGAACCATAAAAAATAAAACCATGAGGTTATGTCCCATTCAAACCATGTGACGTAGGAGCTGGGGTGTAATAGTGTTAGCATCCTGGCTGAAGGCTTTTTACAGACTCTTCTTGTCAGCCGTGAGTGCATTGGCCAGGGCGCTCCCTGCAGAACCATGTGGGGGGCATATTTAAAGTTGGTGCAGTGCTGTGAATGAAATTTTGAAATGTGAGGGAAGAGCCATATCTGGGGCATATGACACATTTCTGTCCTCTAAACCTAAGCTGGGGCAAAATGGGGTGCCCAGTGCTAATACAGTCACTCTTACACCATTTTGCAAGGGTGCCTGTGTTGCATGCGCATTTGTATTAGAGAGGAAAAGGCACCTTCATGCAGATAGACAAGCCTGGGAGGCATCCTCTTTCTTTCTGTGCATCATGGGACAAATAGTGAATTGGTTCCTGTGAGAAAACAGGGCTGATTGCAGAGGCCCCCTAACTTTTTGACCCTATTTTCCACTTTATGCTGGTGTTTTCCTGACTCTGATGGTGCCCTGGGTACTGCTAACCAGTCCCAGGGCCTGTGCTCTGTGTAAAATGGATATGCAAATTAGGCTAATTATAATTGGCTAAGTTAACCTACCTATAAGTCCCTAGTATATGGTAGGGCATGTAGGTTTAGGGACCACAGCATGGGTAGTGCACCCATAGGTGCACTGCTGAGGTGCCCAGTGTCATTTTAAAGGCAGGCCTGCCTTGCTGGCTGCTTTTAAATTAAAGTTATATGCAAATTCGACTTTGGAATTAAAAGTAGTTCCAAAGTCTTAAACTACCTTATTTTTACATATAAGTCACCCCTAAAGTGTGCCCTATGTGCCCCTAGGGCTGGGTGCCATGTAACTATAAGCAGGGACTTTATAAAAATAGATTTATAAACCCTGGTGAGGTAAAAACAGCCAAATTCGTTTTTCCCTCATTGAAGTAAATGGCCTTCATAGGCTAGAATGGGGAGACTTTATTTTAAATTTTAAAGTCTCCTTAAATGTTGCATACCAAGAATTTGGTATCAAATTAATTGTTGTAATAAATCCCACAACTTCCAGTTGTTGGATTTAATATAACTTGTTCAGGGAAAGAGCTGGTATTCAAAAAACAATGACATCTGTTAAAAAAAAAGTCAGCCCTCAATTCATTAATGCAAAATATTGTCTTTCAAATATAAACAAATCAACCCAAAAAGCATGCATGAGACAGCATCCAGCACATAAACCCCTCACATACCAACACTAAACATCATGTAAGCCCTTCATTCCCCATTGGATACAACAGCTATGAGGTCCTTGTAGACTAGTTCTGATTTTCGTGTACAGAGTGTACACACTCAGGATGGAGAATCCACACTTAAGATGCAAAACAATGAATAGCTTTAATAAATGACACAAAGGCAACAGAAAGGCAGGAAATACAGTATGTAATGTTACACCCAGCCCTTTTAATTTTTTTCTGTGCCATCTTTACCAAATACAGAAGAGAACAACACTCGGCAAAACTGTAATGTGCATATGTGTGATGGCACTGCATCACATGAGCAACACGGAAATTAGTACGGGCATGATGCAAAGCTGCATGTAAGATATAAGAAGCAAAACAGAGCAGCTTTGTGTGGCTTAGGACGGTCTCAAAAATCAGAAGTAGTGTTAAGCTGCAGACATTGCTGTGTTATACTACTGTGCCCTGGCTTGCGGTGGTTATTTCCAAGCAAAACACTAATACATTTGGACACAAACCCAACATTTGAAGACTATGTAACCTTGGAAGAGCACAATAGCCATGCGCTTCCTCAAGTGAGGTACAATGAGGAACTGTTGGAAAATGGGTTATTGGTAAGGGCAGGTAGGTACCTACACCTAGCAACAAGCCACCAACCTCCACTTAGGTACAGTTAGGTCTCAGTAAATTAATCCCAGCTCAACCCTTGGTAGCTTGGCAACGAGCGTCAAGGCTTAACTTAGGAGACAGTGTGTAAAGCATTCAAATATCACAAAACAGTAATTAAATAAAACACAGGAAACAGTTTAAAAATCCGATACCAATTTATAAAAATAGTTTATATTTTTATCTTTAAAATGACACAAAAACGAATAAAATCGGATAAAGGGAACCGGAGATATGAATTTGTAAAGAATTATTATTTTTCTAGCGCTTAGAAAATACCAACATTACAACCCCTTCAAGGGCTCTGCCATCAAGTTTTGCTGTATCTTAATAAATGTTTTTATTACTTCATGAATCATTGCACATATCAGCAATACAATTATATTCGCCACATGTGTAGCATTTCTTTTCAATCCCACTTATAGTTGACAAATGGTTGCCTCAGCCCCCCTATTTATTCTTGGCATATAGTGGGATCCAGTTATTGTTCCGCTATGGTAGAGCTCCTAGTTGGGAGATCAGCCCCCACGTTTACCTCATTGTGTGCCTAGTTGATTCAAAGCGCCTCTATATTCCTGGTGCCTATTGCTGTGTTGTGTGGTGGGTTCTTCTGTCGGCTTTCATCCCTCTCCAACTCCTTCAGGTACCTCTGGATGTCCTCTGTGTGTGGTATCATCTCGCGTTGTTCAGGGGGATGGCGCTCCATCCTGGACCAAATCTCCTAGTCGCTCCCACTCATAAACCAAGGTGCCCCATGCTCGCACTCTCTCCAGCAACTCATGGCCTCACCGTGCATACTTGTGCCTTACTGTCTCTTCTACCTGTGCCCATTTCAGTACTTCCCTTCTCCATGCACTCTCTCGGGGGCCCTGCGTCACCTTCCAAGTCATTGCTATTTCTCTGTTAGCTAGGACCATGGCTAGATCCCTTATCTGGTTGATTACTTTGTGTCAGGTCTTGCGTTGATATCCCCCTAGCATACAGTGCCTGGGATCATCGGGTACTTCCCACTCAATCGCTTCTGTTAAGTATTAAGTAACCAATCCCCAAAAACTGCACATTTGGGCAAGACCAAAACGTGGATAAATTCTGCCTCTTCAGTACCACATCTCGGGTTCTTGGCCTCTACAAGCCCAAAATGTCGAAGAAGTCTGCCTGGTGTCAGAGAAGCCCCGTGTAAGACATATATATTAATAAGTTTGAACCGAGTGTTCCTGGAGGCCCATGGGGTCTGGGGTAGTATTCCCTCCCAATCATCATCCCTGATAGGAGCTCCCAGGTGCGTTTCCCATTTCTGTTTAAGAGTTGTTAGTGGTTTGCATAGTGTTGATCTTATTTTCCTATAAAGGCAGGTCACCACTTTATGAGCACCCGTGGGACTCATCAGATATTGAACCGCCTCCAACAGGGGTGGCTCTGCTTGTCTGACTCTCCAATGTTTGATGATCGCCTCGGTGACCTCTCAGTAGAGCAGAAAGTGTCCTGGGGGGATTTGATATAAATTACGGAAGTCCTCAAATGGTAAGAGACTCCACTTTGTGTAAGGTGCCCATGGAGGTCGCTCCCGCCGTCTCCCACCCCAAGAGTCTACTCCAGTCCCCCTATGTGGCAACACCAGTAGACATTTCAGTAGTATTTCAAGTGCATAGGGTGCTATAGACTGCGATCTGCGGAGAAGTCGCAACCATTATTTGTGCATCACTTTCAGCTTGTTGGAGCTGGATGCAGACATGGGGCCCAGTTCAAGGACAACTCTGGCCAGAGGGTGGAGGTCTCGGGGAAAAGGGGTGATCTCCCTGTCAGACATTGTATACCTGGCCAGCCATTGGGTCAAGCATTGTAATTGTCCCACTAAATAGTATGCCTCAAAGTCTAAGGCAGCCAGTCCTCCCTGCTCAAGTGGTCTCTGTAGTACCGTAAGTGCCAATCTCTGCCTACCAGTCCCGCACAGAAAGCCAATGATCATGGAGTTCAGTTCTTTAAAAGAGGCTCTTGGGATCCATATCAGGAGAGTGGTGAAAAAGTATAATAGGTGGGATAAATCTATAATTTTCAAGAGCGCCACTCACCCTGCCACAGATAGTGGTAAGGCCACTCAAAAAGTCATACCGCTGCGAAGTCCTCGCAGAGTCCGTTCCACGTTTCCCTCTAGCAGGTCGAGGCAGTTATGGTAGACATGAACTCCTAGGTAAGGCAGGCAATGAAGTTCCCATTTTAAGTCATCAAGGTCTGGGGGAGCCGCGTTGCCTTCCATCACGGGGAATAAACTAGTTTCCAGTTCACTCCGAGGCCAGATATAGTACCAAGGGCCAGATGTATCAAGCTCTCAGTTTGCATTTCTTAAATAGCGAATTTTAAGAAATCGCTATTTTAGAAATGCAAAATGGGATGTATGAAAACTGAGAGTCGGTAATTGCAATTTCTTAAAATTTGCAATTGCAATTTGCGAGTTGCAAATACTGCATCACAAAAAATAGCAAATCGGTATTTGCAAATCGCAAATTGCGAAAACGGCAACCCAGAACAGCCTGATGATATCACAACCAGGAAGTCAGTCAGCCCATGCTGTTTCTAGAAGACCCACCCACAGGAGCAGGCAGAGAGACACAGCCCAGCACCAGGGAGGCAGCCTTGAGAGACAGCCAGGACCAAACAGGATCATGGCTACTGATGGGATGGTGAAGGAGAAAGGAGACAGGAAGTACAAGATCAAATTCAGTGAGCAGTAATTGGAGGTGCTCACAGAGGAGGTGGTCAGGAACAACGACATACTTTTGGGGAAAAACTCAATACAGGTACCTGAAAGCAAGAAGAGGAAACTGTGGTCAATACATCCAGACCAAAATATGTGCAGTGGGTGTTGAGCAGCGTTCCATTAAGGAGATACGCAAGCAATGGTACGCCTTGCGTTCATATGCCTAAGAGAGGGTAGCCAGCAGGCTAAAGGAGGAGGAGGAGGACCACCCACCCAGACACTGTCCTCACCAATGGAAGACATGGTGGAGTTGACACTGCTTCCTGAAGCTGTCAGTGGTGTCACTGACATTGACACCTCATGCACACCCAGCACCAACAAAGATAGGGACAGTAATGATGTGTCTTGCCATATGTGCATGTACAAATGCCCATTATAAAACAGCTATTGGCACTATGCAGTGTGATAAGTAGTCCATGTGACATTTTACATGCAACACAACAGTGCCTTATGGGAGTGGTAGTCCAGACCCCTAAAGTGCAATTCCACATAAATATCAAAATAGTGTTAAACCAAATAGAGAAACAACACAAAAGACTCTTAGTGATACTATGCCTGTGTACATTCAATACTTTTATGCAACGATTTGAGTGCTAATCAAAAATGACCTGCTGCACATTGTTGTTGCAGATGTTCCGGGCCCTGATGCAGCAGAAGGTGGAAATGTGGGGGATAGCGAAACTCAGCCACAGTCCGACTCAAACACCAATGAGACCTTCATATATGCACCAAGAAGACGTATGGCAAGACTGTGACCTCTCCCTGAGTATGACCTGGACTCTGATGAAATGCCGGATGAAGTACCCACACCACCACTAGAGGCTAGAAGCACTGACAGACAGCAGTCCCTGCCCCAGCATCAGTCCACTCCCCTCAGGAGGCATCGCGAAGCAGGCAGACAGTGCACAGAGGAAGGTGAGAGCCCATCACTGTTTGGCGGTCTTGAGGCTCCCATGCTGAAAGTGCAGCACCTGCAATGTAAACGCATGAGGTCAATGCACAGGCAGATGGTGTCAATCACTCATAAAATGGGCGCAATGCACAGGCAGTTTGAGTCTCACAATGACAACATGGTATCAATGCACAAGCAGGTGGATGGACTCAATGAAAACATGGGATCAATGCACAAGCAGTTCGAGTCTCTTAATGAAAACATGTGCAAGCTGCATGAGGGACAGCAAACAGAAGCAGAAAACGCAAAGGAGATGATAAATTCATTTAGGGAACTCTGCAATGTGATGCAGCAGGAACCTGTATCCACCGTATGCGCCATCACCAATTGATGGGCAGGTTCGATGGGTTCCGCAGATCTGTCAATCGGCTCACTACCACAACTGCCTTGATATCATGACGTGCTGTGGGCATACAAATGGAGATGGCACATTGCAGTTGGGACGTTGCACAAGGATTGGTGCAAATAACCAATGTTGCTGAGACAATGCAGACAGCACAGAGTGCTATAAACAGCAAACTGGGTGGTGGCGATAGTGAGGAGCTCTCTAGCCTCAGCAGTCTCACAGCCACTGTGATGGATCCTAGGTACTGCAGTACTAGACACAGTACTGTCTTTGAACCCGCTTCATGAGGTGCCACCGTGGCCACTGAGCACTGAAGTGGAGTGGGTGGATGTAGGAAGTAATGTTGAGGGGTATAGGGGACTAGCTTAACATGTAGCAAAGCAGTTATACTATGATGCTAATAGTGTAACACTGTTACTCACACCTGTTTGTGTATAGTGCATAGCTATGTCCTAATCACACATATATTACCTGAAGACAAGGCAATAAAGATGCTACCTACAGCAATGCATAAAATAGACGTGGTATTGTCATTACTTACATCAGAAACAGTTGCACATGATCTCAACATGTCTTTGACTGCCCTCTGCTGCACTGCTTCTGTCTGCTGGCTGAAGGGGTGGCAAGGGATCATTATCCGCATCTGAGCCCGGCTCGGTGGGTTCTACAGGTATGCCCCTCGTTGTAGCAATGTTGTGCAACTTAGCACATGTAGCCATGAATTTGCATGTTGTTTCAGGGCTGTATTGTAGTGCACCACCACTCTTGTGTATGCATATGAAGCGGCTCTTCAGCAGGCCAAAGGTCCTCTAAATGACATCACAGGTTGTCCTGTGAGCAGCATTATGCTTCCTTTCGGCTGGCATTGCAGGACTCAGATAGAGCATCAGTATGAATGACTGTACGGTGTAGTCACTGTCTCCTGGAATGACAGGAGAGTAAAATGAGTAATTGTTATCCGTGACATCACATATACATCAATGCAACATTGTCAACTACTACATTACCCAGTAGGGATCCTTCGCCAAACTCCCCAGCAAGTAGTCTTGTGTATATTCCACTGTGCCAACAGATGTAGGAGTCATGTGTGCTACCTGGGTATCTGGCCATGAGATACGTTATAATGTTGGAGGCATTGCTAATTACTTGTATGTTCATGGAATGTGTACTTTTACGGTTCCGATAAACAGATTCTGTGGCTGATGGTGGACGGATAGCTGCATGTGTCCCATCAATGGTGCCTATTACATGTGGGAATTGGGCAATCTGGTAGAAATCAAATTTTGTCTGTAGTAATTACTGTGGGGTGTTGGGGAATCTTAACTCCTGTCGAGTTTTGCTCAGCATGGCATTGAGAAATGCATTGAAAAATCATGAGAGAACACTATGTGAGACCCCTCCAGGTGCTGCTATAATCCCTTGATAGCACCCTGAGGCTAATAGGTGCAGGGAGCATAATAACTGCACCTGAGTGGGTTTGCTACTGGTTCTGTGTTTGTTGCACTGCAGTATGGGTTGTAGATCAGCTATCAGGTCAAGTATAATGGCTGAGCCTATCCTGTACTTCTCATATATCTCCTTCTCTGTCTGGTCAAAAAGGGTAATGTGAATTCTAAAAATGCAGTCCTGTCTCCTCCTCTCTCTCCTCAAACCTGCCAGGATCCTCATCCTCCTCGTCATCTCGTAGAGTGCAGTCATTGTGGAAAAGAGGCTGAGTCATTCTGGGCCTCTTTATATAAGTTGCACCTGTTTACCACCTGATTTCACTTTGTGGTAAATTGCAAGTGCAAAAGGCCATTCTACGAATATTTGCTATTTGCGAATTGTTGATGCATTGCATTGCAAGATGGAATTTGCAAATCACATTCTGCATATCTCAAATAGCGACATGATTTTGCGATTCGCAAATCCAGGTTGCAATTTGCAATTCACAGAATGTGATTCACAAATTCATGTAGCTATTTGCGATACGCAGAATGCGTCCCGCAAATTCATGTAACAGTTGCAAGGAATCGCTATTTTAGGGATTCCTTATATTTGCACTGCAAATGCCTTTCACATTTCATGATTAGCGATTTTGCATTCACAAATGGTGAAATTTACCAATTCGCACTGTTTGCAAATGCAAAATCCTTTGATACATCTGGCCCCAAACCTCTCTAACAGGTTTCGGGCCCCACATAGAGCACCTCTTGCTTATCCTAAAAAGAGAAAAGCATCTGCATAGAGAGCAATGTCGTGAGTTTGCTCAGCCACTGTTATGCCCCTGTAGGAGCCCCCTGATTTGACCATACAGGCCAGCGGCTCGATAGCTAAAGCGAAAAGCAAGGGGAAGAGAGGGCAGCCTTGTCTGGTCCACCTCTTCACTCGATGGCTTTCTGAAATAGTGGCTCCCGTATGAACCCTGGTTGTCAGTTTTGCATAGGGCATTCTTGTCCATGCGATGAACTGGTCTCCTAGCCCAAATTTGCAGAGCACCCTGCGAAAATATTGCCATTCCAGGCTATCAAAGCTTTTTTCAAAATCAATTAGGAAAATCATTGCCTTCTGCTTATCATATGTGTCACTATGGTGAAGGGAAATGAGGTGGCGTATGTTTATAGCTGTTTGGCACCCTGGGATGAACACAGCCTGGTCCATGTGGATTAGGTATGGCATATGCCGTAAGAGGCGCATTGTTAGAATTTTACTCAATATCTTATAGTCCATCGACAGGGGACGGTAAGAGGTAATGTTCATGGATGGTTTCCTTGGTTTCAATTGAGGGATAATTAGGGCTTCCCGAGCTGATGCAGGGAGAGTATTACATTCCTTGGCTCCTTCATACAACGCAACCAATCTTGGGTCTAGGTTAGTTATGGATGTTGAATAAAATTCAATCAGGAGCCTATCCAGACCCGGGGTTTTATTTCATGCCATGCTAGCAACTGCGGCTTTCTCTTCAGCTAGTGTAATTGCTGCTCCCAAATCCATCGCCTCTTGTTCTGAGAATGTTGGGAGTGCAAGATGTGATAAGAAATTTTGGACCTCCGCCTCAGTTGGCTGGACTTTACTCGTGTAGAGATCAGCATAATAATTATAAAATTTGCGATTGATTGCAGTCTGGTTATGTGTACTGTGCCCCTTGGGATGGGTTAGTTCAACAATAACCGCGCCCCTATGTGGTGGATTCGTTAGCCATGCCAGTAAGGAGCTTGTGTGACTCCCCTCTGAGTGTGCACATGTTATATAGGTTTTATAGTCATAACAGCGCAGTCTCTCATTTGCCACCGCCATAGTTTCCCGTGCTGTGAGGAGTGCCGTTTATAGGTCAGGGTCATTCGGGCGCCTCTTCTTTAGTGTTCTCAACTCTTGTTCAGCTTTCGCTATATCATGTAGCAGCATCTGGCTTTCACCTGTGGCTGCTGAGATGCATCGCCCTTTAATGACTGCTTTAAACGCATCCCATTCTGTCAGTTTCTAGTTTGTTGAGCCTTATTTTACCTTGAACTAAGCCTCTATTGCTGTGCCAATGACGTGTGTAAAAACCTGATCCTCCATCAATGCTCGCTGGAGCTGCCACATGGGAATCGGTGCCCGGGTACAGGACCACCCAAGCTTAAGTAGTAATGGATTATGATCTGAGATCATTCGGGTTAGGTATTCAGGCAGGTGTGCCAACTCATGGACATCTGGTGAGCATAGAAATGTGTCCAACCTTACATGTAGATCAAATATTGGTGAGTAAAAAGGAGTAATCTCTATGTTCTGGATGCGGAATTCTCCAAGAGTCCAATTGGTCCCATTCCCTTTGCCTAGTTCAGTGCCAGTGGGCTGTCCAGACAGCGAAGAGGGCAGCAGGGAATGTGACTTATTTACACAATTAAAGTCTCCCCCCAGCAATACAGGTCCCGTGAAGTGTGTGGCTAAATGTTCAGAAAGGGACGTCAGGAACCCCGTTTGGTCAGTATTGGGACCGTATATGCTGCCCAGTACTATTTCTCTCCCATCTAACTTTCCAATAATTATAGTATAGTGTCCCAATGGGTCTAATACAGTCGCAGTGTGTTGGTATGTGACCCCATGCTTAATCCATATTAAAGTCCCTCTGGCATAAGCAGTATAGTATACCTGGCCTCTCCACCGTTGTTGAAGAGTGCAGCCCTCAAGTGCATCTAGGTGTGTCTCCTGCAACACAGCTATTTGGATTCCCCACCTAGTAAGGAGTGAAAATACCTTGTGTCTTTTAGCCATGGATCATATCCCTCTAACATTCCACGTGAGGACCCAGACATTCAGTGTAGCATCCACTGAAGGTATAGTGAAGAACACATTGGCCAACGTAGAGGTCCCAGTCCCACCAGAGGAGGAACCCTTCTTGCAACAATGTGCATATATGAAATATCTAGGCAAAACAAAACATTCTTTACTTTAACCAAATAAGATTCTCCCGCACTCCCCGTCCCCAGGGCGAAAAGTGTGATGTTCTTGCCCAAACCGACAAACAAACAAGAGTCAAACGTTTTCATGCCATCTATTGTTCAGGCTATGTTGCGTGAGGTGGTGTCAGTTCCATTATCATCCAGCAGGGTGCTCCGGGCGCACCCCAGCTCCCAACTCTCACACTTTCTGATGTCTGCAATGTAGGATCGATGCAAATTTGTGTAGTAAGAGCGTTGTTGCAAATAATGTGGGGGCAGGGCATATCTAACTTCGTGTCACCTGGCAGGGGTCAGAGGCTGAGAGAGCGTCAGAGATCTTTAAATGAGTTAATCTGCAGCTTTCGGCTTGCTTTCCAGATAAGTTTGTCTGCAGTGCCTGGGGTAACCGCTGGCAAAACCATCCTCAAACGGGCTGAAGTTGTGGTCTCACTGTCAGAGTCCGTCTGCTCCTCACGCACCCGTTGACTTGGTGACATTTTGCCCTGTGACGACCCACTCAGCGATGCAACCACCACTACCACCCACTGTTGTTCCTCCTTTGCCTCTTCTGAAGTGGGTGGGTCAATACCGGGTGATGGCTGTCTGCTGCGGGATGTCGAATGGCGTTTCCTCTTTTGACATTGGGAAGGACCGCTCGGGCCTGAGTTAGGCAAGAGCTCTAGCAAGGGCCACGCTTCTTGTGGTGTGGTGAAGAATTCCACTCCTGTCTGGGTGACCACCCAAAGCTGTGCTGGAAACTGCATGGAATATGAGATTTCCAGTTCCCTGAGTTTCCGTTTCACAGAGGTAGAAGCTGCTCTCCGGCGTTGGACTTCTCTAGAGAAGTTGGGGAATATAGATATTTTGCAGCCTGCTACAGTATGTAATCTCGATCCCTGAAGTGAAGCAGCTGTGCTATCACCGGCCTTGGAAGAGCTCCCGGAAGCAGTGTTTTAGCAGGCATTCTATGTGCTCACTCCAGAGCAAAGAAGCGGGAGAGTCCCTCTGGGGCCACCACAGTTTTAAGCCATTCCTTCAGATAGCACACCATGTCTGGGCCTTCAACTTTTTCATGAAGTCCAACCACCCTAATGTTGTTGCGTCTTGCTCTGTTCTCTGTGTCTTCCACTCTGATTTCTAATGCTTTTAAACGGGCTTCAATGGAAGTCATGTGACCATCCACTAAAGCCAAGGTAGGGGTTGCCTCTGAGATTTCCCATTCCACTAAGCACTGATGATCATCCCGAAATAGGCCCAGATCTATACTCAGGGTGTCTATTTTGACCTCCAGTGCCATTCATGAGGCTGCTATGGCCTGGAGAACGTCCTGTATCGCTGACGTGGTGTTTGTCATTGCTGCTGTGGGTTGCACTATTTGCTCCGCTGCATCACTGGTTCATCTTGAATGCAGGGGTGTCTAGATGTTCCCCCTGGCTGGTTGTGGAGCCCCCCTCTATGTTGTGTACCTGCGCACTGCGGGTGATGGCCATGCTGTAGCTTGCTTTGTAATCTAGGTGAGCTTAGAATCAAATGCTTCTTGGACCTCCTGGATTGACCATGTGCGGACCGTGATAATGCGGCCTATCAGTGGTCTGACAGATTTGTTGGTGATGGTCCACTAGGCCAATGACTTTGCTTTCTGCTCCTCTCCCCTACGGAGAACACGGGTCTGTCAGGGGGCATCCCACCACTCGGGAGCCGACTGATACGTGGTCACAAGTATCCCTGCATCTCCACCTCCCTTCTCGCTGCAGGGCCTGTTTTTCAATAGACATCTGATGCCAATGGTCCTCCTTCTGTCCTTGTCCTCCTTAGATCGCGGTCTCACTCGTTTGGAAGAACTTGGCCGGGGCCCTAATATTAGAGCCCTGCTTTTCTGCAAGGTGGCCCCTCCCTTCCAGATAGGACAAGCCTCTCAGTGGACCTCTTGGGTCCCTGTGGTGAAAAGGGATGCAGTTTAATGCCTCTCCAATGCAGCTGGGGCCACCTCAGGTACTTTCCTCCCTCGCTGCTGACCCACCATCAGGAACCACTTCCAAAGCCTGTGCCGCTATATGAATTGATAAAGGGGCCTCCTCTGCCCGAGGCCCTCGACCACTGTAAGCAAGCTTCCTCTGCTTGTAGCACCAGCCCGCTGTTATGGGCAAGCAGCATGCCTCCAGTGCCAGCACGCTGCTACGCACTCTGTGTCTCTGTCCTCCGAGCCTGTAGCTGCTACCTTTGGTCAGCCTGTGCTTGTGGCTCCCTGCGCTACTCCTTCCCGCTCCTGTATTCCTGCTCCTTGGCAGAGGGACATTCCTGCTATTGCCAGGACCGGGTGCATTGCTCTCACCTCTTGGCTATACACATAGGGTGCTGCCTCCAGGTCCCCGGCAGCCTGCACAGTCCCTCAGCTTGTGCTGTGAGGCCTCAGCACAAGCTGACCCCCTGAAGCCGTACCAGCAGCTGCATAGATCTCAGGGGCCCCGATCCATCGTGCCTCAACCACTGCTACCCAACATTCACAGTCAGGGCTGCTGACCGGTTTCTCAGGGCACTCACCACAAGTGTCCGGTGTGGCTGTTGTCTCCCTTCCCATCATCGGAGGCCTCTGTGGGAATGGACGGCCGCCATCTTAGGTGGGATGCTTCTCGCCGTTTTCAGTCCTGGTTTTCAGGCAGTCTCCAACGTCAGATGTACTGTCTACGAAATCCCTTTGAGTCTTGGGGGTCTGGGATGGGACCTCCGAGTAGCACCCCCTTTCAGGATTGGCAGTGGGGGTTCGGATACACCCACGGGTCCCAGAGCTCAAGCGCCCTGCTGCTTATGCAATTTGTTGCTTTGCCATGCCCCCAGTAAGGGCCGACTTTGTGATACTTGTCTTCGACCAAATGGTACAAACATTTAAAAGAGGACATACACATAGCTTCAATGCAAATATGTCATTTCTATTTTCAAGGTCAAAATCCTAATTATGCACTTGCCAACTACACTGTCCAATGTTCCCTAGGGATGTTCCAATATGTTGACTCACATCTTAGAAAAGGTCATATTCAAGGCCTTGTTTGTATCCATGACCCTATTTTGCAGGTATGTGGTGCTTTTTTATGTCACACAACAGATGACATTTGATAATAAGCATATGACTGTTAATGGGATAATCATAGAATAATTGTTAGGTGTTTCTAAATCCATCCTGACTGTGTCCAATGCCCACTTGTAATATTTTACATTGGAAACAAACTATGTTCCAATGTCCTGAAACTCACATCACACTAATGGTAAATCTGAGGGTTAGTAAATATTGAAGAGGATACAGAGCAAACTTGACACGTGTTATTGTGTGCCGAATATCAAGTCATAATACTGAAAAAACACATACGTTTGGCCTTCCAAAACACTACATTGGCTAGTGAGCTCAGAAATTACAAAGTCAGCACTTGCTTAATGTTGCTGAGACTTTGTGGTGATTTTTACACCAACTATTTCTGTGGACCTGGCTGGCCATGGGACATCTACCTAGGACCTGGGGCAGGGAAGTGGAACCTCAGCTCATTGGCGGGTACAACCTCTCAAAACCACCAGAAAAAGGAGGAAAAGGGAGAAGAAGACCAGAGCAGGGGATGTGCATCCACCCGGACGGATGATACACCAATACCACTAGGCCAGGTGGAGGCTGCGGACATTGGGGGAAGGGGTGTAGAGAGGGACACCACCAGTCAGAGGGAAGAATGTGAGTCCCCCAGAAGATTAGGACTTTAATGTGGTGTCCCCAGGGCAGGTACCATTGCCATCTGAGCCTACCACTGACCCCTCCCCCCTAAATCCTGAGACCACCATTATATCGGGACCTCTAGCTGCCCCTCCAGCCACTACTCTTCATTCATTTGCCCACCTAGAAGAGCTGAGGGAGGTACCTGCCGTTGACACCCCACATCCCTCTTGTTCTACCCAGACCCCTCCATGTACAGTTATCCCTGGGGCTGCCTCACTGGAACTCTGGATGGTATCTGAGGCTGAGAGAAATGTATCCTCTTGAATCTTACAGGAGATCAGAGATGAACTCTTTGTGTTCTGAGAGGTACAATCCAGAGACATGGCTCACTTCAATGACTCCATCACTTCCTTGAGGGCAGCCCTTTTGTTTATATTGGCCCAACATCCTCCCCCACCACCACTGATATCATGTCTCCCAGTTTTTTATCCGTCTCTGTTTCTCTTGCTATCCTTCATACCCCTCATGTCGTCTGCTTCCATGGGGTGTCCGGTCCTACACTGACCAGTCAAGAACAGTCCACAAGCACAGAGGTTTTCGGCATCATTATAAAGAATGACAGTGAGGATGGCCAGTGACTGGATATTGTTTTGACAGTAGACTGTTTTTAAGTTTACCCCTTGTATGTAGACTAGTTCCCCTGAAGCTTCCTGACATGTTATATTTATTTTGTCCACCCTCCTCCAAGTCCCCTTGCCCAATCTGTTTCAAGATTCTCTTTGAATTCCTTTCCCCTGTTCTAATTGACAGTTTCTTTTTCTTACCAACCATTTCTGATCAAATTTAAGAAAACTCCATCTCTATGTTGTGTGTTTCATTATATTTGCTTTATTACAACTATTGAAGTTAGATTCTCATGTGTTTAGCTGTGCTTTCTACATACCTTGTGCACAGATGGTTCTACTCTTTACATGTCCTACACACACTTATCATTATATATATATATGGGCTACAACCAGATATATCACTTGACCATCATCAACTATTACTCAACTCATTTGAAATGTGGAAGATATATCTTATTTACAAAGTGTAGTGAAAACATATATTACATTGATCAAGGGGGGTCCCTCTTGCAACTTCTTAATTGTGGTGGCGAGGATCTCTGTGCATAAGTAAGTGTGTTTGATGGGTTGGTGCTATTGTGTGGGTGGGGTGCCTGTGTCTGTGCAGGGGGTGGGGTGGCTCTACAGGTCGAAGGTGTGCTAGACAGTGGTTGGTAGTAGCTGTAGAAGTGGGGGATATGCCTGGAAAGGGGATGATGTGGCTGTACAGTTGGGGGATGTGACTAGACAGGGGGTGTTGGTGACTGTACATATGGGGGATGTGACTGGGCAGGAGGGGGACATGAGGGGAACACATCCCACACCTCACAGTGTGGGATGTGTACAAGGGGAGTGGTGCCTGTGAAGTCAGGGGGTGCATGCAAATGTTGTGGTACCACTTCCTGAGTGTGATGTGGTGTATGAAGACTGACCTTGGATATGTTTCAGCATGCCCGCTATCATCTTCCTGGCCAATGTGTGGTGTTTTGCACTCTATTCCCAATGGATTATGATGTCACTTATCTTGTCAAGATGTATCCATCCTGTCCAAGGCCGGGATCATTCTGTTGACCATTCATGGGATTTGGTGCATGTCCTATAATGAGTCTGAAATAGCAGACAGGTTACCCCATGTCATGAATGTCCTGCCTCACATCAGTCTGAGGATGGTCTCGGATACCACCATCAGGAATGTGCATCAATGGATGTCCAACATGTAATCAGGTTTGTGTACACCTACATGTGACCGCCCCGTAGCATTGAGGTGTTCAATGCTGATGTGCAATGCAAAAGCAAACTCACTAGCTCCAACCACAGCTCTGTGTGGTACTGAGATCTGCCCTTGTTGTCAGTTGTGAGACCTGCTTCCCAGAATGTGTAGCAGAAAATGTGCTCCTCGATCAAGCAGCTTGAGATAGAAATGACATCTTAATGTTCTGCATGAATTATTTGTTAGCATGCACACTTGACACACACTTCACTGATTATCTTGGGAACATTTTACAAACCAACTACAGACAAATCTACTAATGTCCTTCTACAAGGATTGGGTCATTATGAATGAATAGAGAGTCAGTAGTTTACAACACTACATGACAATCTTACCCGAGAGACGGATGGTAGTGGGTTTCACTGTTGCATCCAGGATGTCTCCTAATCTCCTAATGGTATATTTGGGAACATTGGGGCTATCCTGCCAGCAGCTGTAATGTGGCATACTGGTCCATATTTAAGCGCAACGGATAATAGTAATAATTTTAACTATATATGTCATAGGTATAAACCCGCTACCTGTAATTTACGGGTGTGGAGCAGCATGTGGCCATCCTGATCAACACCATGCAGCACCCTGGTCAACAGCAGCACTAGGCAGCTGTTGACTCAACACAGCACTAACACCCACCAGATTTCACATTAGAGGCAAACGTGCATCTTAAGTTTACTGATAGTTAAAGGAAGGATGATACAAGGGTGTACTACACCACCTACCTTTGGAGAACCCTTCATTTTTAGGTCCATCATGCATCATAAATATGATGTAGTCTCTTCAAATTTCTAGGTGATTTCACTTCAATATGCAGACCTGTTTCACATTTGCACATCAGAGCTTGTCAGTGCTCTACAGATTACAATACATAGGTAGGATCATCAACTGAGATTTGGGAAAGTTTCTTTCCCCCTCCCCGAGACAGCAATACCCATTGTGGCTTGGGATGTCAGACATTTGTGATGTCTACCTCTGTCTGTGTCCTGTTTTCCACTTTTACATGAACAACATCATTATTTATTTTACATGACACTGGATAAGGTTTTCAACAGAGCACATCCTGAAGTTGTGGATTTCAATTTTCACTTGTATGTGAATGTGGAGGTAGAGAGGGTAAAGTTAAAAACAACATTTGGTCAGATCACATATTTTAGTCAAATGGAGAAGTTGGGATGATCTCTACCTTGACTGGTTTCATTTTGTGCTGTTCCACCACCAGATTAATATGTTTCAGTTCCTCTATACCCACCTTATCAGCCGCATCTTGCCTCTCCAAACACAACTCTGCTAACCTCATACACATCAATTGCCATACATTTTGGGCCCATGGAGTTTGTTAGCAAGTATCCACGTAATGGTGTTTCACATCAGTTGTTTCAACTCGTCTTCATAAGAGACTATGGGCCTGATTTAGAGTTTGATGGATGGGTTACTCCATCTCAAATGTGACGGAGATTCCGTCCACCATATTATGATCTCCTTAGGCTAGAGTGGGAACATAATACAGCAGATGGGATATTCGTCAAATTTGTGGCAGAGTAACCTCCTACGCCAAGCTTTAAATCATGCCATATATGAGCAAATAGATAAGCACTACACTCACTTACCATACATTTTCAGTCATCCTTTCATTAGCAACATGTTATGAAGTTGTATACTGCTATGAGCCATATGTGAACATATGGTGAAGAGAGACAGCTGTGATGTTATCTACACACCACATACAGCTGACAATTAGGCCACTTTTTAGGAGCATAAACATTTGCTTAATTCAATATTAATTGTACTTAGCAGGGTCTTGCATCCGTCCAGTGTGTGATGCCTGACCAGATGTCACATCCTTAGGTGTAACAGAGATTGCTGTGGGCTTTGAACAATGCCACAGGACCTACAATGATATGTGTGTTTTCAGTTTTACATTCTAGTTGACACATGTGATGCACAACATTAACTAGTTCAGTTTAAAAGCTTGGGACTGTTGATTGTTTCTATATAATAAATCAATTGATTGTCTTATCACAATGTAAAGTTTTGATCCTCTCTTGGCCATATTTATGCACCAGTTTGTCCTGATGGCATGGGTTGATGTGCCCCGTGAAGTTGCCTCTCTGCTGGTGAAGGGATCTCTGCTGCAGGGGATGACTGTACTTTGGCTGTATGAAGAAATAAATGGAAAAAGTCACAGTACATACCAAAAACAGGTTGAGTATGTGTAACTTGTCACATATTGCACACTTGCATCTAAATGCCCACAGTAATGGTGAGCGAATGTGGCACCACATTGTGATCAGGAAGGATTGGGAGAGATTAATGCCGAGGATGAAGAACCAACCCTGGAGCTGCTCACATGCGTGCCCCGGGGGCCGGAGGGGCAAATATTCACCCGGAAGTCTTTGTGGCTTCCGGGACACGATGAAGAGGTCAAGGAATTTCTTGGAGAAGCAAGAAAAGCAGAGGGAGGAAGAGGAACGTGGGGAAAAGTAGCAGGAGGGAGACTAATGAAGGAGAAAACAGGAGGCAAGAAATATCCGAGGAGAAGAGCCAGGAGAAAAAAGAAGACGTGAAGAGGACCAGCGAGGGGAACCTGAAGAGAGAGAGAAGAGGGAGAAGAGATGGGGAACCAGCCTGTAGGGGACTACCGGCATTTACAGTCTGCTATGTTCCAGGAGGAACATGGCTAAACAAGGTACAGTTCCTTCTAGGGACTGAGAAGGGGGAGTGTCAGAAAGTGGAGAAAGAGGAACAGAGGGGGGGATCAGACCCATTAACGAATGCAAGCACAACCACTCACCTATCAAAACCCCAGTAGACACAGGGGAGCACATAGGAAATTATAAAATTGGTGCACTATACTGGTTACTGTCTAGTGAACTCTCACTATCCCAACCCTTCTTATTGACCAAAATAACATTTTAAAACACTTACCTGACCTTGTACCTTTTTCCTGTTCCCAAGTTGAGGCCCTCTGTAACAACCCTGGGGAGCAAAAAAGGAGAGAGAGAATCCAATTACTTAACAGGAAAACCTAAGGTGGACTGAAAAACAACAACCTAACTAGCATTCATGGTTATAACGCCCATTTGAAAGTAATAAAACCAGTTACCAAACTAGAGACTGAGAGAGAGTACATTACTTACCAGGAGTAAGGAAAACAGCTGGAGAACAAGGGGGGCAGCTACAGGTGGTGAGCCAGATAGGAGTTTTACAAAAACCTACCCAAGTGGAGCAAACAGTCTCATTGGACAAAGTGATACAACAGCAGAGGGGCAAAGATACCTACAGCTGGTGAGGGAAGAACAGGTCTGCACCTCCCAAAAGGACAAGGAACAATTACAAGAGGCCCTTAACTCCCAATCAACCATGATAGCCAATAACCAATTAGTATGTGATACCACCCAACAAAACTTACAGAAACGATCACTAGCTCTAAGGTATATCCAAAGATCCCTAGTTCTGTGCTACAGAAATACCAAACAGGAGAGAACCCGGACTCTTTCTTTGTTAATTTCAAAAGTGTTGCTAATTCAGCCTCCTAACTCAGAGATAGATGGGGTCAATACATAGCCCAGGGAGCTACAAACCTGGGAGCTGCAAACTGGATACAAAGCTGTGAAAACAGGAGGTGATATTTCCTATAGTGAAGTGAAGAAAGCAATCCCAGAGAGACTTGGTTGTGATGCAGAATATTATCGCATAAAATTTAGGAAAGAGCAATAGGGGTCACAAGAAAACCCCTGAGCCCTGTTTTCCAGGATTCAGGATGGGCCTAAAATGGGTATGATCCAAATTAATCAAATAAGAAGAAATTAATAAACAAAATATTATTGGAGCAATTCCTTGATGCCCTCCCAAGTGCCACCCGAATCTAGATAATTCAACATACCGACATATCCATCCCCAATGCTATTGACTTGGCCTATCATCGCTCCACAGAATCCCCGAATGGATACTTCCCACAGAATATCCCCAATGCACCAATACAGAAAATAAATGTGGTACCCAAAAGTTTTCCCAAAAGAGTCACCATGATATTGAAAACCCCTAGAGTACCAGGAAGGGAGACAGGACAGGTACCGCAGTGCTTTCACTGTTCAGAGTGGGGCCATATAGCAAGATAATGTCCACAGAAGGGACCTGGACCTGAGCCCATGGAATGCGGACTGTCACTTGGGAGGGTCTTTGGTACAACCACAAGAGGAACGCCTTTGTTCCTAAAGCTATACATGAATAATAGACTGATTACAGCCTTAGTATTCTCAGGCTGTAGACACTCGGTTATAAGAGGATCAATGGTATTCCTAGATCAGTGGTTTGAAGGCAAAAAAGCAGCAATAACATGTTTCCATGGGGAGACACGCATCTGTCCAGTGGCCTGGGTGGATATAGACTGCAGAGGTTATAAGAAGCCTCTTATCGTAGGAATCATACCACACCTAATTGAGGACCTGGTAGCGGGGACGAACTATGAGGATTTTTTTTCGCTCCTGCAGAAACCTGGATCTTCTGAGGAGACAATTGAAAAAAGGGAGTCAGATTTGCATCCTATACAAGTAACGCAGGGGGGTAAGAAGACAAAACCCATAGGTTACATTTCAGGAAGAAAGGGGGGACACCACCTATATCCACTGACCCATCAGGTTCATGTGTTTTCTCCCTCCCCAATAGAGCATCCGGAAGAAGAAACCCCAGGAAGCTTTTGTGTCTGTCAGAGGGTGAACCCTACTCTAAAACATGCATGGGCACAAGTTGTACCTGAGAATCCTGAGAAGGTAGGATTTTATTTGACAGTGCAGAAGGGTTTATTGTATCGGAACACCAAAGGCCAAGGGTCCTTTACATACCCAACTGGTAACCCCTTTTCCCTATTGTTCTCAGGTGCTTCATTTAGCCCATAGTCAGACTAGAGGGGGCCAATATGGAAGGGACAAAATGGAAGAATATCTGTTGTCCAGGTGTTACTGGCCAGGTGTATATTCTGAAATATGGAAATATTGTGCTTTTTACAAAAGTTGTCAATCGGTTAGTCCTCACATACCCAGGAGGCCCCTTTACAACCTCTTCCTATCATTGAGATACCCTTCACAAGGATAGGTATGGATCTGGTAGGGCCCCTAATCACATCTTCCAAGGGTTACCAATAAATGTTTCCCTTGGTAGATTATGCAACACATTATCTCGAAGCAATTCCATTGAAGTGTATGACAACAAAACAGTGGCACAAGCAATGGTTGAAATTTTTTCTAGGTTGGGATTCCCAAAATAATTATTGACGGACCAAGCTACCCCTTTTATGTCAAAACTGATGAGTCAGATATGTCACTTACTAGGAATAAAACACCTCCGAACATCGGCATACCATCCTTAGACAGATGGTCTAGTAGAAAGATATAATAAAACCATCCAGTCCCTCCTGAAGAAGAACATATCGGAGGCCTGGAGGGACTGGGAGACAAAACTTCCTCTGGTACTTTACACTATTCGTACTCACATGCAATCCTCTACCGGCCATAGTCCATTTAAATTGAAGACAACCCTGGACATTACTACATTTTCCTCTCCTTCCCAGCAGAAAACTGGGAAAGAGAGGAAAATGAGAAGACCCTGCTAGACTATACCCAGGCTCTAAAAGATAAAATACATACACTATGGGGAAGGTCTACCAACATGTGGAATGGAGTCAGAGGCAACAAAAACAATATTATGATAAGAATAGCCGGTTATGACAGCTGCACATAGGCTGTAAGGTACTAATCCTTCTCCTCACCTCAGAGAATAAACTTCTAGCAGATGGCAAGGCCCTTACATGATCACTGAACAGGTTACTGCATTAACCTATAGAGTATCCATACCCCACACTAGGAGAGACAAACAGATATTTCATATCAATATCTTAAAGGAATGGAAGGAACTCGAACCCAGACCACCCAAGCCACTGACACCCAACCTTAGGCAATCCAAGTCTTACCTATCATTGATCAGAAGACAGGCGGCCTACCTATCATAGGTCCTCCCTTACCATGAAACAGAGACCAGATTATAACACTAGTAAACCAGCACTGCAACGTCTTTTCATCCAAACCGGGACTGATATCCCTGATACAAGATAGAATACAGAGCGAACCTGGTAAGGTAGTCCGATATTGCCTTATTGAGTACCAGAAAGTAGAAGAATAGCCGTAAAGCAGGAAGCATATAAAATGATTAAGAGCGGAATTATTAAACCTTCCAACAGCCCATGGTGCTCCCCTAGTGTACTAGTGCCAAAACCAATTGGAACAATCTGGTTTTGCATCGATTGTTGCCAACTAAACACAATAGTGAAGTTCAATGCATATCCCATGCCTAGAGTAGATGAACTAGTGGAACAACTAGGTAAAGCTCAATTTCTTCCAACGATAGACCTCACAAAGGGCTATTGGCAAATCCATCTGACTAAAGAAGATCGGGAGAAAACAGCTTTCCCTACACCCTCAGGATTAAATCAGTTCTGTGTTGTGCCCTTCGGTCTTCATTGGTCTCCCGCCACCTTCCAAAGGATGATGGACATTATCTTACAGAAACATAAAACCAATGACGCCGCTTACCTGGATGATATTGTGGTTTACAACCCTTCATGGGAAGACCATTTAGAACACCTAACAAAAGTATTGGAAACACTGCGCAAAACAGGTTTGACCACAAATCTGGAAAAATGACATCTAGGCAGGGAATCCATACAACACCTAGGGTATAACATCTCAAAGGACATATTCATCCCCAGGTAGAAAAAGTGCAAGCCATCAGGGACCTACCTTATCCCACCACTAAGAAAGAAGTTTGATCCTTTTTGTCGGGCTACTCGGGTATCACAGACGATTCATCCCACAATTTTGTAAGAAAGCCATCCCATTCAGGGAAATCTTTAAAAAAAAAAAATTGGGGTACCTCGCAGACTTGGACCAGGAATCTTTAATTCGCTTAAAATAGTACTCTGCACCAACCCCATTCTTAAGTGCCCGGATTTTGCCCTTCGAATCGTACTACAGACATGCATCCGGAGATTGGAGCTGTCCTTTCTCAAACGGATGAATCCCACCAGCTGCACCCTGTGGCTATTGCTTCACGAAGTTCCCACCATAGAAAAGGAATGCTTGTGTCTCAATTGAGCCACTTCAATATTATCTCCTGGGTCGTTCCTTCCCGCTATTGACTGACCATGCCCCACCTTACGTGGCTTAATCACCATAAAGAAACCAACTCTAGAGTTCTAAGATGGTTTTTAGCCCTCCAACCTTTCTCATTTCAGACAATACAAATTTATGGGAAAAGTCAGACAACTGCTGATTTTCTCTCCTGTTTGCCGCCTGTCCCGATCAGTGATGCTTAGGTGGGGTGCTATGTGATCAGGAAGCCGTGGGAGGGACGAATGCTGAGGATGAAAAAGCAGCCCTGGAGCTGCTTAGGCAGTCCCCCAGGGGCAGGAGGGAGAGATTTTCATCCAGAAAACTTTGTGGCTTCTGGGACACGTTGGAGAGGGCGGGGAACAATGGGGAGGAGCAGGAAAAGCTGAATGAGGAACACGAGGAAAAGGAGCGGGGGAGACAGAGGAAGGAGGAAACAGGAGTCAAGAAATATCTGAGGAGAGGAGCCAGGAGAAAAAAGAAGACGCGAAGGGGACCAGCGAGGGGAGCCTGAAGAGAGAGAGAAGAGGGAGAAGAGATGGGGAACCAGCCTCTAGGGGACTTCTGGTATTTACAACCTGCCACCTTTCAGGAGGAACGTGGCTAAACAAGGTACAGTTCGTTCTAGGGACTGAGAAGGGGGAGCATCAGAAAGGGGAAAAAGGGGACCTGGGGGAACAGAACCATTAAGGAGTGCCTGCACCACCATTCACCTATCAAAACTCCAATAGACACAAGAGAGGATATAGGAAAATATAAAATTGTTGCACTATACTGTTTATGGTCTGGTGAACCCTCACTACCCCATTCCTCTTATTGATCAAAATAAAATTTAAAGACACTTACCTGACCTTGTACCTTTTTCCTGTTCCTGAAGTGATGCCCTCCATTACAACCCTGGGGAAAAGAAAAAGGGAGGGTGTGTGAAATTGCAATTACTCCACCCCGAATGTGGACGCAAAATACTACTCTTAAATGGCCTTTGTGTATTGTGAAAGTTGTAAACGTAGGCTTTTGCTTTGGACAAGTGTCTAGGGTTACCTTTGTGAATCGAGCTCATAGAAGGACATTATTTGTTGTGCAGCCAGGGCATTGTCTTCATAAAAATGCACAATTCTATCAGACCGACACAACCCAATGTCAAACCAATGTGTCAGCTTATTAAACAGACTTGCCCTGATTGTAGGGACCGTCTTAGAAGAAAAGATGCATACTACTAGGATCACAGAGCAGCTTGTCAATATCCTGCTCAACAGCAAGTGTACAAAACTAAAGCCTTTGATTATAAAGCTGCACAGTTTAGTCTTAATTCGCCTTTCGCCTCAAACCTAACATCAAGATACCTATAGGCTGAGCCACATTCTCAGTTGGACATTATGCAGAAACAAGTGACGTATTAATGCAATTTTTAAGTCAAATGCAATATTATCTTAATTTTTTTTATTAATGGTGATTGTATTTGCAAGCCAGAAAATGTTTGATGGTAAAAGGCCTTTTGGTTGCCACCTGTTGCTTCATCTATGATTACTGTGTCATCAGCATATTGTAATATGTGGCTTAAGAGATTTTGAAGGAAATTAGTTTGTTTCAAGCTTCTACCTGTTAAGGTCTGGTGTATAAAGTAAATAGAAAGGATGCCTTGGTTGTTGGTCTTGCTTTAAAGCTTTTTTCATAAATGGCTTTTCTGAACTGACTGATAATGGGCCCACTTACTTGTACGGAGTTTTTTGTGTCCAGTATGATGATAGCTCTCACTAGCAAATTAGGTATTGCCTATGTGTCAAGTTCTTTGTCAAATGCAATTTTATATTCTATAAAGTCTGTGTGACTATGGAACCCTTTGCTGGAGTTGTGTGGTGAATCAATCCTGAAAGTGCTAGGCTGTCTTCAATACCACAGTCCTGTTGGAAACCAACCTGGGAAAATGTAGAAAGTAAGAATATTGACTTTTTAATTCTTAAATTCTTTTTTTTTTAATATAGGTCTACATAATATCATTTTATTTAATATAGTTGTAGAAACGTTTGCTTCTTTAGTTCGATGAATATTGCTTATTTTAGTATTATGAGTTATTAGTTCTGAAATTATCTTTTTGTATAATTTGTTTTGGTATCATTTGTAAATAGTATTTGATTTTTTTCTTTCATTACAAATTGTTAACCTAATAGTGCAGTATTAGTTGATAGAGGATTGGAGGGGGACCTTTAAAAAATATATTTCTTATTGTTTTTAATTTATAATGACCTTTTCTGAAACTCAAAAAAGTGCCTAGATTCTTTCAACTATCGTGCCAGAAATGACTGCATCTAAGTCCCAAAAGGTTTGAGATATCAATTGATGAAGCTTATTCCATAAATACTTTCATAGCTTAATGACTAGAGTC
This sequence comes from Pleurodeles waltl, assembly GCF_031143425.1. Taxonomy (NCBI): domain Eukaryota; kingdom Metazoa; phylum Chordata; class Amphibia; order Caudata; family Salamandridae; genus Pleurodeles; species Pleurodeles waltl. Next base: position 473,588,309 of record NC_090436.1, read on the forward strand.
ATCCAATTTACCTTACTAATAAGGGGTCTGTTGTCTTGACACATAATGGAAACATTGTATTCAAAATGTCCAGCTTTAATAAACCTTGCAGTGATCTGATGTAGGTTAGTTGGTGTGTAAGTCTTTCAATTTAAATTATTTCAATCAGCCTTTTCATTTGCAAAATAAAATGTGTATCTTTTATACATAATTTTATTTTTTATGGTTATTGAAGACGTTCATTATTTTAATGCTTTCCATATCTTTGGTCGATATGTAAATGTTTTAGTTACAAAATGTAGGAGTGGCAAAAGTAAATCCACAGACCAACATTTTCCCTTCATTTGCTTACATTGCAGCTGGAACTATTAATCTGACCCCTCCAGAGTCCCACAATGTCCACACTTTTTCTTAGATCACAATGGGAAGAGAAAATATAACTCCTCCAATGTCCAATACTTTCCCAACTGTTGCTTACATTGCTGTGGGGATAGTAAATCTGGCACCTCCAAATGCAACACTTTCCCTTCTTTTGCTTATATTGCAGTGGGAATTGTAACTAAACTGATCCCTCCAAAGTCCAACACACTTTCCATACTTTTGTTTACATTGGAGTGGAAATAGTAAATTTCACCCCTTCAAAGTCTGACACTTTCCTTACTGTTGGAGTGGGAGTAGGGAATTTTAGCCCTCAAATTCCAATTCTGTAATGTTATTGTTTTACATTGTTTTAGTACAAATACTTGTTTTAAATTTAAAAGGTAACTCAATCTACATATGTTTTATCTTAGCTACCCTGCTGGCCCCATTAAGAATTTCCCGCTAGGTTGGTGGATGGAAACCTCGGTTTCTTTCTGCCAGTCTAGCGGGAAACAGGCTACAGCATTGTCACCGGCTCGTAATCGAGCCGGCTGCAATGCTGTAGCCCACAGGGCAAAGCAGACAATGGGCACGGGGGCTCCTACACTTCCCATGCCAAGGGCATGGGCAATGCAGGGGCACCCCTGTGCCCCCAGGCACCTGTTCTCTACCAGCCATTTCATGGCAGTGTTACCGCCATGAAAAGGCTGGTGGAGAACACGGACATAATCCCCAGCACAGCGCTGCTTGCAGCACTGCCCTGGTAGATTAGGATCTCCATCATCCAAGATCACTGTGCTTCCCTGGCAGTCCGGCTGCCGAGGTTTTAATGTGGTGGTCAGACTGCCAGATTGACAGCGGTCCGGACTGTCACACTCACTATGAGCCCCATATTATTTATGAAATATTCCTATTGTTCTTGCAATAATTTTAAAGTCTAGATTTTTTTATGTTTTTCGGTTGTAAATGACTTATGTGTTTTTCATATACGAGGAATATTATAATTTCTTTTTATTTCAAAACAAATATATGTTTTAACGTTAGTGTATAATGGTTAAAAATAGGGGTGGGCAATAAATTCCACTCTGTCAGCAGTGTTTGCCAGATTTTGGCCACTCCATGTTACACTGGCAGCACAGAGTTCTGGCCAAATTCTGCCAACCGCTGCATGGTGCAGCTTTTTCTCACATACGGCTCACCAAGAGTAAGTTGGCAAGTGAGAATGAGATTTGACATTCCTAGAGTGAGTTTCAGTTGTTAGCAGGGTGCCCGGTGAGATTTTTCCAAATAGGCTGGTCATGGGCACTCACAACCATTCACAGTGTGAAAGCTGCCAATCGAGCAGAAAATCTACATGTGTGGCAGCAAAAGCAACTCAAGAAGCAGCACCCTCTGATATGCTGTGCAGGGTCATTTACGCAATTTTGCAGTACAAGCTCCTGGTGCTAAAAATCAGCAGAAGTAGCACAACGTACCTAATTCCGGCCATTTGTGGAACTCAGCAGAATCTCAAGGAGTTTTCTGTAACTGAGCCGAATTCTGCAGAGTCAAACTCTGCAAGTTTTGCCCACCCTTATTTAAAATCAGTATACCTCTTTTTGACAGTGTTGTGGTGCTCTATATTTTGTTTTTTAATATTTGTCACTTTACATACAATGTTTATAAGGTTGATATCTGTGTTCTGAAAATGTTTTGGGTGATATGTTTGTTGCTGATATTTTTATCCATAGTATTTCTACAGACAATCCTCTGAACACCTGCAAAGTTGCTTATCATACTGGTTATCTCATTACACATGTGAGCACTTTCATTGGTAATCCACTGTGGGAAGCAGTCACAATCCAATCTAGCAATTAATTAGAAGTCTATTGCTACCAAAGTGTAGTCAAGAACTGCCTACTAATGTAATGCATTATTAGTGTAATTTAGTGGGACACACTTCAGTAGGTGCCCAATTACCAGGAGCAAACTCAAGCTGTAAATTGCACTAAAGGTTTCTACCCCCAGCTTGTTTTGTCTCTATAAGAGACAACTACATACAGTATTATCACAAAGGACACTGTTGCCTAGTACCCAATCCTGTTGTTTTTCTCTCTAGAACAGTTTGGCATCAAATTCTCTATTGAGTATCATACGAAAGCCTTCATAATTGCACCTAATCATTCAAATCAGGAATAGAAGTCTTTAATGTCTCTCTTTCCCTGTCCCGTAACAGATTTATATATGTTACATAGGATGCAAAGTTGGTTAGATTTCAGTCTTTGGAGGGTTTCAAGGTAATAGCTAGTAATAGTCAAGAAGGCCATGGAATCTAACTTTATAAGTGTCATGGTCAAATTAAGTTAGACTATGAATTATTTTCATTGCAGGAAGAAAAAATTCTTAGTGCCATTCAACCAGAGGTTAATGAGAGCACATGCCTCCTGTAGGCATATACCCAATATTTCTGGATGTTCATTCAATGTTTGCTACTTGTCAGGAACAAATGTTAATTGTAGCTATGTGTGTTACTCTCTCACCATTGTACACCACTGTTTTGAAAAATGACTGGAGGCATTATGCTACTTTTTGGCCCACAAATTACTCTTTCTAGGAGTGTTGTTTGTTTGACCAGTAGAGCAGTAGTATATTATTTTCCCGAATCCCAAGTTAAAATTATTTTGGGACATGTTTTTCTAATTTTATGCTGCAAGTTTGTGTGCCACTTAAACCTAGATTGACGCATTTTTCCATTCCAGATTGTCTGCTTCTACCCAGCGTGATTTTTTCCTTGCTAAAGTTCAATGGATGTCTCTTTCTAGCCACTTTAGAGATACTGATTCAATTCTCATTAAAAAATGATGCAGTTTCTAGGAAGTGTTCCACCAATGCTTAATTAATCAGCCTCACTACAGTTGACTCCTTAAATTTATGCCTGTGGGCCTGATTATGACTTTGGTGGTCTGACCATGAGACCAACAAAGCTGCGGCGAGGAGTCCGCCATCAAGCCAGTGGCCTCAAACACCCCTTCATATTATGATATTTCCACCAGGCTGACCAGCGGAAACATCATATTACAACATTTCCACCAGTCAGCCTGGTAAAAACAGTGTGGCGGCATTGGCCTCAGCAGTCTTAGGGCGCTGAGGCCAAGGCCGTTGCACACCAGCACAGTCGGAATGAGCACCTCAATCTCTCATTTGGCGATATATTTAGGATACAATATCGTGCTCAGCCTGAATCTCTAGCGTCTGTCAGGCTTTGGATTCATCTTTGTGATCTTGATGGTTTTCATTTATGGGTTACAGAGCAAGGAATATTCCCTTGATACAGCTGATTTTGGTTGAGCTTTAGCATCAAAATATAAAATAAGGCCTAACAAATAAGACTCACTTTTATCTTGATCCAGTTGGTGCCCATCAACCCCTTCCCATAGAGGGCCAAGGTTTACACAATTACTCACAGTCTGTACTCCAATATCTTAACACAATCTAAAGATCTCTTCTCCCTTTCTAACCTTAGGGAAAAATGTGTCTGCTTCTGATTTCAAGAGAATGATATGTGTGTCAGGTCTAACAGTATGAAATTTAGCCTTGACTTTTTCAACAATGACACAGTCGCACTTGCTGTTCTAGGAGGTCATGCTTTAAAAGTAGAGAGGCTCCAAAGGACGGATGCCATGAGCTTGCTAGATACGTTGTTGTCTCTCATGATAGAAGTTCTAGGGATATTTGGGATTATTGTTCTACTACCATCTGTTAATGCTTAGCTCAGATCCCCTTTTATTTCTAATGTTAGGTTTTCAAAGCTTTTTTCCACTTCTTCTTACACATATTCTTAACTGGGAGGAAATGGCTTCTTGCAGGTCCCCCCCAATTTTTGCCTGGTAGGTACTAGTTTAATCACTCTGTAATGCAGAGTCCTGCACACACGTCCTCCGTGCATAAGCCCTAAACCTTAAAAGTGTACATTGATTTGTCTTATACTCAATTGGCATAAGTCCTACATCATACCAGGAGTATCCAGGGCCTGTAAGTGTCCCTCGTGGATTGCAACTCTTTTTATGCCACCATGAGTGTGACAGACAAGGTCATTGCTGGCTTGCAGGGCAGTTTTTAAACTGCTGACTTGACATTTAAAATTTAACGTAAAGCCAAAGACCAAACCTTCCTTTTTAATATTTGTAAGTTACCCTAAAGCCTGGCCTACAGAAACCTAAAAGCAGGGTGCATCATATGAAGAAGATGGACATGTGGTAGTATCTTTTTAAATGTCCCTGACAACAAAAACCTTTTTACTATGGAAAGGCTAGCAGGCACATTAGTGAGTACACAGTTACATGCTGACAACTGAGCAGTGAATACGAATGGGACTACTAAATATGATTCTTCAAGGTCTCAAAAACTATTGCATTAAACCTAACTTTGTGTTCAAATCAAAATAAATGTGATCTTTACATAAAGTTGTCACATTGTTGGTCAAAATTTCCAGTCACTGTTTATGGTTGCACACAAGCTACTCTCCTCAACCCAGCCTCTTCTCTTCATCGGAAGAGGTGTGAACAACTCCCAGGAGAGAACACAAAGGGTTTGCTAAAAGGATGGTTAAATATGGTGTGAGCCCTAAAGGCGAGCTTAAAAGGGTAAGCCACCTTTGAATGACAAATAGTAGTCACACACGAGTGGGGCTGTTTTTTTTAGCAAACTGGCTGGCATCTTGGATACAGAAGGATAAGCCTTCGTCAAACAGTTTTTTCAATGGGTGCATAGTCCCCAGGTAGCCACATCTCTGGGTTGGGCTATAGAGCTAAAAACACCAAGAAAAGGGATCTGTGTTTTGGGGGCGGGCAAAATGGTGTATTCTGGAGTAGCTAGATGCCATACTTTGCTGAAAGTCAAAAGTGGTGGGAGGGAACATAGTAGCCTCTTACCCTGGAGGCCAGAAATGGGTATAAAAGTGGTACCATTGGCAACAGACCTCAGAACACATCTGTACAATAAAGAGGACTGAAGAAGGACTGTCCTGCTTTTCCCTGAGGCCAGCAAAGAGTGGATGCACTAAATACTGGAGTGCGACTGCTGTACCTTGGTCTACCAATGAAATGACCGTTCCTGTGGTGTCCTGCTCGATAAAAAGTAGTCCCGGGCCCCAGACAGAGAGATGACTTCAAGAGTTAGTTGTCTGACTCCCTTTTACAGCCACAGGGACATAGAAGCTGAGACGTCAGCTCCTCTGAGAGCCAAGCATCAAGAAGCTTGAGTGTCTCTGGATGCTGAGGTGGAACCTTGGAGACTGAATCCTGACCCTCCAAAGTTGTACCTGAGGCCTCTAAGCCCAGGAGAGTCATTGAAGTGCTGTGTGGTCACCCAGTAAGGATGTTACTGTCAGACAAAGGGAATTGCTAGCTTTTCTGTAAAAGAAGACCAGTAGACCAGTGGCCACTGCTTTTGTGCTGGACATCACTCAGACTTTGTGGGACCTCAACCCCTGAGGTCAAAGTCGTTCCTTCATGTTTGTGGACCAATAGATTGCCACAGGAAGACCCCAAGCACTAACTCAGCATTCTTAACAACCTTGTACATCTTCAGCATCTAGAATATTCCTTGCATCAGGATCACTCCATTAATTCCTTTGGTGATTTGCCCAGAGATCCTGAGACTGAATTGGAAACTGCTTTAACTGTTTAACTGTAACAACTGGAATATTAATGCCCTGAAGAAGTTCACAGTAGTGTACGAAATACGAAATGCATCGGCTGTTGTTTTGGTTGTAATATTTGGAATCTGGATCATTAAAAATCATGACTGTTTGGAACTGAAACTGAAAATGAAGAGAACCGGAAACAGTCTAAAGTCGTATTGCACTTTTGCAATTTTTGGTGCACCACTATAATTTTGTTTTGTATGTTCTGCTAAGTAGTGTAACCAGGAGCGGTAGATACATATGGAGTTTGCACAACATTTCAAACATTGTACTGTTGGGAAATGGGGGAGGTGCTTCACATTCTGGCTGGCTGCTCAGCATATGTGTTCAAAATATCAAATAGTTCACACTTTCTTGTAAATATGGCTCAAAGATCTACCGAAGCAAAAGTTGTTTTTAAAAACTGCAGCGATTTTAAATGAAAATATAATTCGTAATAAACAAGTCAGTAGATAAGAATTTTTAATAATTGCAATACAGCGGTTTGCATTAGAATGTGTTCACGGAAGTACAAAAATTGGCAAAAGATACACGTGATTGTTGCAAAGAAGGAAACAATAAAAGTAGCAACACAACCTAAAAAAGCTTATGAAATTGTCAGGCCTTCAGAATTTATAAGAGCCTGATAGCTTGGCGATGAGCACTGATATGCTTCATTTACCAGTATAAATGATGAGAAAATGTCCAGCTGTAGAACTTAGTGAAACCCATGCCTAAGTGACCAGTCAGTGGCAAATGAATTCTCAAAGATGAAGCACTGGCATTCCGAAATCTGACTAATGTGGAACCGATGGTCCAGGAATGAATTTGAGAAAGGCCTTTTTTGTTCCTGATCTCGTTTAAAGCTAAGGAGATCTCTGAGCCAGCAGATAAAAACCCAGATGCTCCAAAGCTTTTATTCTGTCCTCTGTTTTTTATAGTTATCTATATGAAATGACTGGGAAAAACAGTCAGACAGATATTTTATGAGATGATTTAGAAAGCATAGATTGACTACAAAACACCTAACACATTTTCAAAAGCATCCGAAGAATAAAGTTTTATTTGACTATGGATTCATGAGGTCCATTCCAAACTGCGACATGTGAGCCGGCAGCACTGGAACCTGGAATCATTCCTTTCTACACTCAGAACAAATTTGCCAGTTCAGTACGGGTTGAGGACATTATTCCAGCCCGCAACAGGACCGTTTTTGAAACACACACAGCATCGACCATCAATTGAATTACCTTCAGGGAAGTCATGGCTAATAAAACACACAATTAAAGTGGTTTAAGATATTGTACAATAGTTAGTAATTATGACATGTGAGATGTCGTTGATAATATCATTACTGTCATGTCTGGCTCCTTCAGAAATACTGCCATTTCATGTCTGACTTCATATTTGCCTACCTCATCTAGGTCTGAATATCTTCAAAACAGAATACAACTGCCCGAGTACATTCCACTTACGTCTTTCTATGGAAAACGCAACATAGACTTCGGGTATGTTACTGTCTAGAAGGTTTCATATTCTCAAATGTTATGTACAGTTCTTGATCATTATAAATGTATCTCACAAATATTTTGCATTGAATATTTCCCTTGCCCCTGTTCTGGAATGTTGTTGTATGATGTTTGTGAACAATATCCTTAAATGCCCTCTGAAGCAACATAGGGTGCTGCAATTTCAATCAACACCGATGTGTTTTATTTTTTTTCAAATTGTAATCTTCTTATTTAATGTGCTATAGAAAATTGCGCTTCTACATGCATAATATTCTCCCAACAGCTGGTTTCCCTTTTCATACTGATTAATCCTGTGCATATTATTGCCACCACCTCACCCGTTAGGCTTCTTCACGCTTCATGCACTGTAGTTGTGCCATAAACTACATTATTCCTCCTCAGATCAAGAGCCTTAGTTTTTCTCTGTGCATACTGTCATCAGTTTTTAGTTATTAAGTATTTTAATTGGAAACCCTGCTTTAATTACTTTGAACAGAGTATGTTCTGTTACATTTGCGCTGTACTAGCTTCATTATATTTTATCATTCATTCGTTTTTATTTACCAGAATGCGCAGTATGTTCATAAACGACGGCAGTTGTTTGCTGCATTGAAAGTAAACAAGTAGCAGCCTTAAAACGATCATGATGGCAATTAACATATTGAGTATGCCTTTGTCGCTTTTTACAGAAAAACTATTTTAGTAATACTTACAGCAAAACTGTTGTACTTGGCCCTAATGATTACTTATTACCTTGCTTGAGGAATTATTTGTATGCAGCTGTATTCACTAAAACAAGCCTGATGTAAAGAGCCAACCTGTCCTTGGAACTGCGCACATTACCATTGCTATTTTAAATAATAAAAACATATATAGATAGATTAGACCATGCATCATCTACATACTTTAGCACTGCATTTGTGGTCTAGTTCCTATGAAGGTGCTCTCCTGTTTCTTTTAAGGTAAGATCTGTGGGACATTAATAATCCATAGACTAACAAATTTAGTTTGAGTTTTTCTTTGGCTTTGTGCTCTGTTAGGGTGAAAATTGTTAGTAGCATAATATTTTGAGCATATAATGTACTAGGAGCTCCTGGGTGCAGTTTTATCAATATTTCACAAATGCAGTGCAGCAACATAACTTGTTATGCTGCGTGAAAGGAAGATGGTAGGAATGCACTATATTTAACATTATGGGGCATATTTATACTCCGTTTGCGCCGAAATTGCGTCGTTTTTTCGACGCAAATTCAACGCAAAACTAACTCCATATTTATACTTTGGCGTTAGACGCGTCTAGCGCCAAAGTTCATGGAGTTAGCGTCATTTTTTGGCGTGAACACCTTCCTTGCGTTAATGATATGCAAGGTAGGCGTTCCCGTCTAAAAAAATGACTCCCAGGCATGTGCGTGGTATTTATACTCCCGGGCAAAAATGACGCCCGGGAGTGGGCGGGGCAAAAAAACCCGCATTTGCGCCTGAATTTAACGCCTGGATCAGGGCAGGCGTTAAGGGACCTGTGGGCTCAGAATGAGCCCAGAGGTGCCCTCCCCTGCCCCCAGGGACATACCCTGCCACCCTTGCCCACCCCAGGAGGACACCCAAGGATGGAGGGACCCACCCCAGGGACATTAAGGTAAGTTCAGGTAAGTATTTTTTTTTTTTTTTTTTGTGGCATAGGGGGGCCTGATTTGTGCCCCCCTACATGCCACTATGCCCAATGACCATGCCCAGGGGACAGAAGTCCCCTGGGCATGGCCATTGGGCAAGGGGGCATGACTCCTGTCTTTGCTAAGACAGGAGTCATGTTAATGGGGGATGGGCGTCGTAAAAAAATGGCGCAAATCAGGTTAAGGCGATTTTTTGGACTCAACCTGACTTGCCCCATTTTGAGACGCCCATACGCCATTTTCCCCTACGCCGGCGCTGCCTGGTGTACGTGTTTTTTTTTCACGCACACCAGGCAGCGCCGGTCGGCTAACGCCGGCTAACGCCATTCTATAAATACGGCGCCCGCATGGCGCTTCAGAATGGCGTTAGACGGCGCTAATTTTTTTGACGCTAAACAGCGTTAGCGCAGTTTAGCATCAAAAAGTATAAATATGGCCCTATAAGGGGCATTCCTGCACTCCTTTTCTCTCCTCGCGCTGGCTTACTTTTTTCTGCCTAGCACCAATGCAGGTACCCCTGCACCATGATGCAACGGTGCCTATGCTCCATGCAGGATTGCTTTTGTGCAGGAAGGGATCCCTTCCTGCACAAAACAATCCTCTGAGGCATTTACCTCTCTCTATGTTTGCTGCAGAATGTATTTATTACTTCTTCTAATTGTAATTTCTAATCTGGAAGAAAAGTGTGTTAAGTTTTGGTTTCCGAGGTCACAATTTATAATCCCAATTTATGGTGCAGTTAGATTTTATGTTGCAGTTCTGAAAATGCATTTTTGTACTTTAGCCATTTGGTACCTACTGCCAGTCTCCAATACTTGTCTGGGGTGGGGGGACAGCTGGGCTTGTGCTTTCTTTCTAGACAGCCACACACAAAGAGAGCTTATGTGTGACTGAGAAGTCATCAGCATCCTGATGGGCCAGCCAAGGCAGGATGTGAGGGAGGGGTTAACACACTTGAAAGTGACCTGCCATACACAGAGAGCTGCACACCACCCTGTAGTGAGGCTGGAGCCAGGGCAGGAAGGCAGGGCCTCTGTACACTTTAATGACTCTTTTCTAAAGTCTCCCTCACTTCAATAGCACAAATGGGTATACGTACTGGACTTCTAATACCACTAATTCAGTACTTTTGGGACCTGTGGATACTCTTCCAGGAAGAAAGACTGTTGTGTTGTTACAAGGACTGCCACTCTGCTGAGCTGCTACTCTCCTGGACTCCAGTTGTGCTGAGCTGGCCTGCTGACCACTGCCCTCCTTCCTGAGAGTGAGAAGGGCTGGACCTGCATCTCTCCAGCCCAGAACCAAAGCGACTCCAAGAGCTTGCCTGCTTGCCTCCTGTTTTCTGAAGTCTCAAGGGACACAAAGGCTTCCAACACACCTCTTACTGCTCCTGGACCCGTCTTCAACCATCTCCTGACCCCCAAGAGGCACCCCCCTAGTCCTGGGACCTAGAAAGTGATTTTGTTGCTCTTGAAATTAAGCTTTAGAGCTTTTTGTGACCACAAACAAGCCAGCTCGCACGAGAACCGTGCCACTCGCATGAACATTCAATGTGAGCCACTGCAAATGTGTATCTGCCACAGCAAGCATTGCCACTTATTAGGCTCTAGTCCTCCTGTCCGTGACTCCTGGCTAACTCTGTGTGCCCACGGACCACCACTTGCGACACTCTCCTTTCTCCCGGCAAACATCTTCCCCAAAATCAGACTCTTGGCTCAATTCTGAGAAGGTAAAACATCAGCAGGACTTACCTGGGACTGTATTTGATCCGCGTTCCATCTCAGTCGGCCTCAAATTTTGGATATACCCTGATCTAGCATGACCAGATATACCTGGTTAGCCCTTTATGCTTGTAAGCATTATATTGCATTTTAATGTTTTAAAATCCATATCTCCACTTGTACTTATTGGATTTTTGTTGTTTTGGTCTTGTTTTATTCATAAATGATGCTCTATTTTTCTAACCTGATGTGGTATATTGTTGTGTGGTGTTTTTCACTGTTTTACTGTTTGAAGTGTTGCACACATACTTTACACATTGCCTCCTAAGTTGAGCCTGACTCCCCTGTGCCAAGCTACCAGAAGGTGATCACAGGTTACATTTTAGTGTGTATCTGACTTACCTTGACTAGGTTTTTGGTTCCTGCTTGGACATTGTGCATAACTCTACAAAACAGAATCCCAATTTGTAATAAAAGCATACTCACTAACTATGATGATCATGCAGAAATTATCCTACAAGAATTCAACAAAATCCTAACTGAGACCCATGACCACCTAGCACCCCTAGAAGCCAAGAGAATCAAAACTGAAATTCTCAGGTAATCCAAGGCCCTCAAAGATAAAAGAAAAGACTCAAAAAATGGCTTTGGCAGAAAGTAATTCAATGTACAGGACATATCCATCTATCTTATGCAGAAGACCAAATATCACCACAGAATGAAGAAATAAATAATAGAAGGACTGCTATGCTGCTACAAGGACAACCACTCTGCTGGACTGCTGCTCTAAAAGACTGTTGTTCTGAAGGACTGCTGCCCTGCTATGCTGATCTACTTCCTTCTACCCTCTTGCCTGGCTGAGAAGTACTGGATCTGCAGCTCTTGAACTCAGAACCCAGAGTGCCTCCAAGGGCTAGTTGGCTGTCCTCTTGATCAGAAGCATCAGGGACATAAAAGGCTTCCAACAACCATGAACCAAGCACCTGAACTCTTCCTTCTGTGAGTCCTCCGCACCCAGTCCTGGACCCTGGGAAGTGAGCCTGAAGGTGTTTCTGCCACGTCCAGCTGTCGTCCTCCATCTGAACCAACACAGAGAAATTTTAAGCCCCGTAAAGCTTCACTACACAGATGCCAGCCTCACTGGAATCAACACTATACAGTGCAAGCTTCCAGTTGATCGAAAATGACACACAGTGAGTCCAAGCACTGCAAATTCTCATTTGAAAGATCCCCAGGACAAGCACACAGCAATGCCAAGCTCTGCAAATCCTCACCAACAGCATCTTGGAACCAACCCCAGACGACGAGAGGCCTCACAAAGCAATGCACCACATGATGCATACCAGGATCTAAGGTACTCTGTTTAGCGGGCCCGAGTTAGTCCCGGTAGCTGGCCCACACTCCATCGAAGTCACCTGAACTTGTTACTTTATCCCAGTCCAGCGCAACCAGATAACCACAGTTGGCGCTTCATGCTTTTAGGTGCTATGTTCACCCAAATCTTTAAAATTAAATATCTCAGGATCTACGGAATGGATTTTGGTCCTTCTAGCAGTGTTTTATTTGTTAAAATCGACTTTATATTTCTAATACTGTGGTGGGCTCCTTTTGTGGTGTATTGTTGCTGTGTTACTGTTTGAAGTGTTTCACAAACACTTGTGATCTTAGTTAAACCTGACTGCTCTGTGCCAAGTAACCGGGGGATGAACACATATTAAATTGGAGTTTGTGCTTGTGCCTTATCCTGAAAAGGATGGTGGATTTTGTGAGACTAGGGCTCACACCCCCGTCAACTAATGATTCTATTTCTTACACTTAGCATTCACATGGCCAAGTAGTAGAGGAGGGTATGAATATGGTGTGGTGTCATCTGGAGAAGAGTCATCATCATCCCAATCCGAATCCACTTTTTTTGTCCTTCCTCCAAAAACACGTACCCTCACAATTAAATGATGTGTCATTGCTGCTCTTCTTGTTCACTCTGCTCTTCTTCACCTCTTTAATTCCTCTATCTCTGCTACTCTTGTCTTTGATACAGTGCAGAAGACCATCATCTAGATATTGGATGAACAGCATTCTATCCCAGAATTCTGAAAAGAGATGAGCAATTGCATGCAGAATGACTGTACATGGCTTCACAAGAAGCTTTAATACTTCACCTTTCTGCGGTCCTTGAAGACTGGTAGTCTGTACATTACTTTACCTTACTTTACATTACAATAGTTTATTTTGAAAAAACTTTTCCTCAAAAACAAAATTCACATAAAATCAATTTAGACAATACAATAATTGATGACATTGAACACAAAATAAAAGTTTGTAAATACAGCATGTATATAAAAACTTCCAGCAATTATTTCATTGTATTGTATAAACATTCAAAACCTAATAAATTAAATTAGACAATAGAATTAATACATTATTTTTAAAAACAATCCAATGCCTTTCCATAAAAGTGCAAGATACAATGCCCTAGGTACTAGCAAGTACTTCCTTACTGAATCAACCAAGCCAACATAAAAAATTGGGAGATACAGTGCCGGATGATCAAACTTGAGTAACTGCTAAAGTTTTTATGTGCCTCCATTGATCTTGTTGTGCCAATTCTTCAGCACAATAGGGAAATCCACTTTTTCCTTGGTGCTTTATAGGCCCTGCAAAAAAATAACAAATGGGCTACAGACTCTTTATCTGCATTACAGACAGGTCAGAGTACAGAGACATCACCCAATTTAGGGCCTGATTTAGATTTTGGCGGACCTTTGCCTGACACCCCCTAAAGCTTAATGCACTCTGTTAGTTGGCCCTCCTTTTCCCACCGGACTTTTGCATAGTTATGAGAATGTAGCCAAATTAGTATTGATAGCAAGTCCTCTTGTAAGCCCTCAGCTTTTGCCTTGGGATCAGGTCAAAGGGAGAGCCCAGATCAACAAACGCCACAAATAACCATCCTTCACTGATCAAAATGGTCTTTCATGGCACAAAATTGGAAGACCTAATCTATTGCACTCATGCCCAATATGAAACCGGCCTTGAAATCTAATAGGACATTGTTGTCCTCAATCCATTTCTTTTGGAGGTTCAGTATCTGCCTGCTTATATTCTTCTATGGGCTATCTAGAAGGCCAATTGGCTGATAGTCATTAGGACAGTCCCTAGGCCCCTTTTTATACAGTGGGGTAAATTCTGCTGCATCCCACTAGCTAGGCACAGCTGCTGCCTCAACATAGAATTTGAGATGCAATTAATATAACAAGCCCAAATATCTGGGTAGGCCAAATATAAATCGCCTGGAATTTTACCTGGTCCTGAAGCTTTGGCAACTGTAATACTTTTAATTGCACATAACATTTCATCAATGGATGGAATCAAAGGGAGACTTTCCTTGGTCCTCAATGTAATCTCTTCCTCTACAGTCTCTACAATGTTTGATTCTGACTCTGATGGGTTGAGAGGATGGAGACAGACACTAATCGTCCCATATTTAGAAGGTGTGAATGCACTGCAAAGGAGGCAGCATTCTTCTACAGTTTAGTTTGTATGGTGGTTAAGCAATTTTAATATTTTAATATTTGTGAATCTGTTTACTTGGGCTTGTAGGTTGAAGTCCTCTTGTGTGCTGCTACGGAGTATATTTTTGCAACCTGTTGTAAGTAGTAGAATGAAGCTATTCTGGTAGGGAACCTGACAGAGTGTTTTATGTGGTGCGCATTTTCTATGTTTTAAGGTACTTTTGGAACATGTAAGTGGTGGCTTATACTAGTATCCACACCTGTGTTTGTGGTGTGTTTTTTTGGGTTGAAGGGGCGGTACACATGGTGTGATTTGGCAGATTGCACATACTTTTTTATACATTATTTTCCTTATATGTAGGTATTATTTTACAACACTGAGTCCCGATGATGGTGTGATGGACCTCTGACTGCCACCACGAACTGAAACGTCAAAATTACCTTCTTATTTGACAAGCTGAGTTGATATACCATGATATTGCTTGAACTGGGACTGAAAACCAGGCAATTACTTTCCAGGACTGTGTCAAGAGAAGGGTAATAACCCCTTCCTGGATCTTCTGCTGAGATTCATTCTTGTTGTTTATGAGATGGACAATCATTGTATTTGTTGTACATTTTTTGAATGGCCTGAATCCTAACGATTAATATATTGGATCTGAACAGTACAGAGTTTTCATTCATTAATTGAAGACTGGATCATAGGTACACAAACTATATCTAAACAATTCCTTTAGGAGCGTTTTTTAAGTGAGACATTGGCTGTAACCACTTCCTAGGAGACTACTGGGTAGCCCCTAAGTGTGTTCATTTATCACCTGTAATACATGACATGAAAATTCCAATAGCCCTTTCATTGTTAGCACTAGAATATTGTGATCTCTATCTTCTCTGTCTGTGATGATCATGTTATTAACAACAGACCATAGTCCCTGTTCTAGTAGAGTCTCTGCAACCGGAAGAACCAGTGCGATTGAATGGATGGCAATCTTCTCTATCTAGCAGAGTTATACCATTGCAGGCCAGGAGATCCCAGCTCGCCCTAATGTAGTAAATTGTGCTTAACTTATTGACCACTTTTCTAAAGGGAGGTCCAGGAATGGTGTGTCCAATTTGTTTTCAATGTAATTTGTTAAGTTCTGAGGGACAACGGCCTATGGTGTAAAGGTTGAAATTAAATCATCTCCTATCATTAGAACTTTCGCAGAATTTGCTAAAAAGGTTATAACTGTTGAATTGTGGCTGTTTCTTTTATGTGTCATTGACTGTATTATAAACATTAAGAACCCTAAGATTATGACCCTGTGAAAATTCTAAGCTAATACTCATTATGTCATTAAAAACAGTTTTTATTTCTTTGATCTTGCAATTCAGAGATGTTTTTATCCAACTGGCTAAACCCGCAGACGTCTGCCTAAAAGTAAGAGGAGTATCCTGACCAAATAAGTGGGTTCAGTTGCCAGGTTTCTTGAAAGAGGCAAATGTTGTAAATGTCAATAAAAGTATCCCAGTCAGGATATTTCAATTTGAAGCCCAATCTAGCCACATTCCAAGAGAAGATCTTTAGGAGGGGAAGGACTTTGCCTTGCTCAGTATTTTGCAACATATTCCTTTCACTAGGATTCCATACAAGATCTGTAGAAGAACAAGAAACTAAAGAATCCTTTTGGCATTAGAAGGCAAAGTTAGAATAGTCTCTACCACTTTTATTAGATCATCACTGTCACTTAGCATGCAGTCACTAGCAGCAGAAGGTAAAGTTTTTCTTCTTTTGGCTTTAGTTGTATTTCAGTTCCTTCAGTTTCTTTATGCTTGTCTATTGCCCAGGCTAGGAATAGTTCCCTAGAACAAAAAAATAAATGTGTGGTCCGTGCAGGCAGTGAGGCATCTAGCACTTTTGTCCAAATTAGCTGCCTCTGAGCAGCAAGACAGACTGCGGCATGTGGCCTTGGCCCCCATGCAGTCAATGAGGCAGTTTGGTGAATAATTATATACAACCCTACCATCAGATCTTTCTGTAGGACGTATAGAAGCAACACGTTTCTGTTTTGGTACAGCATGATGTGGAGTGAATTTGATTTTCCAGTGCTTCTTGGGAAAATATTTCCGCCTTTTTAATTTTTCTGTATATTCTTAGCTCTGGGCAGAGGCATAGCTTGGTCAGTAAGAATGAGGTGGTGTTAGCTTCAAATATTCCAACAATCATGCTGGCATATCATGTTAACCATTCTATAAGAAGCAGTGCATGAGAGGGGCTTAAGGGCCAGTGGAAAGGGAAAAAAGTGCAAATTATGAAGGGTTATGTAAAACCCAGTATTTTGTTAAATAACCTGTTTTAAGGCCTTCAAAACCGAGATGAGAGTTTATGTGTGTGTGCTTTTGTCTGCGTGAGTACTTAAAAATCCCGGATAACAACCAACAGATACCATACCATACCCAATTGAAAGCTTTTGTACTCAACTATTAACTAAAAAAAGACACACCTCCCCCTGAAGCTGCGCCCCTGGCTCTGGGCCTTCAGTCTTTCAGAAATCAGTGATTCCCTATTTTATGATTTGCAAGGTGTGATCGTGTTCTTGTTTATTGTGCAAATGAAGAACAAAATGTAGCCTTGGAAGAGGTTTTGGAGATTGAAGAAGACAACACTATTTTCCTTCAGGAATGTGTGGAGTGCTTGTTTGTAATGCAGCCTTCTTTGCAACCCTGTGTTAGCCTATATTGCCACAAACCCTCCACGGTTACTCATCTGTGCATATTGTCAGGCCTGTCTGTGCCTCTTCATTCACTTTTGAACAACACAGGAAGACTGTCACATGGCACTGAGCCTGCACCAAAGAAAATGCATGCAGTCACCTTCACAGTGGATATTAAGGCACATGAAACCGTATTCCGATTGGGCCGGTATGCAGCAGAACATAGGATTTTTTTTTGTTGTTTTGCAGCCTTTCTAAAAAAGCCTTTTTAGCATCACCCATATTTTTTGTTTTCTTTTTACTAATTTTACCCGTCCCAGCATTTTCTTGAACCTCTCTCATTACCCGGAACAAAAATCACCATGCCCTAAGAGATTTTATTGACTCCCATCAAGCCACTCCTCAGGGTAGATTTGTCAAGGTATTGCATTGCCTTTGCATCACGTATGGTATTGCAATGGCAGCACAATACCTAAGTCATCTTAACAACCAACTTAATGCCACCTTGTGTCGCTTTGCATTATTGACGCAAGCCACTCTCTTGTCTACTCTGTCCTGGGCAAGCAGTACATAAGTGGACAGTGGGTTTTTCCACGCATCCACCCATGAATTTGGCTCATTTGCAGATTTACCAACACTAGTAAACCTGGGAATGAGGTAAAATGCAACGCCTTATCTGGGGAAAACTAACAATGGCAAATATCTTTATTTCTCTTTGTTGTTGCACATTTAGAAAAATGAATACGCCTCAGAGGATTGTTTTTGTGCAGGAAGTTGTTAATTCCTACACAAAAAACAATCCTGCCTGTAACACAGGCACTCTTGCACCATGGTGTAAGTGTACCTGCATGGTGCTAGGCAGCAGATTGCGTGCTAGCGCAGTCAGAGTGCATGAATACACCATATATTGATTGCTGTCTTGCTGAACTGTGCTGCTTTGCTTGAAATAATGAAGAATCTGTCCCCTTGGCTTTAGTGATAGATAATTATTGTTCAACTTGCAATAAACATTTTATGGACTATTTCCTTAGATTGCTTGTTGAAGGCTGAATGGTGACTTTAGCGATGAAATAATGAATGTATACATTACTGGAAGATACATAGGGGGTCATTCCGACCCTGGCGGTTGACTACAGCCAGGGCCGGGGACCGCGGATGCACCGCCAACAGGCTGGCGGTGCATCCATGGGCATTCTGACCGCGGCGGTACAGCCGCGGTCAGGAACGGGAAACCGGCGGTGTCCCGCCGGTTTCCCGCTGCCCTAGGGAATCCTCCATGGCGGCGCTGCAGGCAGCGCCGCCATGGGGATTCCGACCCCCTTACCACCAGCCTGGTTCTGGCGGTTTTGACCGCCAGAACCTGGCTGGCGGTAACGGGTGTCATGGGGCCCCTGAGGGCCCCTGCAGTGCCCATGCCAATGGCATGGGCACTGCAGGGGCCCCCTAACAGGGCCCCACCAAGATTTTCAGTGTCTGCCAAGCAGACACTGAAAATCGCGACGGGTGCAACTGCACCTGTCGCACCCCTTCCACTCCGCCGGCTCCATTCGGAGCCGGCATCCTCATGGAAGGGGGTTTCCCGCTGGGCTGGCGGGCGGCCTTCTGGCGGTCGCCCGCCAACCCAGCGGGAAAATCAGAATTACCGCGGCGGTCTTTTGTCCGCGCAGCGGTATTCTGACGGCGGGACTTTGGCGGGCGGCCTCCGCCACCCGCCAAAGTCAGAATGACCCCCATAGCGTGGGTAATGTAGATCACACACAGAGCAGACCCATACATGTATCATCATGGTCATGGTTTGCCAATATATACATTTGAGTGATGCCATATTTGGTTGGGTAAGGGGGCATACTGTCTGTTAGAAATGGGGTTTCTGGTTGGCTAGGGTATGCACCTCAGCCAGGCAGAATTGACCCACTCTAGTCAGGGCAAGGGAGTTACACGTCCAAGATAACCCCTGCTCACCCCCTTGGTAGCTTGGCACGAGCAGTCAGGCTTAACCTGGAGGCAATGTGTAAAGCGTTGCACAACACACACAACACATGTGACGCAATATCCCCACCACAAAGGAAACACAACACCAGATTATATGAAAATATACTGTATTGTACACAACACAATTATCAGACCAAACATCACGTATTAGTACTATCCTGCCACCTTAGCAGTTGTCAGAATGTTACACATTAGTTACTCTGCAAACTAGCAGTAGTCACATATACACACAGGTTACTCAGTATTCTGCAACATAAGCAGTGGTCAGGAAACACGTTATTACACTAAAGCACTTGTCATAGGAATATCATAAAACGCCCATAGTAGGAACATTAGAAAACATATGGCAAGTTAGAAAAACACATTAGCATGTCATGCCCATAACAGGAACATTTGCATACACATATGTAACACCATCAAAAACAGGTGGGCAATATATAAATCAGGAGAAGTCTCTAGTAAGAACTTATGTTCTATAAATTGTTTCTTTAACAGTACCTGGCTTGATGAAGGCACCTCCAGTGCCTAAAAGGCAAACAATGGGGCCCCCGGCACTCCTCTGCGCAAAACAGGGGCCTCTGGCATCCCTGGAGGAGAGGCGGGCGGCACGCACCTCCCCTGTACCAAGGACGGGCCCCTCCGGGGACCGTGATAACTGGGGGCCCCCCTAGGCCTCCACCCGCCCTCTTGAGGGGGGGCCCAAGTCAGGGAAATCTTTACGGGAGGAGGGGGGCGCTACACACCCCCTCCGAATTAAGAGCGGGCCCCTCCAGGGACCCCCCGAATTCCTGGGGTCTCCCTGGGCCTCCACCGTCCCTTACTATGGGGGAGACCCCCAAACAGTGCCACTGGCCCATGAGGGGGGCCCAAAAGAGATCCCGTTGCGCGGGCGAGCCTCCGATGAGGCTGCCGCCCCACCCGCACGCTCCAAGAGAGCCCTCCGGGGCTTGAGCAGACGAGGGAGAGGCATCCTCCTCTACCACCTGCTCCGATCTCACACTGGCCCAAGACAGGGCCTTCCGGTGCCCCGGGGGAGCTCCAACGAGCGTTCCCTACCCCGGGGGCACCGCTAGGAGCACGCTTGGTCCGGATTCCTCAGCTTTGTTGGTGTGCCCCGGGAGCACTGAGATGAGCGCGATCCTCGCGCTCCGAAATAATTAAAAAACCCGGCTGCGGCGGTGAACTTGGCAGCAGGGGAGCGCTTTTCAGAGCGCTAGGGCAAAGTTAAAGCCCGGGCTGCGGCGGTGATCTTTCTGCAGTAGGTCAAGAAAGAGAGCGGTTCCCAAGCGCTGCAGATCCAGTTGTAGAGATCATGGCAGGGGTCAGGGGCCACAGCACCCTGCCCCTGGGAACAATAAAGCAAGAAAAAGGTACAGGGCTGGTGGGCCCAGCTACAGGCCTGCACAAGGGGTGCAGATGGTGGCAGTTCCTCCTAGTGACCAGGCAGGTCACAGGTCAGCACAGCAGCAGCAGTCCAAGGTGGTTTCCTGGTGAGTCCATTCATCAGCGATCTGTGTCCAGTTTCAAGTTCCAGGAGAGTTCAAATTGTGGGGAAAATTCCCCTGTACTTATAGTCAGTTCTTACAGTGTTTTACAATGGTAGGGAGAGGAGGTTCCAGCCAGTTACAACTGGTTCTGGGTGTGCCCCCTCTCTCCTTTCAGCACAGGCTCCAAACATCAGTGGGGGGTTAACGACCCTATTGTGTGAGGCCAGGGCACAGCCTTTACAAATGTAAGTGTGCCCAGCCTCTCCCTTCTCTCAGCCCAGGAAGACTATTCAGTATGCAGATGCACCTCTGTGACTCCTCCACCCTCCCTGAGTACAGGCTGTCTGAAAAGTATGCACAAAGCCCCAACTGTCACTCTACCCAGACGTGGATTGGAGTCAAGCTGCAAAACAACAGAGTCATAAGTACAGATAGATGCGCACTTTCTAGAAGTGGCATTTCTGTGATAGTAATAAAAAATACACCCACACCAGTAAGCAGTATTTATTATCACCATCATAACCATACCAAACACGCCTATGCTACCCCTCATAAATCAGACAATACCCCTTACACATAAGGCAGGGCATTTCTAATGCAATCCTATGAGAAGGCAGCACTCACAGCAGTGAGACACCAAGTTAGGCTGTTTGTCACTACCAGGACAGGCCACGCAACCTGGCACATGTCCTACCTTCTACATACATAGCACCCTGCCCATAGGGCTAGCTAGGGCGTACCTTAGGGGTGACTTACATGTAGTAAAAGGGGAGTTCTGGGCCTGGCAAGTAAATTTAGATGCCAGGTCCCTGTGGCAGAAAACTGCGCACACAGGCCCTGCGCTAGCAGGCCTGAGACAGGTTTAAAAGTCTACTTCAGTGGGTGGCACAAGCAGCGCTGCAGGCCCACTAGTAGTATTTAATTTACAGGCCCTTGGTATAGAGATACCACTGTACAAGGGACTTATAGGTCAATTAAATATGCCAATTGGGTATAAGCCAATCTTACAAACTTTAGATGGGAGAGCACCTGCACTTTAGCACTGGTCAGTAGTGATAAAGTGCTCAGAGTCCTAGAGCCAACAGCGAGAGGTCAGAAAAACCAGGAGGAAGGAGGCAAAAAGACTGGGGATGACCCTGCGTAAGGCAAAAAGTCCAACACTGTCCATGTCAGCCTGAATGATATACCTGCACAGATGATAGTGGCAGTGTGAATGGATTTGCTTCTGAAATCATGCCCTGACTCTAATGCTGGAAGGTGTGTGTGGGGGTAAGATAGCTGTTCCACAGGTGCTGTACAAAACTGGAACGACATATAAATATGATTCAAACATTGCTAACACCTCCAGCAATGAGTCAACAATTACATAGGAAGGTAGACCAACATAGCCTGTGAAAGGGAAATGAGTGAGAAAGGCTTTTACAAAGAAGACAGTAAGAATAACACCATGACATCAGGAAATGTAACTAACGTGGCAATTTTGATTGACTGTATGACCAGTCATAACTCCATAAAGATCAGTTGTCATGCTATAGTAATAACTGGCTAAGGGCGACAGATTGATAGAGCCATAGCAGTCTGTTTTATCTGCAGGTTGGTTAATTAACTAAAATTGTAGAATAGATTTACTGGGTGCCCTGGGTTCAAATAGCCATTCAGTTCACAGTCCACAGTCTCTGATCAGACATGTTACACAGCTTATGATGATGCATGATATTGATGACTCACTGTCTTTTGGGTATTAGTTCTAGACATGATCAAGGTGCATCCCCAGACGTTTCAGATGCCATCTGTTATCTGGTCCACTTCTCATGCACAGGCCATTTCTGGCCTTACCATTGCTTTTGGTTACACAGAGATTCATCTTTCCAACCCCATGTAACTCACAATGTCAGATGTGACTGTCACATTGCTTGCTTCTCTGTTGTGCTAATGTTGTATGGATAGAGACTAAAAGAACCAACAGGAGTCCAGCACAAAACAGACTGAAGAATGTTCCTCACATTCCATTACTATTCAAAGCTTCTATCTATTGTTCCTTATATGGAACATGTTGTGCAACAGATCATGTAGCTACTGATTACATTGATTTAGGAACGCAACACCTTAAATTATTCTTATCTTGATGTGATCCAAAAATCTGCAAGACTCGGGCAAAGGACAACAGAAGCTTTTCTCAGAATCGCCTCTCAAAGTATTCCATCATAGAGTTCCCTCTTGTTTATCCAAGTTGGAGTATATAAGCCCAAGCCAGTTAACATGTCAATATGTTTAAAGACACAAAACAGTGATGCTAGAGAGCATAAGAACTAGTGCTGTAATTTTTAAAGGATTTGGGCTTGATTTCAGATGTTTGTGATTTGGCTTGTGGTGTGGCTAATTTATTATTGCCAACTTCCATTATGTTATACTGCGAAACATTTGTGTAGCTAATATTTTTCTAACATCGTCCACGTGGAATGCTATCAGCTTGTTCATATATTTGAAATTGTAATTTCACACAAGTACAGACTTTCAAATGGATATCTTCACATTAATATTATGATTGTCATAACCACCAATATCATACATATGCAAATTGTGGCTGGGAAGTTATAATCCTTTGTGACAGGGCTTATGCTAATCAGTCCAGGAGCCTATTAAGAACCTCAAACATTCGTTTTTAATTTAAATTCAATAAACGTCATGAAGTCCCCACACACCACTGAACCCAATAGGCAAGGTCTTTGCAGTGAGTATAATTAAAAAGGAGTTACAAATAAACAACAGATCATTTAAAACATTATTGAATTAATAAAAGTCAATAACGAGGGTTTGATTATGGTTTTAAAATATATATATTTAAACCTTTAGTAATATCATAAAATTGTCAATACAATTATAGAACAAAGCATGAAGCGTGTTCCATACAATGTATTGCTATTCTCCGCTGATTAGACTGGAGAAAGGCGTTAACAGAACTCATAAAGAGCTCTAGGTTGACATCACTGAACTTCCCCGAAAGATAGGTTCAAGAAACTCAGTAAAGTATTAGAACAGAATGAATTCAAAGGTAGAATCAAATTTGTTCCCATAATGAGTCTGGGAACACGCATTATACATTAACTCATATCAGCAAAAATGCAACTTTTTGATGATGATAACTTCTGGTTTGAACCAATGGCAAGTTATGTCTTTATTGAGAACAGGACAGCTTCCATAAAAGTTTAACAAAGAACACCCTAAACACAAGATACATTTAAGTGCCATTCACAAAATGGTTATCAAAATGGTTTCATGCTTTCTGAGTCTCCTCTTATCAGAGATTTTAAACTGGGATTAGACACCTCCATATGGCAGCCACCTCTGCTCAGTCCTAAAATGACACATCTCAACTCCAGCCCGTCCCAGCCCTCCTTAACAGCACCATTGGGCTTTGCAGCATGGCAACCTGAAGTGGTACACTGACAGACATTCTCTGAGAGCCTAAGACACACACTTAACTGTCACAGCTGCTTCATTCTTTCCCTTCAAAACATCAAAGGAAAGCCCCTCCTTTGTTTGGCTCCAGGCCTTGGCTTCCCCCCCTTTATTCTCCTTTGGATGAGCCATCACAGGCCTGATGCAGTGTGAAAAGGTCATCAGCACATGCAGAACCTGCCCACACCCTTTGCTATACTAGGAACAGGCTTAGTCCCTGGCAAATGACCCTTTTGTGTGGGGAAGGCTTTGATGCACCAGCTGGCCAGCAGAGTAATTAACTTTTTTCAGCATAGTGGTCCAAAGCAAGACATCTAATTAGGGATTGAGTCTGAGAAATATGACAAGCCTTTAAGTGCTAAGAATGTGAATATGGTGAAATTAACATTAAGTCTGCACTTGTGATCCTTGTTAAGCATAAGATTGGTGCATCAACCTATTTTTAAGTCTAATTATGGCAAAAAGTTACAGCAGATTTCACCTATAATATGCAATAGAGTGTAGTAAATGCACTTTTCAGAGAAGCACTACAGACTTACACTACAAATGCCCACTTACAGTATAGGTGAGCACAAGTCTATGAAAGGTCTTTTCTGTGTCCGGCTATCTGTACACATATCGGGCTGAGCTTGACATTAGTCCCACTTACTCAGCCCACACCTGGGTATGTGTGCACTGTTCTAGGACTGGACGAAATTGAAATAATAGAGGTGGAGTTTCAGAAATTTCATATACTTGTTTTGCAAAAAATATGAAATTACACAATTTTGCCATATTGCATAACTAAGAGTTGTTTAGAGTAAAATTTTACCACAACCTCTCCGGAATAACATGAATGGCCAGACCGGATGCAATTGCTGCACTCGCCAAAAGTGCTTATAGAGCAATATTGTGACTGCAAAAAGCTTCAAAAATTGATGCAAAACCTATTTTGCTCTAAAATAAAGTACTAAATGACCAATTTCTATTACATGCTATTGTATATCATTTTGTGTACATTTCCTGAAATTTCACATAATTTTGCTAAAGCAAATTTAGCAAATTTC